>NW_022989749.1:0-546848 GCF_902827175.1 Gymnodraco acuticeps | reverse complement strand
CTGAGGCATCCAGAGGCATCCAGAAACCAATCTCCACCTTGAGGCATCCAGAACCAAACCAGCATGCTGACAAGAGGCAAAACTCATCGTCCCTCAAACAGGACATGACGTTCAAAACTGAGCCGCGAGATTTGGCACAATAGCGGAGTGTGGGGACATGAGACCAGAATAACACCAACCCATGCAACAGCGTAGAGACTGAAAAAGGAGGAGATGAAATGCAAAGCAGTTGGGCCACTGAAAGAATTACAGCGGGAAGATCCAGTGCGGATGGACTGAGGAGAAGACAGGGATGGAGGAGGAGAACAGAACCAGAGGAGTTTGGCATGGGCCAGCAGAACGTGAGGGGGGTCGTGGCTCGACGACCAGAGGGGGAGAGAAGGAACACAGGAGTGAGTGAGTTTACACATAAACACACTTATTAGAAAATAATCCTAAAAACACACTGAGGGTGGAACATATTATTCAATCTTTTCATAAAATAAACAAATTATTCTTATAGAGATTCTTATTCATGTGAGAATTTGGGGAAGATTTAATTTGTTACAATATATATAGCAGGCAAATCTTTATTTGAATGGAAAATGTTAAAGGGTAGAGCTGGAAACCAAGCCAAAGAAAGTATTACAATCCTAGAGTATTGTTTCTCCATTGTAGCATGGTTATTACCACAGGAGAACTGTTAGGTGGAAACAACATTTGTTTCTCGTCCAAGATGTAGAGTTTTAAAAAGACACTAGGCAAAGAGCGATTGAAGATTTTAATTTTGAAAAAACTAGTACAATTGGGAGTAATACATGCGGGGCCTTGGATCACTCATTTAATGGTGCATATTTCAACAATAAATATCGTTCAGGGAGAAGGGTTGCTCAACCCACCCTGCAGATGTTTTAAATCTTACTTACAGCTTCAGAGGGAGCGCACGGCACCAGAGTATGAGTTTTAAAAGACAAGTGCCACCACCTCCTAATGCTCCTCCATTTAATCAGTGATGACCTGACATTTAGAGATGTTATTTAAAAGGAGAAACATCTGCCATGAGTGAAAATTCCTGAATTGAACTACAAACCATTAATGAAATGACTTCTGTTTTTGAAGTCCTCGTTAGAGCACCCAAGGTTCCACACACTGTTAAAGGGGGTTAGCATAGTTATTTAAGTAGACCAGAAATGAAAATAAATTAGTATAATGAGTTATTGATATTCCACCGGTTTTCACACCATTTCAGGGACTGCATCACTGCATTAGAACAGACCACCCCAAAGCCAGTAGGGCTAAGAGACCAGTCCCAGGGGGAGTTTAGGCTCCAGGGTACAAGGATAGCATAGGGGCGCCCAGGGGAGGCCTAAATGTAGCACTAATTCCATGTCCTAAAATACCGATTGATCACGACGGCCTCTTCTAGAGAACATATTACTTTCATACCTTAAATGGTATGAAAGGAGGGAGGGTACATTTCTCATGAGGAGACAGTTACAAATGCTAGTAGAACAAGACGGCCCACCCCCGTATACAGATGTAGATGAAAATGACGAGTTAGTTTGAATGATGTTAAATGATGTGGATGTTCAGAGATGAGATTGTTCAATGAATGTCCAGCCGATGTGACTCTTTAAATGATGAAATCATCTGAAGAAGTGAGCAAAATAAAATGCTAAAATGGAGTGAATCCATTTCACTGAACTCTATACTATTCCAAGACAGTGTATTTTTATTTTTAATTACTCTATACTATTCCAAGATAGTGTATTTTTTGTTTTATTATTACATTACACTGGTACAAGATAGTTTATTTCATTTTTATTATTTTTTCACTGTTCTATATGGTAGATTTCATGTATTTTCGAATCATTACAATTCTAAAATGAATAGTTTATTTTCACTTTGTAAAAACAAGTGCCTTAACACTGAGCGTGGTATAAGAACGGTTTCTGTGAAAGGAGGGAGGAAGAAATGTTCTGATACCAAGCCATTGCTGCTATTTTGAAGAGCCATATTGAATGTTAACACTAGAAGTTATGCACAAGGGAAAACTTTTATGTTTGAACACAGTCAAAGTATTTTTGTATTTTTGTAAAGTTGAGGATATTCGCACTATTCCATTTTGATTGTATGTTTTTGATATGAATTATGTACTATGCAGAGTTCAGATGAAGAACTCATTGATTTCAGTATTATACACACCTTTTAGGTGTGTAAGGAGGGACTGTTAGAAATTAAAATCAATGTTTTGATGGCATAAAGTACCTTAAATGTACCTTCAGTTTAAATGCTGTTTTATACTGAAAAACCAGAAAATTATTGTGCACAACCAGTTAAGCTTTTATTCTGAAAATCCGTCATCTCCGGTTAGCATGTGGCTAGTTTACCATTTCTTATAGAGGTTAATTTAGTAGCGAAATGACATGGAGTGATGCACACCGAAACCTACTGATTTTAACACTGCAACTATAGAAGTATTATTATTGCTGAATATTAAATGAAGGTATAGTTTCTTTGAATAAAGTTATTGTTTACAGACGTGGGTAAGATGTGACAACATCCGGAATGACCAGAAACCAAACCAGCCGTGAAGTATTTTCTAGAATATTAACTACAACGTTTAGAATGTGTTAAAGGAAAAGTGATGAAAGACAATATGAGGAGAAGAGTCGTGTTTAAGTATATATTGAATGTACAAAGCCTGAATCCTCTGTTTAAACGTAACAACGGACATTAAGATGTGGAGGGCCGACCCGCAGGGAGGAGCCTACAGAAGCTATATAAGAGCAGCACCTGAGCGGTTCGGCCCCTTTTCTCTGCTAGCGAGGGCCAGAGACAGCTGCTTTTCTGTCGGACAATATCCTGTTTGTGACTGTACCGCGCCTTTTATTAATTAAAGTACCAATTTGAAAACATCTCAGAGACTCCATTTAGTCTCCTTTTTAAGCTTCTCTTTCCTGGACGCGAGAATAACCATCACAGTTAACAACGTCATGCGCCGAGCCCCGGCGTCTCCACTGCACCGGCCACAGCCGTGTCCTCACAGATGCAGAGGGAAACAATTTCTGCTATTCACGAGGTTGCAAGAGAGCTGGGACAACTTCGTAATGTGTTGTCTGACATAAGCACTTCTTTAAAATAATTGCAGTAGGGCCTGGCTCATTTCGTGGCATCTGCAGGCAGTGGCAAGTACTTCCGGCATCTACCACAGAGGCCACTACTCCGTGGTATCTGTGGCAAGTACTTCCGGCATATGCCACAGATGCCACAACTTGCCGAGGCATCTGCCGCTGCTCAACGGGAGTTGCCACAAGATGCCAGAGTAAAAGAAGGTTTACGGTAGCTGCCACTCGCTTTCCGTGGTAAATGCTGCTATTTAAACCCGTATTTATCGTGTAAAATGTCACTGTTTAGGCATTTAGAGCTGATGTGCGATCTCTATTTTTCAAAAAGATTATACATTATCATTTCTATTCAATTTTACTTGGAGCATGGTTTGCTGAAATAAACAAACGTGCTATATTTATGATGAAATATTGGCGAGTGAGGGTTGCAAGCAACGCCCTTGGCAATTGTCGCTTCTTGAGGAGTTTCCACTGCTTGCTACGATAAACCAGGTGTATGACTAGTAAAGACAAATAATTAACAAATATCTGTATGGACACAGCAACGTGTACACTGGTGTTATTAGACTTAGGGCAGCTGTAACTGATTGCAGTTGCCACTGCTAGTGAGATGCTAAGGTTTACTTTATAAATTAGGCAAAGGACAGTTATATTTGCCCCATGCCTTCAGCAGCAGCAGGCCATTCACTTTGATTTTATCCCTGTGACGGAGCGGATCACGGAGTGACTGACTCCGCCACTGACAGCCGCAGCGGCCACACACACACACACACACACACACACACACACACACACACACACACACACACCAAACATTTCCTGCTCTCTTCCGTTGGTCAATAAATAAGGTTAAATCATCACTAAAACGTCCACCTTTTGCCCTTCCTTTCTGTAGCGCAACCACAAGTGCACGCTTGTGAGTCTACAATTATTTAAACATACATTTAACTATATTACACCATACTTACTTACAGCAAAGGGAAAGTGGAAAAGACGGAGGCGCATCACTTCCGTGATTTAAATAGGATGCACTTTATTATTTCTTTTGCGTTTATTAATTATGGGGAATGACTGTGTTAAGAGGTAGTTAACCTGTGTATGTTCAACCCAGTCTCACGGCATTTCGTGTTCACCAACACGATTTTTAATCTATTGATTCATGTTCCCCAACACGATTTGCCCCTTTTTTTTCGTGTTGCACAGCACGATTTTAAAAGCAATGTATTTCTATTGCCTGCAGCACGTCTTTTTCTCCGGTCGGGTCGTGGAAGACCGGAAGCTGTGTGGTTCATAAAAACATGTTCTTACTCAATATCAAGCCACAATTATTGCTTTTATTTTAAATCGTATAATTTCGGACTTTTGTTGCCGTCTGTGAGGAAAATAAATGGGGCTCAGAGCCTCAGAATACGGAAATCTGTATTTTTAAAAATATTTTTTTCCTTCTAATTTGTTATTCTTTTCAAAATAACACACTGTTATTTACTCACCAATAACACACAATTATCCTTGCTTTTATTTATTGGTTTAATTCCATAATCTCGGGCTTTTTTGGCGTCCGTCAGGGACTGAATTTCAAAATAAAATATCCGGAAACAGACGTAGGACTCTAAGGGACATTTCGAGCGTCATTGCGATTGTCAACCTTTCTGAGTTTAGGATGGCCGAAGACACTACACTACCCATAATCCCCAGCTATCGTTTAGGACTACAGTCCCCGTAAGGTTACGCAGAGCGTTAAACAGCTGTGTGAAATGGAACGAAACCACGCCAGACTATCCAAAACTGGAATCGAACGCCCCCCCCAGAACTACACATGCTGGCTATTGTGTTTCGCCAAATGTTCTATGGGACGTCTCTACTGAACGTTTTCGTTTTTCCCACAATTAGAAGTTGCCAGTATTAAACACATTGGCGTTATCAAATGTAAAACTATTATATATTATTTATTATAATTAATAAATGGGTGAAAATCGCTATATATACCCACATGACAGCTCATTGTTACTTTGTAATTCTACTCCACTACAATTCAGAGGTTAACCTGGTATTTTTACTCCACTGCATTTATTTGAGTTACTTTGCAGATTCTGATTAATTATGTGAAATATAAACAACCCTTAAATCAGACTTTAGTTACACCTGAGTCAAATTCAGGTAAGGTGATTGTCAAGTGCCAACAATCAGGAGAGATATTTGATAGTTGGTGCTTGAGAAGACTAAACATGTATCTGCAATTGACATGAATGGAAACGAGTAATAAAGTATATTCATTACTCGTTATTCTCTACTGATAGTTAATTAAAGACTGTATATTATGGCTATTTTGCACATCCCTTTCAAGATTTGCAAAGGTTTATTGACATATATACACAACTACGGTGTAGTTATGCAATGAATGAAACACTTGGGTCACAGGTTCCTCAACAGTGCATTACAAGACATCTATCAATATGTGTGAACCTCCACCATTAAACTGTCATATTCTGCACATTTCTTATTCTATCTACATACGAGTATAATTCATATGTATAATATCAGTTAAAATAAGTGCTTCAACATAGTTAACATTGCAGGAAAGCAATATATTAGACGTTAAGTACTTTGTCAGGCTTAATATTTATCTGTAGATAGATACCCCCAACGTTTTTTTCTTATTTAAGAGAAGACCTTAATCTGTTATTTAATGTTTAAATAAAGGTTAATTTGTTTTTCTGTTTTGCACCTCCTCCTATTAATATCTTTGTACATGCTGCACTAAACTGTTTTATTGTAGAGATCACTTTATAGTATCTTCTTGATTTTTTATATTCTATATTTCTATATTTATACTTTCCCCCTATGAAAGTATGTACTCTTAATATTTTTTTAATCAAACACAATAATTCAATAACGTGCTTTAACCACTAGATGCACACAAGGTACACAAATGTTTTCCGGATTTCATATCATATAAACACCAAATCCCAGCATGCATTGCGGCTAAAACATCCAATAAACGAGCTTAAAACCATAGCTGAGGATCTTGGGTAATGCCTATGTCCGGTTATTTTTATTTTGAAATTCAGTCCCTGACCGGAGGCCAAAAAAGCCTGAGATTATGGAATTAAACCAATAAATAAAAGCAAGGATAATTGTGTGTTATTGGTGAGTAAATAACAGTGTGTTATTTTGAAAAGAATAACAAATTAGAAGGAAACAAATATTTAAAAAATACAGATTTCAGTATTCTGAGGCTCTGAGCCCCATTTATTTAAATCACAGACGGCAACAAAAGTCCGAAATTATACGATTTAAAATAAAAGCAATAATTGTGGGTTGATATTGAGTAAGAACATGTTTTTATGAACCACACAGCTTCAGGTCTTCCTCGACCCGACCGGAGAAAAAGACGTGCTGCAAGCAGTAGAAATACATTGCTTTTAAAATCGTGCTGTGCAACACAAAAAAAAATCGTGCTGTGCAACACGAAAAAAAGGGGCAAATCGTGTTGGGGAACACGAATCAATAGATAAAAAATCGTGTTGATGAACACGAAATGCCGTGAGACTGGGTTGGTATGTTTGGGTCGGATAGTTTCCTCATGTTTGAGGAAATTACATTTATGTTGACAATGTGGTTTGGAGATAATTGTGTAACCGGTTGACGGTAAGCCTGTGGGGAGGGGCTATGGGTACAAAAGGGACGGTGTTGGCCCTGGAAGATTCATTTCGGCAGGGTGTTGCAGTGAAGGCAACAGCTAAGATGTGGTTAGAGGGACAGACAACCTAATTTGGTAAACTGTGATTTTGTTTATTTACTGTTTACCTTTTTGTCGAACAGTATATATTTTTTTGTGGCTGATGATAAATAAAGTTTTTTGGAGCTTAAACAACCGACTAAGCCTATGTATCGAATGGACGAATAGAACCCCGTCACAATCCCGTTATGAAATGTCATCATTTCGACAATAAAGAACGTTATCTTGCACGTTTTATCGAACCATCTCCGTTTCTAACTTTCAATATATTTAAAAAGAGATCTCTCTCTCATCTGCGTGCGGGGGCGGGGCCTCACAGAGATGCTGCTGCGCTGTGCACACAGTTCTGCCGGTAATGAATATTAGGATACATTTTGTAAGGAAACTTTTCCTCCAATAAGTATTCCAAAATGTTTTCACTTCAGGTTTACGAAAGTAACTGTAATCAGATTAGTTGTTTTTCAAATGTAACGCCAGCTGAATACAGTTAGGCTACTTGATTTTTGTATTCTGATTACGTAACGCCGTTACAACCCAACCCTGTGTACAGATCATCAGTCCTGTGTACAGATCAGTTCGATAAAGTCATGCCTAAACAGCAACATTTTACACGATAAATACGGGTTTAAATAGCAGCATTTGCCACGGAAGGCGAGTGGCAGCTACAGTAAACCTTCTCTTACTTGTGGCAACTCCCGTTCAGCAGCGGCAGATGCCTCGGCAAGTTGTGGCATCTGTGGCATATGCCGGAAGTACTTACCACAGATACCACAGAGTAGCGGCCTCTGTGGCATATGCCGGAAGTACTTGCCACTGCCTGCAGATGCCACGAAATGCGCTTGCTGTCTCTCAATAATTGGCTAATAAATAAGTTGTTTCCATATGTAACCCACTCAAATAATGCGAGTGAGTAAATAACACTTCTCACCCTGTAATAAACAGCAGCTCCCACTTGGGGCAGTACTGGGGCAGCACAGTCTGCATTTGAGGGATAGAGGAAGAGCAGAAGTGTTTGAGTTTTTCACGTGTATCTTCGTTGTTTTTTTTTAAACGTAGTCTGGTGAAACTGGTAGGTTTTCGCCTGTTTGGGGAGTTTATATATATATTAGTGCTGTCAAAATTATCGCGTTAACGGCGGTAATTAATTTTTTGAATTAATTGCGTTAAAATATTTAACGCATTTAACGCATGTGCAGAATGGCCCGCCCCATACGTGCCACCAGTGGCAGCGCCAGGGTTTGGCTGGGGTAGGCTACACCCATACCAAGAAATGGCTTTCAGCCCCACCATGAAAAATGATGTTAAAGTAAGCAAAATAAAGTCTGCCAACTCGCGCGGAGTAAATTGCACAGACAGCAGTTAGTAAGATTGATTTCAGTAGCCACGGTTTTGAAAACTTTTGTCACGTAGTGATCGTCTTCTCAATAGAACATCTTTGATAATGTCTTCTGGCCAATCAGAATCAAGATAACGGCGTGGTGTTGTTGCAGGAAGTCCCAACGGAGAATACTTTTGCTGTAGTACAGGTGTGCACATAACTGGTACGCGCGTAATCTGAAATGCGTACCGTCACTTGTGTCACAAAGCGCATTTGCGTACCGACGTACTTGTGAAGCTTTCCCCCCCCCCCCCTTCACTGGAGAACTGCGCTAAAACAGCTGATCACAACGTTCACACTCTGTGGTCACTAAGTACTCCACTAGCCCCCCCCCGTCGACTTTCCTGAAGTACTCCACTAGCCCCCCAAAGTACTGCTGAAACAGCAGGTCATTCATACGGAGTTATTGGACCAGAACGTGGTATTCCCCCCGTTGCAGACGTTTTCGGAGTATTGGATGTACCCAACAGCGACGCAAACTACATGGCCTCCAGTGAGACATTGCATCCACTAAATTCACCCTTGCTACTACTCTTGCTACCCTTGCTACAGAACCGGCATCCATTTTGACAATAGTGGAGAAGAACCGGGTTTTTTTGCTTTGTATGTCGGGGGCGGGATATTCATGTGATTGGTTGTTGGTCGCGTTGCTCGTGAAAAATCAGACACGCCCGGCTCCAAGATTTTTTCAAAGCTGCTGTGTGGACGTACCGTTCCGATCTGACTCGTTCCTAAAGCTGCCGATATATATACCTGATGGGGTGATACTAAAGAGACTTGAGCCCATCTCAGCTATTTAAAAAAGAGTTTGGCCGGGCACGGAAATCGCAGACGGCAGCAGATTTTTAAGAGTCAGATTCAATGATAAGGTCCGCTACCTCCTTTATTCCACGAAGTTGGATATAGTGACGGGGCGGAGTACTTCAGAGTTCTGCACAATCGCCAGGTTCCTGTCTGCAGGTTGTGTATCAAAGCAAACACAGACATCACAACACGTACCTTTACGTAGCTTAGAGGGGAGATGTCTCACCGTAGCTGTCAATCTGATCAAAAGACGTGTTCAATGGCATTAAAACGAGAAAGAAAAAACGCGGCTGAATCGGTTAATCCATAGGTTTTTAACGTCTCTGTATAAAAAAAATGATTTAATTTATAATCCATAATTCCATTTTTATGTAAATATCGCAGAGCAAAAGTTAGCTGCTAATGGTAGCCACCAGAGTGGCTGCTGCTTCCGGTCTTGGCTATGCGGAAGTCTCTCACACACACATTACCAAATAAGGACTGTGATTTCCCCTCGATTCCATTGGCTCTGACGGTCAGAAAGAGATGTCACATGTCAAAATCCAGCAAGGTGGGCCAGAGATATGGAAAATCCACCCAAATGGCCCCAAAAGAGGATTTTTTTTGGTGCTAAATCTGTCTAAAAAGGTCAAATATCAGGAGAAGTTCTACACACACTAACACATGAACAAATAAGGAGTGAGAGTGACGACGCGTAGCCAAAACCGGAAGCTGCATACCACCAAGGTGGTACCATTAGCAGCTAACTTTTGTGATCCGATTTTTACATAAAAATGGAATTATGGATTATAAACAATTGCTTCAAAGCCACAGATACATTATCAACCTATGGATCAACCGATTCAGCCGCGTTTTTTCTTTCTCGTTTTAATGCCATTGAACACGTCTTTTGATCAGATTGACAGCTACGGTGAGACGATCTTCCGTAAAAGGTACGTGTTGTGATGTCTGTTTGCTTCCCCTGTTGCGAGATCGGATCGCTTAGATACTATACTTAAATAATGTATCTTTATTTTGAATTCTGTGCTAAAGTGCGTTAGCATTTAAAAAAGAAAATGAATAAAACCGCACGTCCCTGCGGTGTGAATACCGCGGTTATCGCCATGACACGGTATATCGTTCAGCCCTAATGAGATTATTATAATGTGAAAGCCTTTACTCTGAAAATGTGTGTCCTGTAGATCAGTGGTTCTGAAATGGGGGTACGCGGACCCCTAGGGGTACGTTGGAGTACTGCAGGGGGTACGTGAGATTTATTTTATGTTAATGAAAAAAACGACTAATAGTAGATTAACTACTTTATTCAAAGGTTTACAGTAATTCTGGATAATAAAATGGAAAAAATAAACGGGGTGCTCTCTTTTCCTCTCCCTCTCATGACAGCCCGTCAGTCTCGTGCAGCTCGCTGAACCTGTAATAAGTGACCCGACAGTAAAGAATACATATATGTATAACTAGTTTAGCTAGTTCCAGAGTAGATAAACTAGCTAAGTGTGTTAGGTCAAACTCTTAGTGTATTTTGCTCGGCTCAACGGTCTGTACCAGCGGCGGAGCTGTGATCATGCAGAGCTGCGTGTTATCCGTCAGCAGCAGCTGATCTGGGGCCTCATTTATAACGCCGTGCGTAGGATTCACGTGGGAAGGTTGCTTACGTAGTAGAAATCCAAAAAATAGGTACAGAAATGTTCCAACATTTTCCGATTCACCAAACATTGCGTACCGGCGAGGAAAGTGCGTATGGCACTTCCTACGCCAGTTTCCCTTTATAAATCACAATCGACTCGAAATGCGGTGCAGCTTTTGCGGGCTTCACGTAACGCCCATATTTGCCTATAAATAGTCAAAGAAACGCCCATTCATTCATTCTGACTGACTGCATGAAGAAGATCGCAGGAAATGACGACAGAACAGCTAAAAAATACATCTCACACCGTGTCAGATTTTGGTTATTTTGGGAAGGTCGAGATAATTCATATTGTTTGGTGGATGCCGTTTGAACCAGAGTAGCAGCATGGAGGTCGGATCGTCACCAAAATAAATAAATAAGTGGTCTGAAAAAGGTTCATGACAAAAAAAATACACATAGCCTTCCTCCTCAGGCAGTGTGTTTGTACCGGGGACAGGAGACACCCTCTTGATGAGAGACTGTAAGAAATGATCGGGGAATCCCTCCGGAGTGGAGTCATGACGACTGGATCTGAATTATGTTTTCGTATTTGGTGGTTTGTTTTCCAGCTGTCGATCAGCTGTGCGCAGCGTCTCCACTGCAGCCTGTGCATCTCAACCCCCCCCCGAAAAATACAACTAATGTGTTGTGTTATATTAGCTGTACAATTTACCACATATGGTGTTCTTAGTTTCCATACCTCCTGTGTTTTATGAGCGACTTATCAAGTCTTAGCAAACGGCATAAAACATGATTAAACATGGTAGTATATAAAACCATGCTCGTACAACCCATAGAAATGCAAAACCGCATCATTTATGAGAAAACATTTCATAACATTAACACAACATATTCGATGGTGGTTTTAAATAACATATCCGTATTTATTTATTTCTCCAAGTTATGTTTTTGTGTGCACTGAGGAGTCTCAAACAGGCGTTTGTTTAATCATTTTAAGATTGGCTTTAATCAATGTTTGAAAATGAATTCATATTTGATAAATGAGAGGTAACTTAGTTTATGGTATTATTTCCACATATTTCTCTCCATTCTTCCTTCTGCCAACGCGGTGTCGCAGTTTCTCGTCTCTCCCGTTTTTGTGCTTAGTGCGTACGCATGGATTAGAGTTTGCGTGGAGGACCGCATGTTTTCCCGTCAAGTTAGTATTTTATAAATCGCAAACATTGCGTAGAAACTGGCGTACGCCATTTTTTTTAAGCGTATATCCCTTTATAAATGAGGCCCCAGATCTCTCTCTCTTGTCCGGTTAGACTTCACTCGCGTTTATGTCCAAATCTATCAGATCTAGCTAGTTCTAGCTAATTATATGATATGCCTGCTTATCAAAGGACCTAAACAATAAGCGTTGCTTGGCAACGGCGTGTGGCCGCAAAGTATAGCGCAGCATTATGCATATGTTTATATGAGGGGTCAAAATCCCATGCTCATAAAATGCTCATATATTTTTGTCTTCATTCACCACGCCCCAAAATAAATAAATATACCAATTTTAGGGAAAGTAACGAAGTTTGAGCAGTGTGGCTTTTATATTAACAGTTACACATATTTCAAAACGCGAAGTAGTGTAATAACTGCAGTGGCCTCCCTGTCACTGAGAATGACAAAGGTCCTCAGTGAAGCTCAAGCCCATGTTTCTCACTACATTGTAAGTACAACTTATTAAAAAGATCAGTTCAATGTAACTAATGTCGTCTCAGTGTTATTGCATGATGTTAAAATTGGTTTGCCATGAATTTAGTGATGGTTTGTAAACATTTGAAATGTAGCATTTAAGTGTTTCTCAGTTACAAGGTTGTTGTTTTAATAAATCAGACACTGATGGTGCAGCGCTGTACTTAGGGTTGCCAACTTCCAGAAATGGAGAAACGGGACACATGCATGCGTCCCCCGTGCGCGTGAAGATTTTCGGGTTTCTGGCGGATTTAGTTACTTTTTTTTGTTACTTTATTTCGGGGTTATGTTATTTAATTGTTTTGGGGGAGCCAGCCCCTAGGGTTCGAACATGTTTTTGGGGGTCAAACCCCCCAAAATGCATAGAAAACGATACATACCTATAAAACAATACAAACACAATGGTCTTACACCTGCATTAGGCTACTACATCACATTGTACATCAGCATGTTCAAATCAGATAGGTGGGCACTAGGGACATCTGGGCACCTCGATGTACAATTGGCTATTTTGTCCAAAATGTTAAATAAAATATTTTTAAAATGGTATTAAGTAATGCAAAGTATACATGATGTGAACATGCACGGTACATCATTATTAGACTTAATGTTATCCTTCAACCAACCATTTTCCCATCAATCAGCTGACTGACTCTCACACACACACACACACACAGATTTTTTTACACGGGAGTCCGGGACAAACAAAGTCGGTTGGCAACCCTAACTGTACCTCTTTATATAGGCTTTTTGTTCCTAACAAATTGTCTCTGCGCTGATCAGGGGGTACTTGGCTGCATTTTTTTTTCTTCAAAGGGGGTACATTATTGAAAAAAGTTTGAGAACCACTGCTGTAGATCCCCACATTCAGGACTGTGTGCGTCATGTTACCATGCTGTTACCATGCCACGCAACCTCATTCCCCTGATAGGTGGAGAGTTGCCCATATAGGCGGAGCACCTCGTTTCTGACATCAGCATTTTCAGATCCGTTGCAGCCCCGTTTTAAGAGATTTGGGTATGGAGGAAGAGAGAGGGTTGTGTTTTCTGACACTTGGCCAGTTATTTTAAATAATTTAACTCCTGAATATTTTAGCACAAAACAATACAAATAATTGTTTATCAAGATCTAGCCATTTATGAAATAGCTTTCTTAATAGCTATGCTTTAGTGATGTTCAAGATCATTAAACATGACTTAAATTGTTAGTATAACCGTAAGAAAATAATTGCCCATAATAATTCCCACGGAGCTGTGAGCATTTAGATTTATGTGATGCTTTTCCACTCATTCTTCCAGTTCTCCGTTTTTCCTGTGTTGATATAACTGGAACAAACTGCCAGAAAACTGCAGGTCCACTGCAACTCTCACTTCTTTTAAATCAAAGCTGAAGACTTTTCTATTTGCCACTGCCTTTTATCTTAAATCTAATGTTTTTATCTTACACTGCACTGTAATTCTTGTATTTTGAACAAATTTAATTCCATTTATGCTTGTTTTCTTTGTATTCTTTCAGCTTTGAGTTTTTAAAGGATTTTTTTAACGTAAATGTATGTTTTTCTGTTGCACTACATCTTGTAATGCTTTTAATTTGTTCTTTTGTAAAGCACTTTGAATTGCCTTGTGTTTAAAAGTGCTATATAAATAAACTTGCCTTGCTAATATTTGTAATTGTTCTGATATAGACAATTACCGTATTAACCACCCTAAGACAGACTTTCGTTTGAGAGAAAGAGAGAAACGGAAATACCGGAATAGGGCTTCAACCCGGTGCACAACTTGAAACATGAAGATATTATGGAGAAGCTGTTCCTTGTCCTCAATCTTTTTCAGCGGACGAAGACACCCTGCATTAGCCAAATAATCCTGCATCTGTTGAGTTGCAGCAATGAGGTCCTCATATGTTGAACTCTGACACCTGAAATAAAATGGTAGTATTAAAAAGCTACTAAAAACAAATTAAAGTTCCTTGGTAATAAATGGTTAGCATGATACATCTTGAATTTGAATTTTAGTTTTACATTTCAAAGACTGAATTTGTTAATATGTTAAACTTTGAATAGCTGTGTTATGAGAAAAACCAACCCTTTTCACTTGATCGTAGATGTCTGTGTCTGCAATGTCCTTCAACACTGGCTTGGCTGTATGGCTGCCTGCAGCCAAAGAGTGTTGTAGAGAGGAAACTAGGTGGTGGGCCTCATGGACAAGACTGACAGCAATAGCTCTTCCAGCAAGGATCATCACGTCATCGAGTGGCGCCAAAGGTCTGTTTAAATGCCAAGCAAGCCTCCTCGACATTGAGAAACGGCCCGTATGTGGTTGAAAATATCTGAATATCTCAGATAGCAACAATGACTTTTGTTATTGACCATCGTAAATAAAGTTTGTAATTTGATTTGAATTTACTGACTACACATCTACAGTGCTCAAACATTACCTGGAATATCAAGTGCCAGATTCTGAATAATCTGACCCCTCAATATGGAGCTCATCATCAAAGCTTCCATCAGAAGGCGTAGGAACTCCCTCCTTGGTCCTCCCAAATCCACTGCCTCCTCATTCCGGCCAAGATCATCTGAAAATGTGATGTTCATGGTGGCATTGGGGTTGTACGTGGCCCGATTGAAACTTCGGAAGGCACCATCCAAGACTGCTAAGCGGTTGATGTTAAATTTACAGCGACTATTTGCCGAAATCTTCTCAGCCAACTCTGAGAGGATCTCCTGAACAGAGGCATGTTGAGTTGCTTGGGCTCTGAAAACAGAAAAATGACCAGAAATGGCATTTAATTCAGCAGGATTCTTCAAATCACGCGTCCTCTGTAGGCAGGTCCAACGGTAGGCCACACCGCTTCCAACAACCGCTCACAGATTCACTGGGCTAGTGGCTCGCCATCAATCACAAGTCAGATTGGATCTGGCTTGCTGACATCAATAAAAAACCAACCGGAGTTTCTACACTTATAAGACGACACAGGCTGTCATCTTCTAGTTCGGGTTCACACAGGTGTTCTTGCAGGTTAGAGTTTGTCAACTGATATAGTTGAGAGTACAAATAACACTTTTGAAATACTATTACTACACTAGGAGCTGCTCAACTTATGTATTTGCGTCTTCAAGTATCACAGGGGAAGAAAGAGAGGCGGAGTAATTTGCGCCACTGATTACACTGGGTGTACATTCTAGAGCAGTGGTTCCCAAACGGTGTGCCGCGGCACACTGGTGTGCCGTGAGGCAAGTCCGGGTGTGCCGTGGGATTTTGTGACAACCATACGTGATTATTGCAATATACAACGACACAAAAATAATTATTTTTTAATTTACTATATCAGTACTTTGTAGGTTTATATGTACGTAAACCGCACACGCTATTTGTTGTTTGTTTATATCACGGAGTCTGTTCTTCTTCTCTGTCTTCCGGTTGTTGCCTGTTTTGAAAGACAAATACACACTGCCGCCGCCTGCTGGTAAGGAAAGTTATTGCCACTCACGCATGCGCAGTTCGTACGTGCTCGGCGAGTAAAGTAACAAGTAAAGTAACGAGTTACTTTATGTAGATAGCAACAAAGTAGTGTAATATATTACTAATTTTTTAGTAACGACCCCATCTCTGGAGTTGGCGTTCGCTACTCTGATTTACATGAAGAACAACAGGAGGTCACGGCTCTCTGTTGAACAGGACTTGCGAGTGGCCCTCTCCTCAGTGCCACCAAGGATTACAAAATTCTGTGCACCCCGACACGCACATGTATCTCACTAATTTGTAAGTCGGCAAACATATTTACAATAGCACATGTTTCAATGCTGATTGCTGAAATGTTGCATTTATAATTTGTAGTTCAGGACCATGGACAATGCAGCTTCCTTGCATTGACAGTTCTCTGTGCTGAATTTCTGCTGAGTTTCCTTAGTCTCATTTTTTATTTTGTGACCTGTCTGGTTTAAATGAGTGTGTTGCTGCTTTGATGAAGCCTAATTTGATAAAGTTTCAAATTAATTTCTGAAATATTTCGTTAATAAATATTTCATGAGTAATATACTGTAGTTGTATTTGTCACATTTTATTTGGCATTAGTAAATAATTATGCACATTTACAGATATTTTACATGATATGAGTGATAACACGTGTTATAAGGGCTATTTTGCACAATAGGTGTGCCTTGAGATTTTTACTTGTCCTTTGGTGTGCCTTGGGCACAAAAAGTTTGGGAACCACTGTTCTAGAGTGCTCCGTGCAGAAACAACATAATAATAATAATGCATTTTATTTATATAGCGCTTTTCACAACTCAAAGACGCTTTACAGTATGAGGGAGGGTAGACAAACAAGGACAGGCAAACAAGTAAGTAGCCTATAGTAAAATAAATAAAAAGGCAGTCAAGAGTAACATGTATTCATTCATACATCTAAATGACATAAAGGGGTCTAGTAGCCCTATATTTCATATGGGTTACAATAACTTACTGTTCAGTTTGAAGGCTAGCTTCTATTGCACGATTTACTGTAAGTCCTCATCATCCAACAATAAATCTGAGACATCTCATTAAGGTAACATATGAAGAGTAGTCAGATGTGGGGGCAATGGTCACTTAGTTTGATTTAAAATGTTCATACATTTTCATTACGTTGATTAAAATAAGGATTCCAAATATTTCCTGTTTTAACTATCAAAAAATGTATGCAAGTAAGGTCATATCATTATCAGATCCAGGATTTAAATTGGTTAATGTCTTCAATCAGTAATAAATGATTATTTTCTTGTTAACAAAAAGTTCCAAAAACATTAAATACAAAGAAAAAGGCAAGCAGCAGCATGTGAATCATTAGCATTGTGACGAGGCAGGCAGATCTGGCAGCTTAAATAGAGCGGCAAGTTTAGGAGAGACACGTCATGTGTTAATGTATCATTGGTGCTCGAGTTGACTGCCTGAACTAGCTCACAGGCTTCGCCCCATTTATTTAAGTATATGTGTACCAATTCCGTTAACTAAACTTAACATTTGCACAGCAATGGGTAGTCAAGAGCTAACGTTTGCTACTTTATACAAAGTTAACTATCTGACAGCCGTCAGATAGAGCAGTGTGTTGTAGTTCCTGAGCTAACGTTAGCTCAGCTACGCATTTGATAAACCTACGTGCTAGCATTTTGGGGGAAGCTGGGTTATTCGGAACATGAGAGTACATAGGTACAGACAGAAAGAAGAAGTAAGGTGTCCCCCGACAGTCTAAGCCAGGGGTGCCCACACTTTTTTGGCTGGTGAGCTAATTTTGAAATGACCAGCTCACCGAGGTCTACCAACTCAAAATAATATCCCAAATTGCAAGGGTTGCTGAATAACGCGTTTTATTTATACATGGGATAACTACAATAGGGCTGCAACAAACGACTAATTTGATAATCATTAATGAAACGATTAATTGACTATTCGGACTATTACTGTATGCCTTGCTCTTATTTAGCCATCAACTTAGCTTGAGGTTGTTTTAGGCATGTGGAAACTAACAATGAAGACAATAAAGATGAATACTTGATTCAAAAATACATATATTAGTAAATTAACTTAACAAATTGTGAACAAAACTAACATTGCTTTTTATTTAAATAAAATAAATAATATTTCACATCAAAGGAAACGACAGTGTTTTAACAAATCGTATTAAATAATCTGATGACAGACTGTAAACAGAATAGCTGAAACTTTAACAAACTAAATAACTCAGTTTCCTCTAATCATTAACCCATGTTTGTATCATGGAGTTAACTCCGTGTGTTGCTGCTAGCATACATAACACCTGACGTGGAAACATTACTCGTGGATGGGGCTACAGAGCTACAAGAAAGACAGTCGAACACGGTGCATTCCTCCGTCTGAATGTGGTGCATTTTTTGCTAAATGTTTAGACGAATTGCTCGTGTTACCGCCCTCACATGCTAAACTCTTATTGCACTTTTGGTAACGAGCATTGTCCGCCTCAAGACGGGTAACATTTAACCACACCTTGGAGCGCTTCTCTCCGCCATCCCAGCCGTGTGTTGCGGCATGGAGCAGCCGCGTGTGTGTAAACTGCCCCGCCCCCTCGCACACAGACGGGGGAGAGAGATCTCGTCTCGATTGGAAAGATAAAAAATACACCGACCATAGACGCATTTGTTTTGTCTTTTTGCATGTTAGAAACGAGTTGGCGACAGACTGCGAGATAATGTTTGTGTAGCAATAATACATGACCTTTCTCAACTCGCTACTCGGAGGGAAGTCGCTGTCATATGCCTTGTGAACAATCCGATAATGCCTCTCCACGTTACCTTTCTTTGGCAGAGCGACGTTTGCTTTACAAATAAGGCAAATAACCTTTGAATGTGACATCACAACAAAATATTCTTCCTCCCATTCTGGGTGGAAGTGGTATGTTTTTAGCTTTTTGCTCGGTCCCGTACTCATTTTGTTGTTTGTCGCTTTAACTTAATTTGAGTTTTCCCGGCACTTGACTGATTTTGTATCGCTTTGCATTCTGGGTTAACAGACTGGAAAGCGATAGGTCGCTTTTTTCTGTCAATCAAGTAAACGCCTGAATTAAGTGGCAGGGAGGCCAAGGGAGGAGGGATCAAAACCTGTTTTGTCTATTTTAACGGAGCTGGATTTTTTATGAATGACTCGCGATCTACCAGAATTGGGTCGACGTACTGGGCACCTCTGGTCTAAGCCTATAGCAGCTAAACTAAAGTGTCTACGTACATGGACTCCCTTAGGATATGTATCATTTGGGACTGTTTTTAAGTAATCCTATATATATAACCTTCTCACTTACACTCAATTACCCAGATACCCTGCTACACACACACACACACACACACACACATACACCTCCTCCCACCAGCACACACACATTCTTTTCAAGGTTCTTTCTGGGGCCAATATAATCTCAAGCACCAATATATCTGTGTACAATGTTTGATCGTCTGGGAAGGAATAGTTTGTGTGAAATATCCCTTGGGAAAGTAAAGGAGTGAAGTCAGGTGGAAGATAAAGATTGACTCTGTCCTTGTTTACTTCCGAAGCTGTCACGCTCTGTTCAGAAGTAATGCACCAATATATCTGTGTACAATGTTTGATTGTCTGGGAAAGAATAGAGTTTGTGTGAAATATTCCTTGGGAAAGTAAAGGAGTGAACTCAGGTGCAAGATAAAAAGTGACTCTGTCCTTATTTACTTCCGAAGCTGTCACGCTCTGTTCAGAAGAAAAATACTTTTTCCCAGAACTCTGATTCGCTGTATTGGGCCCGACCCGAAGTGAATCCAACCAGTAAGAACACCTAGGGGAGTGAGCAACCAACCCAACTCCTCCCCACGGACTCTCTGATTCACTTAGGAGTCAAATGGGACGGAAGAGCCAATACAAATATGTCTATATACAGGGCTGCACATAACTGGTGCGCATGCGCACCTCGGCCAAAAAAAGAGCACCGGGTCATTTGAAAAAAGGCGCATTTGTGTACCAACATTGAGAGAGAGGGAGAGAGAAGAGAGAGAGAGAGAGAGAGAGAGAAAGATATTTGCGAGTTGCATATGAACTCAGGGCCGGCCCGTCGCACTGGCGTTGATTTTCGCCTAGGGCGCCAGATCTGTGGAGGCGCTGCGCTGGTAGTTCTGGGAGGGAAAAAAACATTTTTGACCATTGGTGCTCATCCTAATTTTCGGCCTTGATGTAACAATATTCATAATTAAGTAAATATAACACCCGGTTACACTTTTCATTTGACCTGTACGATGGGCGCTGTAAGTGATGAAAATGGGGGATGTTGGCTTATCTGGCACCCGCAGCCAAAGTGAGCGTGGGAGCTGTTGTTATTAGCATCTGGTGCTAGCTGCTCTAACGGAAGAAGAAGATGTTTCTACAATGATGTGGAGGGAGAGTCCTCTCCAGTCAGACTGAGAGGCTGATAACTACAGCTCAGTGAGGTAAAGGACTCTGAGTGTTTAGATAGTTCACTTTAGTCTAAGTTCAAACGGTTTGGTCACAATTTATGTAAACACATATTTTCAAGGCACTCCTTTATAATTATTGGGATAAACAGGTTTGAAATCATTCCAATGTATACTATAGGACAGTAACCAAACATATCTTTTTAAAACTGGACTTTCGACCCAAACCCAGCTGTTGACTTGTGGATGCAAGCAGCTAATCGCAGACTCAACCAGAGAGAAAGAAGTAGGCCTACATCATCAGCTACCATGTATGACAGAGAGGAAGACAGTGAGGAGAACAGTCAGGAGGGTAGTGATGACAGCTTGTAGGATTACTGGTCGTGCTAATGTTGTCTTGTGTTCGCCTCTGCATGTGTGTTCTGTGTTCACCTCTGTGTGTTCTGTGCCGTGTGTCTGACAAATAAAGACCGGTTTATTTATTTCATTTTAAGGATGAGCACCAAGCAACATCTCCAGGTGCTCCTTTGAGAACCAGGGCAAACAAGTTATGTGCACCCCTGTCTATATATACTGTTGTTTATTCATGCAAAATGCCCCCTGTTTCTGACTGGCTGGTCTCGATATCTGTATCGCACGGCAGTAGAGCGGGGAGCCCGGAGTGCTCTGTTACAGGGCACTCTGTATTTCGTATTGTGTTTTTTACCATTAAAATCAGATTATTGTTATAACTTTTATGCCGGTGTTTTGAACTTCTTTTATTAAATCTGACCAGGCTCATCTAACGGACGGCGCGGAGCGGAGGTGGGCTTTAAGCCACCACTATTGTGTTTGCTCCTACATAACCCATCATCCAAGGGTAGTTTTCACTATAAGTAAAAGATTATCTTTGGACGGACACTATAATTTACAATTGTTTACTTTGTTCAATCTGAATTTTCTTTAAAATAAAAAACATCTATATTGATTCTGACTTTTCTACATCCAACTCACAGGTTTATCATGACTTTGACAAAAAAGATTATTAATTTTCCCCTTTTAGAAGGGAAGATATGGTCATTTGATCTGGAAATGTCATTTTCGAGCCTGAGACCTGAAAAACAGGCTCGGGGTCAACAGGTTAAAGAGCAACTTGCAGGTTAGACACACCAGTGAATAAATGTGTAGGAAAATGATGTATACACTAGATTTTCCAAAAAATATACATAAATATACACTACAGTGACATCTGGCGTCGTTTTTGTAAGACATTTTTACTTCCGCATGAAAAAAGCCTCCCCACGTGACCTCCCGCGTGTGACGTAACATGGGGGAGAGCTAGGGTTGCCAACTTCCAGAAATGGAGAAATGGGACATATGCATTAGGGCTGTGCATCTTCACTGGTCTCACGATTCGATTACGATTATCCTGTCAACGATTCGATTCAATTCGATATCCCGATGCATCACGATTCATACCAATGCGTTGCATCCTCAATTTTCTATATTACTGCACATGGCTTATTTTTCATCAATGCATACATGCAGTAAATACATATGAACTCTCTTTTTATTATTTAGAAAGTGCTTCAGAAATCAATAACATAAATGTCTTGACATTCATTTATAAACCTAAATAAATGAATTGTATAAGTCTAGCCTCCCTATATCTGTGTGTGAAGTTGTTCCATCCTCAAAAACAAAAAAATAATGCTTCTGCAGTCTAGCTGCAGCTTCTAGCAACGGTCTTCTGTTAAAAAACACACAGGACTTGAGTCTGAACACAGCAGACAACAGGAGTATTTACAATAGCATATACAAACAAAAATACTGCATGTGGGTGCACACTTACATTCTCTGTCTTACTGTTACATAAATCCCATGAATGTATGAGATTAAATTAGCTTCATATCTCAGTGATTAAGTGAATAATAAATGTTCTATCGGGTCACTATCAGCCTGTCACTCATTATTTTCAGGGAGGGGGCGGGGTTTGGAGGAACGGAGAGGAGACGGTGATCGCGGAAGCTTTTTTCCTCCTGCCTTCACAAACTTTACACACGTATATATCGTCTGAAAATTGCTAGAGGACATTCATACTCTGCAATCCAAGACTTAATTAAATCCACCAAAAACCTGACATGTAACGCGATTATTTTTGAAAAACATAAATCCCTGTGCCGCAGCGACACGGAGTGATTCAGAGCGGGTCCTTCTGCTGTTGGTTCTGGACTGGTGTTCTTGTGTTGATGGATAAAGCAGACTGCTCCGTGTTTGGTGTTGCTGTGCCGCTGTCACGTCTGTTCCCTGATCTCTGCGTCACCGACTGATTTGATATTAAAGTGACAGAAAAAAAAAACGTTATAGTAAAGCCGCGGCCGGAAAATCAGGAAGCAATGTTAACTACGCTATAACCGATTATCTTCCGTCACTGCATCGAGACCGAATCGTCCACGTCCGCATCGCAATGCATCGTAGAAACGATTATTTTCAACACTCCTAATATGCATGTGTCCCCCGCGGGCGTGCACGCGAAGATTTTCGGGTTTCTGGCGGATTTAGTTACTTTTTTTTGTTACTTTATTTCGGTTTAGGGTTAGGTTAGGGTTATGTTATTTAATTATTTTGGGGGAGCCAGCCCCTAGGGTTCGAAAATGTTTTTGGGGGTCAAAACCCTCAAAATGCATAGAAAACTATGCATACATATAACACAATACAAACACAATGGTCTTACAGCTGCATTAGGTTACTACATCACATTGTACATCAGCATGTTCAAATCGGATCGGTGGGCATAGGGACATCTGGGCACCTCGATGTACAATTGGCTATTTTGTCCAAAATGTTAAAAAATAAAATATTTGAAAAATGGTATTAAGTAATGCAAAGTATACATGATGTGAACATGCACGGTACATCATTATTAGACTTAATGTTATCCTTCAACCAACCATTTTCCCAGCATTTTCCCATCAATCAGCTGACTGACTCTCTCTCTCACACACACACTCTCTCACACACACACACACACACACACACACACACACACACACACACACACACACACACACACACACACACACACACACACACTTGCACGCAAACAGAAACATATTTTTTTTATTTTTCCCTTTACACGGGAGTCCGGGACAAACAAAGTCCCGTACGGGACACGCCCCTTTTGGCTCAAATACGGGACGGTTGGCAACCCTAGGGAGAGCGGCCGATCTAACGTATGAATAAACATGGATCACAATGCTTGTTTTGACACAGAAGAGGTTGAAAATATATATTCGAATGCATATGATTATAATTATGAGCCTGCTAGGCGTCCAAGAGACCAGAAGCAGCCAAGGATTAGAAGAAATAATGGCCATCGGCGAGAAATGGAGCTGTGGTGTGAGGAGAACCAGTGGAGAACAGGGCAGCTGTCTTGGTGAGTGACAGGCGTGAGCTAAAGACAGTTAATGTTAGCTAACGGTAGTCACATCACAACATTGTAAGGTTAGCTATCATATATCAGGCTATAACTAAAGTAGTATTGATAATATAGTAACGTTACTGGCAGGACTGTTGATACTGATCCATAACAGAAACTAATGCGCAAGTATCAGCCGTATCTCGCTTTACCTAATGCAACTCCACACTACGTCTTACGGTGCTGTGTTCCGGAGGGGAGAGGGAGAGCAGCGAGATGTAATACGGTTTCCTGATAAGCGTTTTGTTTGATAGGCCTCAGCTGTGGAGAGTATGTGCTGCAGGGAGGTGGATGCACAACGCACCCAGGAACGAAAGCTAGCTCCGGTCCTTTTCCTGTTAGGGAAACTGTGGACTCGATGTCCTGACAGGATCGAGTTTGTGCAACCTGCACAAACTCCAGCTCACCATGATTAAAAATGGTGAAATGCAATGTAAAATTACCAGCTCACTAAATCACAACCGCTCAAACCAACTACAAACTACTACCGCAGATTGGGCAGAGAAGGAGTCCGAGAAAGTTGCTCCCCCATGTGACGTAATATGACGCGTTTGACGTTAAAAAAAAGCAGTTTTTAGTAGCAGAGCTCAAAACGGCTCCTTTCCCTCTGAATTCCTGCCCTTATGTCTTGTAAAACATATAAAATCCTGCATTAGCTTTTTTGATTGTAATTTTCAGGCAAGGTTAAGCATACATCTATATTTAAAAAAAAACTGCAACTTGCTCTTTAAGGATCCCACACCTTCTTAAATATCAAATTCAAAGAGCTTTCAAGGCATTCCAGGCCAATTCCCTAAAATTCCGGCATTGTTCGAGGCACAGTCAAGGTTTAAAACACTGACCATTTTTACAAAGAGAACTAGAAACTCACACACAACAATTAAAAAGAGAGGCTTTTATGTGTGAACACTTCTCAACTGTGCTGTGTTAGTGATGAGTATGTGGTCCCTTGCCTTCTCTAACACGGCACAGCAAAAGGGGTAAAGAGATTATCAAAATGACTTACATTTGTCATGTCTATTTATGTCTATTTAAAAAAATATTCAAGGATATTGTAATGAAATGAAATAACATTTTGCAGTATAGACACCATTTTGCTTGGTAATATACACCAACTTTGCACTCAACTTTCAGTCCTCCCCACTGCATCTTGGAGGTATGCATGCATAGAGGCTTGCATATTGTGGCAGATCAATGAGCATATATTTTCCTTTGAACATTGTCACTTCAAAGATCTGTTTCCTGCCCCGCAATAGTCTTTTCAGGCTGTTACGGTCTCCGCCTTCTATCTGCTTGTTAATCTGTCTGTGTGTGTTATATGTAAATGAGCTGTGCGGTTGCCTTCACGTCATTGGCTGCCATCTCCTGGTCGCCCCGAAGATTGGGGCCCGACGCACTCCAATCCATGCTCACATCCAGCGCGCACCTTCTGGAGACGACAACAAAGCCTGTGACTGAGGATCACTCTGGAGGCTCTGATGTGTGATGCCTCTCGATAATTGCTCTTGTTTGTGTGTAAATCGGTTTGACAGTGGCTAACTTGTGTGGTCTTCGTTTAGATTAGTAGCCGTGTGACTGTTGTACTTAACTTCAGCTGTGTTTCCTTACAGCTTCCTTATTTTAGACTGTACCACTTTGACAGTGAGGGTTTTTGTTACTATTTAGTTTATTATCTATTTCTTTGTATGTAAACAGGCTCCTTTTATTAGAGTCCTTCCTTTGTTTGTCCTTTTAGTTACGACGGCGCCCTTTTTGTTTGTTCATGCTGTGTGCCTTCCATTTTGTTTCACCTTGCTTTATAATAAAACTACTTATAACTATTACCAATTCCATTCTGGTGTATGTTAATCTCCTCCACCCTAGAGGGGGATGTAACACAGACCAACTACATTTTCTACATTAATCAATGTACTGTGTGATCTATCATACTCTCTACCAGGAGCAATGCATTTTCTGGTACCTTGTTGCTCTATCATAATGTAATAGTAAACCGTGATTATGTGTCCATTCTGTAACATAACAGTGAAGCTATTCCTTTTCACTACTCTAGTGTGAGTAATGCAGTTGTCCATTGACTAGAAGTCTACTGAATACTTTCACAATTGTATCTGCGGTGACTGAAACGTTCTCTCTCATGGTTAGTATCTCTTCACTAGTACGTTTTCGTGAATAATGCAAACCAAGGGTAACAATCTGATCTGCTACTCTTTCAAATTGCTTCACTCTTTTTTGACCAGTTAAGTGGTTATACAGCTGAATGCATTCAGGCACAGCATTTCTCAGTGCATCATTTCTCAAAAGAGGCAAGACGTGTCTATATGTGAATTATTTCATTATTTGTAAAGGAACACACTGAGTGCCATGAAACATTTTAAGTATTTCCCCATTAAATTACTCAAAAATATATCCTGAATGTGCCCACAGAGGTCCCCAATTATTTACAGATTCAGGCAAATTAAGACATAAATGTACGTTAAATGACACATTTTGCTTTCCATAGAGTGTTTCAAATTGTTTGACAAAATCTACAACCAGTTTTTCACATCTTTTTAACTCCTCTGTTGTAATAATGTCCTTGCATAAGAAGAACATGAATGTTAACCAGTGCTGGTAAAATACCTGGGGCAGAATGCCTGTAGCGTCCCCAGCTGAATAATGGTCTACTCTCGAACTGATGGTATCCTTTTATTGTACACCCTTGCTTGTATACATTAAGTATCAACGTACCCACATAAGAGCTATGAAAAGAAAGAAAACACAATAATTAGCCGCCATCTCACAGATAAAACATCTCCATTCCTTGCATTTATAAACGTTACATTTCTAATACAAACTAAATAATGCAATTATAGCTCACTATTGCCCCCTAACTAACAGAGCAGAACACATGTAGGCTAGCAGTTTTGCTAATTCAAAAGCATGGACTCAAAACTCTGCAAAATTACAAAAATAACACCACATAATATCAATACACATATTAACTAAAGTCATAACAAACCTTGTGCCCCTATCAGCCAGGTGCTAAAAACCCAACGTAACTAATTATTCTATGTTAAGTTCTCCGTCATTCATCCGTCATTACACTCCTCCGTTCTCTATTCACTTCCGGCAAAAGGCCCTTCAAAATAAAAATCCGGATCTTATAACTATCAAAACAAAAGTACAAAACTAAAACTTTACCACAAGAAAACATCGGCACACAAATATAACCACCTCTACAAAAGGTTAAACATATTAAAGGTCATTTACAATGCCTTTTAGCACAAAGATACTGTAAAACAGCAGTTCTGCCATTCACTAGCCTTCCAAAACCTCCTTTGCTGAAGAGATCTGGGAACTCTTGTCACATTGCAAGGAGGCCTAATGAGTAAGAGTCGTTGATCAAGTTCGGTCACTCTAGTCCCAAGATAATATGGTTTCTCGTGGTTTTCACTGTCCAGCCACATACTTGCCATTTGCCGAACCACACCAAGATGTACATTATGCATATGGTCAGGCACCAGATATGATGTCGAAGTGTGGAACGTTTATAAGACATGTGGGCCCTTTAACCCCCCTCCCAGAGTTGTCGGTACGCAGAGCCTCCCTTGCATCACTTATGGTTGACGCATGATCCCTTTTCGGAACATCTTTGAATGGGTAGGCCTTAACAGTACCTTTTCCCTTTTGAACTTGTTCACCAGGATGCAGACAGAGGCTGCAACCGTATTGACCATTACACTGTGTCATGTTTTGTAGAATGGGCCTGGCAACTGAATCACACATCATAAGAACTGCCACAAGTCTACATTGTTCCAAAACGCTGTTTCTTTTTAACTTGAAGCCCACAGTTGACAACTTCTGACACTCTAGAGTGAACGGCTTTAAAAATGTATTAACATTTGGTTTTTTACTGCCGAACCACAAGCCAAAAAGTAGAACATTTTCTTTGCGTACAGGGTAAGGAAGCTCGTTTACACTACAATGTTGGTTCTCATTGAAACAAAACAAAAATATTTCTATACTGGTTGTTTGGTAAGTTGTTCTGTATATTTATGGACATTCAGCGCCATCTTACCTGTAGCCTTGGTACAGCAGTGGGCTTCGCTTCCGCAAGTTTCTATTTTACCTATTGGACCGAGGTACTATATAATCCTCTTCAGAGAAACGATCACTGCTAACGCGGAGTTGTAAATGCCCGAGGTTGCAAGCCACTGCTGTTCAACAATATGTTCAAACCAGGGTTTCCGCTAGGATTTTTTCTCGCCGGTCAAATGTCCGGGCAGAATTTATTTTACCGGACAAATTTGAAACTTACCGGTCATATTTCAATAATAATAGTAAGAGTTGTGTAGCAGAGTTTCCGTTAGCAGGTAATTACCGGACTATGAGCAGATATGCTTCAGTTTAAAACTCAGTTCACGGGGCTCATTTTTATATTGCTTCAGTCTATAATCGTAACAGATCGAACAATTCAGATCCATTTTTCAATAAATGATTCCACAAACAACAAACAACATAATTATTACATTCAAACAAACTACTTGTAGTAGCCTAGATAACGTATACATTATTCAAAAGTTTACATTAACTTTGAATAATAACACGGGAGAAACGGATCATCTCTTTTCCCCTCTCCCTCTCTCTCTCTCTGACAGCCCGTCAGTTTCTCATGCAGCTCGCTAAACAGAGGGCGGGGCTTCAGGTGTTTATGCAGAGCTGCGTGTGTCGGTCAGACTCAGCAGCTGATCTGATCTCTCTCTCGGGTCCGGTTATACTTCACTCGCGTTTATGTCCATATCGATCAGATCCAGCTCTCCTGATCGTTCTTTATATAGAGCACCGATCAAACTATTAAGAGTGAATATCGGCCGATAATGACCGGTGGCCGATCTATCGGAGCCTTCCTAATTATTACCAGACATTTTGACCGGCAGGTTTTGAATTTACCGGTTTTAATAAATTTTACCAGCTAAAAACCGGTAATTACCGGCTAACGGAAACCCTGGTTCAAACGTGACGCGTGAAAGCTAAATGATGTGACAGGACACGTAATTGTCTGCACAGCACGGAAAAACACAAGAACTCGCCATCGTTTTAAAAGCAAATCAACAGCAGCGGAATACAGTCTGCAGCACACGTTCTCTGGCGTATGTATACGGAAGTTCTTCGGTTGACAGAATGTAGTAACACATTAAAAAGCCGTCTGACGGCAAATGAAGCCGGCTAATATCTGCTGCAACCGATCACAGCATTACATTGCGTTGCTTCGTCACAATGCGTGACTTCTCCAAACTTGAGGCGTGCATACCGCCATCTGCTGTAGGTCAGGGAGCTGAAGAGGAGAGACGCTGAGCTGCAGAAGCTCTCTCACACAGAGGATCGACCCAGTTTCTGCTCAACTACCCCTCTCTGTTACCTCTCAGTGAACCTACACACTCATCCAGCATCAACATCCGTCTGATGTTATTATCTGAGGGGAGCAGAAAAGCAAAATACATGGAACAACCACAGTCTTATTCTAGTCACCCAGACAGATTCACTACTTATCCTCAGGTCCTGAGTAGAGAGGGTCTGACTGGACGTTCTTACTGGGAGGTGGAGTGGAGAGGGAGAGAAGTTCGTGCAGCAGTCGCATTCAGGAACATCAGAAGAACAGGGGCTGAATGTCAATTTGGATTCAATGACAAATCCTGGGTGTTAATTTTTAACCAAAACAGTTATTCCTTACGTCACAACAACATCAAAACTCCCATCTCAGGTCCTCTGTCCTCCAGAGTAGGAGTGTACCTGGATCACAGAGCTGGTATTCTGTCCTTCTACAGCGTCTCTGAAACCATGACTCTCCTCCACAGAGTCCAGACCACATTCACTCGGCCGCTCCATGCTGGAGTTCAGCTTCATGGTTATGGAGCCACAGCTGAGTTGTCCATCCATCCATCCATCTTCTCCCGCTTATCCGTGGTCGGGTCGCGGGGGTAGCAGTTCCAGCAGAGAGCCCCAAACTTTCTTTTCCCTGGCGACATCAACCAGCTCTGACTGGGGGATCCCAAGGCGCTCCCAGGCCAGCAAAGAGATATAATCCCTCCACCTGGTCCTAGGTCTACCCCTTGGTCTCTTCCCAGCTGGACGTGCCTGGAACACCTCCCTAGGGAGGCGCCCAGGTGGCATCCTAACTAGGTGCCCGAACCACCTCAACTGGCTCCTTTCGACGCGAAGGAGGAGCGGCTCAACTCCGAGTCCCTCCCTGATGACCGAACTTCTCACCTTATCCCTAAGGGAGACACCAGCCACCCTGCGGAGAAAACCCATCTCGGCCGCTTGTATCCGCGATCTCGTTCTTTCGGTCATGACCCATCCTTCATGACCATAGGTGAGGGTAGGAACGAAAATGGCCCGGAAGACCGAGAGCTTTGCCTTCTGGCTCAGCTCCCTTTTCGTCACAACGGTGCGGTAAAGCGACTGCAGTACCGCTCCCGCTGCTCCGATTCTCCGGCCCATCTCACGCTCCATTGTTCCCTCACTCGAGAACAAGACCCCGAGATACTTGAACTCCTTCACTTGGGGTAAGGACTCATTCCCTACCTGGAGTGGACAGTCCATCGGTTTCTTGCTGAGAACCATGGCCTCAGATTTGGAGGTGCTGATCCTCATCCCAGCCGCTTCACACTCGGTTGCGAACCGATCCAGTGAGTGCTGAAGGTCGCAGACCGATGAAGCCATTAGAACCACATCATCTGCAAAAAGCAGTGGTGCAATCCTTAGTCCACCGAACTGCAGACCCCCTCCCCCATGACTACGCCTCGAAATCCGATCCATGTATATTACAAACAGGATTGGTGACAAAGCGCAGCCCTGGCGGAGGCCAACCCTCACCGGAAATGGGTCCGACTTACTGCCGAGGACCGGGACACAGCTCTCGCTTTGGGAGTACAGAGATTGGATGGCCCTGAGTAGAGACCCCCTCACCCCATACTCCCGCAGCACCTCCCACAGTACCTCCCTGGGAACTCGGTCATACGCCTTCTCCAAGTCTACAAAACACATGTAGACCGGATAAGCGTACTCCCAGGCCCCCTCCAGGATCCTTGCGAGAGTAAAAAGCTGATCCGTCGTTCCACGACCAGGACGGAATCCGCATTGTTCCTCCTCAATCTGAGGTTCGACAATCGGCCTGACCCTCCTTTCGAGTACCTTAGAGTAAACTTTCCCGGGGAGGCTGAGTAGTGTGATGCCTCTGTAATTGGCACACACCCTCTGATCCCTCTTTTTAAATAGGGGAACCACCACCCCGGTCTGCCACTCCTTCGGTACTGTTTCCGACTTCCACGCAACGTTGATGAGACGTGTCAACCATGACAGTCCCTCAACACCCAGAGCCTTCAGCATTTCCGGGCGGATCTCATCCACCCCCGGGGCTTTGCCACTGTGGAGTTGTTTGACGACCTCAGTGACCTCCCCCCGGGAGATTGGTGTTGATCCCCCGTCATACTCCAGCTCTGCCTCTAACATAGAGGGCGGAGTTGTCGGGTTCAGGAGTTCCTCAAAGTGTTCCTTCCAACGCCCTAACACTCCATCAGTTGAGGTCAACAACGTCCCATCCTTACTGTACACAGCTTGGATGGTTCCCTGCTTCCCCCTCCTGAGGTGTCGGACAGTTTTCCAGAACAACTTTGGTGCCGCCCGAAAGTCCTTCTCCATGTCTTCTCCGAACTTCTCCCACACCCGCTGCTTTGCCTCGGCCACGGATGAGGCTGCTGCCCTTCGGGCCTGTCGGTACCTTGCAACTGCCTCGGGAGTCCCCCGGGATAACAAATCCCTGAAGGCCTCCTTCTTCAGTCGGACGGCTTCCCTGACCACCGGTGTCCACCAGGAGGTTCGAGGGTTACCGCCCCTTGAGGCACCTAGGACCTTGAGACCACAGCTCCCCGCCGCGGCTTCGGCAATAGAGGCTTTGAACACCGACCACTCTGGTTCAATGTCCCCAACCTCCACAGGAATGCCCGAAAAGCTCCGCCGGAGGTGTGAGTTGAAGGCCTCCTGAACTTGGGCCTCCTCCAGACATTCCCAGTTCACCCGAACTACACGTTTGGGCTTACCAGGTCTATCCAGAGGCTTCCCCCGCCACTCGACCCAACTCACCACCAGATGGTGATCAGTTGACAACTCCGCCCCTCTCTTTACCCGAGTGTCCAAAACATACGGCCTCAGGTCCGATGATACGATAACGAAATCGATCATGGACCTTCTGCCTAGGGTGCTCTGGTACCACGTACACTTATGAGCATCCTTATGTTCGAACATGGTGTTTGTTATGGCCAATCCATGACTAGCACAGAAGTCCAGTAACAAACCACCACTCCGGTTCAGATCAGGGGGGCCGTTCCTCCCAATCACGCCCCTCCAAGTGTCTCCATCATTGCCCACATGTGCGTTGAAGTCTCCCAGCAAGATTAAAGAGTCCCCTTCAGGAGCCCCATACAGGACTCTTTCCAGGGTCTCCAAGAAGGCCGTATACTCTGAACTGCTGTTGGGTGCATAAGCACACACAACAGTCAGAGTTTTCCCCCCCATAACCCGCAGGCGTAGGGAGGCGACCCTCTCGTCCACTGGGGTAAACTCCAACAACGAAGCACCTAACCGGGGACTTGTGAGTATCCCCACACCCGCCCGGCGCCTCACACCTTGAGCAACTCCGGAGAAGAATAGGGTCCAACCCCTATCCAGAAGTAAGGTTCCAGAGCCGACGCTGTGCGTAGAGGTGAGCCCAACCAGATCCAACTGGTAACGCTCCACCTCCCGCACAAGCTCCGGCTCCTTCCCCCCCAGAGAGGTGACGTTCCACGTCCCCAAAGCCAGCTTCTGTCGCCCGGGTCTGGTCCGTCGAGACCCTCCGCTTTCACTGCCACCCTTCTGGCAGCGCACCCGACCCCCATTGATGTTTCCCGTAGGTGGTGGGCCCGCGGGACGGAGAAGCGGAGGTGTTGCCCACGTTGCCTTTTCGGGCTGGGCCCGGCCGGGCTCCGTGGCAAGCCCGGCCACCAGACGCTCGCCGACGAGTCCTCCTTCTGGGCCTGGCTCCAGAAGGGGACCCCGGGCTTCCTCCGGGCCGGGTATCCTCACTTTTTGTATCGTCTTTCATGAGGTCTTTTGAACCAATCTTAGTCTGGCCCCTTGCCTGAGACCAATTTGCCATGGGAAACCCTACCAGGAACACAAGGTTCCAGACAACACAGCCCCCAGGTTCATCAGGGCACACAAACCTCTCTACCACGGTAAGGTGCTGGTTCTTCTGAGTTGTGTAAACTGAAATAGCCTGAAGTCATTTGAGGAACTCTTGTACTTCTTAAACTCATTGCGTGTCCATCATTGTTGCTGAGAGCTGATTGTTCATGTCTTCACTGCACAGAGATCAGCTGTCAATCAAACATTATGGGATGTGCTTTAACGTCTTCTCATGAGTTGTTCTGTAGATGTTGGAGTTTCTTTAGGCGGCGCTCCTTCCTGTGTCTGTTTAGCCATGGAGGCTGTCACTGCTCAGGAGGATTTCTGTTAACCTCAACTGATATTTCTCTGCATGAAAATGTAAACGTTGCTCTAGATATTTGTTGGCTATTCTATTTTTGACTAAGTCTAAATGTGTTGAATGCATAAATGAAAGTTTGAAGGAGGAAAGAAAACACATTAAAAGAAAGTCAAGAAACAGGTTGAGTTTGTAATAAATTGTGTTTCTATTTTAATTTTCAAGATGTGAGATGATGAGTGCCTCATTTACATGTCTGTACACAATAAAATGTTGGGGTTTTTCTTGTTAATAAAAGAGCTAAGAGGACATAAGTGAAAATCTCAGTCTTTTGTTTTGTATCTTAAAATGAATGATCTATCCTCTCCAGTGAAGCTGCACTAAGTTGAGTTGAATTGTAAACACATTACATTACATGTCAATTGTTAGACGCTTTTATCCAATACTGTGGGCAATCCCCACAGGAGCAATTTGGGGTGAAGTGTCTCAGGGACACAACGACATGCTGACTGCAGTGGGGTTAGTTAGGTAGTTCCTTTTTCACTGCTACGTCCCCAATAAGCTCTAGGACAAAAATGTAGACGGTAACACACAACAACAAATAACATTGAGAGAGTCGGGGTGAAAGTGAACACAAGTGCATTTATTTACACCAACAAATGGAGAGGCATCCAGGACCTCTCTTTGCTGCTGGCATTCTGAAATGGAAAAAGTAACTAATAAATATGTAATAATACATATGCTTATTATATTGTAATAGATTACCTGAAGGAATATATAGGGAGGTGGGACAAGGGTTCATTCTGTCTGGCTTAGCCTATTATCATACTAAAAGGACTGCATGCACCCCCGCCCCTTCCAGGTGTCCCGATGCAACAAGTATCTGAATCCTATTTACATTGAACACTTAAGACACCAATACTACCTAGCTTAGCCTATTATCATACTAAAAGGACTGCATGCACCCCCGCCCCTTCCCTGTGTCCCGATGCAACAAGTATCTGAATCCTATTTACATTGAACACTTAAGTCAAACAATACTACCTAGCTTAGCCTATTATCATAATAAAAGCAATACCTACACCCACACATGCAGGTAAACCAGTTCAACAAGTCACACAATGCTGTCTGGCTAATGCTAACAGGCTAATTATCATACTAAAAGGGATACATCCAAGTGTCCCAACACATTTCAGAAAGAACTGTTTCTGCCAGAACCAGAGAAGAGTTTTTTTGTAACCAATGAACGGATAAGATACAAGTAGAGTTTACAATATAGCTACAGATTTAATTTCACATACTGCTATCAGAAATAATGTATTAATGTATTCAATTCTGGTCTTCATTCAAAATCTTAACAGATGACACATTTAGAACTTAGTTATAGTGAATGATCAAAGACATTATATTTGTCTATTAGTGTTGTATTTCCATATGTGAACATAAGAAGGTAGCCAGGGCCTGTCATTAAAGGAGGCAATCCAGGAAGCCTTGGCTCTCTCAGACCTGCTGCTGACTCCAGAGCCTCTTTGTGGTCTCTGATAGATTTGGTCATTATTCTGCCACCTTGTGTTTAGTATTGTTAAATGTGTGTGTGGTGGGAGGGGGAGGATTTGGGTACGTTTGGGGTTCCCTCTACCTCTCCTCACGTAGGTGACTCAATATTCTGAAAAGGGCCATTCTGCATAAGGAGTACTTTTACTTTTGGTACTTTAAGTATATTTTGATTCCAATGTTTTTGTACTTTAACTTGCAACAGAGTATTTTTACCCCGTAGTATTTCTACTTTTACTTCAGTAGAATATCTGAGTACTTCTTACACCACTGCTACCATGTGTCTGGAGCCCTGAGCTACAACAGCCTGAATTTAAAAATAATATTTTACAGCTGATGACTGTTTTCAAATGTAGGGCAAGTTGTAAGCGAGGCTCCGTTTGTAAATGAGGAAACACTTCAGAGTGTCTGCTCCTCCTCCTGGAATGAGTCAGAGTTTGATGAGCCTTCCCTCTTCTTCCTGCTCTCAGACACAGCTCCACTCTGTATTTCCTGGCTCCTCCCCTTTAGATCCAGAGGATGGGCGTAACCAACATGTGGGTAAAGTACAAGAGCTGACAGCCACATCCACTGCTCACACACATGCTGTTCAGATCACAGCTCACATAGTTTCAGCTCTCAGGAAGTGAAGCTCAGACACTCGCTGCCACTGAGAGGTGAAATGGCGCAGAGAGGAGTTCAGCTGGACCGGGAGACCTTCTCTTGTTCCATCTGTCTGGATCTACTGAAGGATCCGGTGACGACTTCCTGTGGACACAGCTACTGCATGAAGTGTATTAAATCCCACTGGGATAAAGAGGATGAGAAGAAGATCCACAGCTGCCCTCAGTGCAGGCAGAGCTTCACACCGAGGCCTGTCCTGCTGAAGAACACCATGCTAGCAGCTTTAGTGGAGGAGCTGAAGAAGACTGGACTCCAAGCTGCTCCTGCTGATCTCTGCTATGCTGGAGCTGAAGACGTGGGATGTGATTTCTGTACTGGGAGAAAACGGAAAGCCTTGGAGTCCTGTCTGCAGTGTGTGGCCTCATACTGTGAGAGTCACCTCCAGCCTCACTATGAATCACCTGCCTTTAAGAAACACAAGCTGATGGAGCCCTCCAAGAAGCTCCTGGAGAGCATGTGCTCTCGTCATGAGGAGGTGAAGAAGATGTTCTGCCGCACTGATCAGCAGTGTATCTGTTATCTCTGCTCTGTGGACGAACATAAAGGCCACGACACAGTTTTGGCTGCAGCGGAAAGGACTGAGAGGCAGAGAGAGCTGGAGGGGAGTCGACAAAACATCCAGCAGAGAATCCAGGACAGAGAGAAGGAGGTGAAGCTGCTTCAGCAGGAGGTGCAGGCCGTCAATGGCTCTGCTGATAAAGCAGTGGAGGACAGTGAGAAGACGTTCACTGAGCTGATCCGTCTCATGGAGAAAAGAAGCTCTGATGTGAAGCAGCAGGTCAGATCCCAGCAGGAAACTGAAGTGAGTCGAGTCAGAGAGCTTCAGGAGAAGCTGGAGCAGGAGATCAGGGAGCTGAAGAGGAGAGACGCTGAAGCTGCTGTCTCACACAGAGGATCACACCCAGTTTCTGCTCAACTACCCCTCTCTGTTACCTCTCAGTGAACCTACACACTCATCCAGCATTAACATCCGTCCTCTGAGCTACTTTGAGGACGTGACGGCGGCCCTGTCAGCAGTCAGAGACAAACTACAGGACGTCCTGAGAGAGGAATGGACCAACGTCTCACCGACTGAAGTGGATGTTTTACCATCAGCAGCAGAGCCCACCACCAGAGCTGGGTTCTTACAAAATTCACAGGAGATCACTCTGGATCCAAACACAGCATACAAGATCATGTTATTATCTGAGGGGAGCAGAACAGCAAAATACATGGGACAACCACAGTCTTATTCTAGTCACCCAGACAGATTCACTACTTATCCTCAGGTCCTGAGTAGAGAGGGTCTGACTGGACGTTCTTACTGGGAGGTGGAGTGGAGAGGGAGAGAAGTTCGTGCAGCAGTCGCATTCAGGAACATCAGAAGAACAGGGGCTGAAGGTCAATTTGGATTCAATGACAAATCCTGGGTGTTAATTTTTAACCAAAACAGTTATTCCTTACGTCACAACAACATCAAAACTCCCATCTCAGGTCCTCTGTCCTCCAGAGTAGGAGTGTACCTGGATCACAGAGCAGGTATTCTGTCCTTCTACAGCGTCTCTGAAACCATGACTCTCCTCCACAGAGTCCAGACCACATTCACTCGGCCTCTCCATGCTGGAGTTCAGCTTCATGGTTATGGAGCCACAGCTGAGTTGTGTAAACTGAAATAGCCTGAAGTCATTTGAGGAACTCTTGTACTTCTTAAACTCATTGCGTGTCCATCATTGTTGCTGAGAGCTGATTGTTCATGTCTTCACTGCACAGAGATCAGCTGTCAATCAAACATTATGGGATGTGCTTTAACGTCTTCTCATGAGTTGTTCTGTAGATGTTGGAGTTTCTTTAGGCGGCGCTCCTTCCTGTGTCTGTTTAGCCATGGAGGCTGTCACTGCTCAGGAGGATTTCTGTTAACCTCAACTGATATTTCTCTGCATGAAAATGTAAACGTTGCTCTAGATATTTGTTGGCTATTCTATTTTTGACTAAGTCTCAATGTGTTGAATGCATAAATGAAAGTTTGAAGGAGGAAAGAAAACACATTCAAAGAAAGTCAAGAAACAGGTTGAGTTTGTAATAAATTGTGTTTCTATTTTAATGTTCAAGATGTGAGATGATGAGTGCCTCATTTACATGTCTGTACACAATAAAATGTTGGGGTTTTTCTTGTTAATAAAAGAGCTAAGAGGACATAAGTGAAAATCTCAGTCTTTTGTTTTGTATCTTAAAATGAATGATCTATCCTCTCCAGTGAAGCTGCACTAAGTTGAGTTGAATTGTAAACACATTACATTACATGTCAATTGTTAGACGCTTTTATCCAAAGCGACTTTCAATACTGTGGGCAATCCCCACAGGAGCAATTTGGGGTGAAGTGTCTCAGGGACACAACGACATGCTGACTGCAGTGGGGTTAGTTAGGTAGTTATTTTTTCACTGCTACGTCCCCAATAAGCTCTAGGACAAACATGTAGACGGTAACACACAACAACAAATAACATTGAGAGAGTCGGGGTGAAAGTGAACACAAGTGCATTTATTTACACCAACAAATGGAGAGGCATCCAGGACCTCTCTTTGCTGCTGGCATTCTGAAATGGAAAAAGTAACTAATAAATATGTAATAATACATATGCTTATTATATTGTAATAGATTACCTGAAGGAATAGATAGGGAGGTGGGACAAGGGTTCATTCTGTCTGGCTTAGCCTATTATCATACTAAAAGGACTGCATGCACCCCCGCCCCTTCCAGGTGTCCCGATGCAACAAGTATCTGAATCCTATTTACATTGAACACTTAAGTCACACAATACTACCTAGCTTAGCCTATTATCATAATAAAAGCAATACCTACACCCACATGCAGGTAAACCAGTTCAACAAGTCACACAATGCTGTCTGGCTAATGCTAACAGGCTAATTATCATACTAAAAGGGATACATCCAAGTGTCCCAACACATTTCAGAAAGAACTGTTTCTGCCAGAACCAGAGAAGAGTTTTTTTGTAACCAATGAACGGATAAGATACAAGTAGAGTTTACAATATAGCTACAGATTTAATTTCACATACTGCTATCATAAATAATGTATTAATTTATTAAATTCTGGTCTTCATTCAAAATCTTAACAGATGACACATTTAGAACTTAGTTCTAGTGAATGATCAAAGACATTATATTTTTCTATTAGTGTTGTATTTCCATATGTGAACATAAGAAGGTAGCCAGGGCCTGTCATTAAAGGAGGCAATCCAGGAAGCCTTGGCTCTCTCAGACCTGCTGCTGACTCCAGAGCCTCTTTGTGGTCTCTGATAGATTTGGTCATTATTCTGCCACCTTGTGTTTAGTATTGTTAAATGTGTGTGTGGTGGGAGGGGGAGGATTTGGGTACGTTTGGAGTTCCCTCTACCTCTCCTCACGTAGGTCATCTCTGTTAGACACACTAGGTTAGTAGATTGTTGCCACCCTGTAGTTGTTTTGTTTCCTTGTTAGTAGAACAGATAGTGAGGGCTTTTTGTTTGAGTTTTGTTATATTCATTTAATTTGGCAACCTCTTCTTTGTCTCCTCACTTAAAGAACATTTGTTGGCATTTTCTTAGCTTGTAAATAAATAAACTTGTGTTCATTTTCACCCTGACTGTTATTGGTTGTTGTGTACTACTGTCTCCATTTCCCCTACACTTTATTAGGGATGTAACAAACACATTAATCTATACAAAATGAAATAATCCAGTAATTCAATATATATGATTCTAAAATGGGACATTACGCGCAGTAAGTAGTGGTTGATGCCAATACGTCTCAGTTTATGCTGCTTTAGACTTCTACTGAACTACATTTTAGAAGACAGTGTTGTACTTTTTAATCCACTGCATTCATTTCACAGCTTGAAGTTACTACTCAGATATAGACTAGTAGTTCATTCAAAATATAAATCAATTATTAAATACACCTTGACAGTTATTTATAGGATAAGATATCCAGCAGCAGGACATGAAGTTATTCAAATGAGCTCTACTTTTACTAACTGTGATAACACACATCAATAATCATTATAGTAACCCAGTAACTCAATATTCTGAAAAGGGCCATTCTGCATAAGGAGTACTTTTACTTTTGGTACTTTAAGTATATTTTGATTCCAATGTTTTTGTACTTTAACTTGCAACAGAGTATTTTTACCCCGTAGTATTTCTATCTGAGTACTTCTTACACCACTGCTACCATGTGTCTGGAGCCCTGAGCTACAACAGCCTGAATTTAAAAATAATATTTTACAGCTGATGACTGTTTTCAAATGTAGGGCAAGTTGTAAGCGAGGCTCCGTTTGTAAATGAGGAAACACTTCAGAGTGTCTGCTCCTCCTCCTGGAATGAGTCAGAGTTTGATGAGCCTTCCCTCTTCTTCCTGCTCTCAGACACAGCTCCACTCTGTATTTCCTGGCTCCTCCCCTTTAGATCCAGAGGATGGGCGTAACCAACATGTGGGTAAAGTACAAGAGCTGACAGCCACATCCACTGCTCACACACATGCTGTTCAGATCACAGCTCACATAGTTTCAGCTCTCAGGAAGTGAAGCTCAGACACTCGCTGCCACTGAGAGGTGAAATGGCGCAGAGAGGAGTTCAGCTGGACCGGGAGACCTTCTCTTGTTCCATCTGTCTGGATCTACTGAAGGATCCGGTGACGACTTCCTGTGGACACAGCTACTGCATGAAGTGTATTAAAGCCCACTGGGATAAAGAGGATGAGAAGAAGATCCACAGCTGCCCTCAGTGCAGGCAGAGCTTCACACCGAGGCCTGTCCTGCTGAAGAACACCATGCTAGCAGCTTTAGTGGAGGAGCTGAAGAAGACGGGACTCCAAGCTGCTCCTGCTGATCTCTGCTATGCTGGAGCTGAAGACGTGGGATGTGATTTCTGTACTGGGAGAAAACGGAAAGCCTTGGAGTCCTGTCTGCAGTGTGTGGCCTCATACTGTGAGAGTCACCTCCAGCCTCACTATGAATCACCTGCCTTTAAGAAACACAAGCTGATGGAGCCCTCCAAGAAGCTCCTGGAGAGCATGTGCTCTCGTCATGAGGAGGTGAAGAAGATGTTCTGCCGCACTGATCAGCAGTGTATCTGTTATCTCTGCTCTGTGGACGAACATAAAGGCCACGACACAGTTTTGGCTGCAGCGGAAAGGACTGAGAGGCAGAGAGAGCTGGAGGGGAGTCGACAAAACATCCAGCAGAGAATCCAGGACAGGGAGAAGGAGGTGAAGCTGCTTCAGCAGGAGGTGCAGGCCGTCAATGGCTCTGCTGATAAAGCAGTGGAGGACAGTGAGAAGACGTTCACTGAGCTGATCCGTCTCATGGAGAAAAGAAGCTCTGATGTGAAGCAGCAGGTCAGATCCCAGCAGGAAACTGAAGTGAGTCGAGTCAAAGAGCTTCAGGAGAAGCTGGAGATCAGGGAGCTGAAGAGGAGAGACGCTGAGCTGAAGCTGCTGTCTCACACAGAGGATCACACCCAGTTTCTGCTCAACTACCCCTCTCTGTTACCTCTCAGTGAAGCTACACACTCCTCCAGCATCAACATCCGTCCTCTGAGCTACTTTGAGGACGTGACGGCGGCCCTGTCAGCAGTCAGAGACAAACTACAGGACGTCCTGAGAGAGGAATGGACCAACGTCTCACCGACTGAAGTGGATGTTTTACCATCAGCAGCAGAGCCCACCACCAGAGCTGGGTTCTTATAAAATTCACAGGAGATCACTCTGGATCCAAACACAGCATACAAGATCCTGTTATTATCTGAGGGGAGCAGAACAGCAAAATACATGGGACAACCACAGTCTTATTCTAGTCACCCAGACAGATTCACTACTTATCCTCAGGTCCTGAGTAGAGAGGGTCTGACTGGGCGTTCTTACTGGGAGGTGGAGTGGAGAGGGAGAGAAGTTCGTGCAGCAGTCGCATTCAGGAACATCAGAAGAACAGGGGCTGAAGGTCAATTTGGATTCAATGACAAATCCTGGGTGTTAATTTTTAACCAAAACAGTTATTCCTTACGTCACAACAACATCAAAACTCCCATCTCAGGTCCTCTGTCCTCCAGAGTAGGAGTGTACCTGGATCACAGAGCAGGTATTCTGTCCTTCTACAGCATCTCTGAAACCATGACTCTCCTCCACAGAGTCCAGACCACATTCACTCGGCCTCTCCATGCTGGAGTTCAGCTTCATGGTTATGGAGCCACAGCTGAGTTGTGTAAACTGAAATAGCCTGAAGTCATTTGAGGAACTCTTGTACTTCTTAAACTCATTGCGTGTCCATCATTGTTGCTGAGAGCTGATTGTTCATGTCTTCACTGCACAGAGATCAGCTGTCAATCAAACATTATGGGATGTGCTTTAACGTCTTCTCATGAGTTGTTCTGTAGATGTTGGAGTTTCTTTAGGCGGCGCTCCTTCCTGTGTCTGTTTAGCCATGGAGGCTGTCACTGCTCAGGAGGATTTCTGTTAACCTCAACTGATATTTCTCTGCATGAAAATGTAAACGTTGCTCTAGATATTTGTTGGCTATTCTATTTTTGACTAAGTCTCAATGTGTTGAATGCATAAATGAAAGTTTGAAGGAGGAAAGAAAACACATTCAAAGAAAGTCAAGAAACAGGTTGAGTTTGTAATAAATTGTGTTTCTATTTTAATGTTCAAGATGTGAGATGATGAGTGCCTCATTTACATGTCTGTACACAATAAAATGTTGGGGTTTTTCTTGTTAATAAAAGAGCTAAGAGGACATAAGTGAAAATCTCAGTCTTTTGTTTTGTATCTTAAAATGAATGATCTATCCTCTCCAGTGAAGCTGCACTAAGTTGAGTTGAATTGTAAACACATTACATTACATGTCAATTGTTAGATGCTTTTATCCAAAGCGACTTTCAATACTGTGGGCAATCCCCACAGGAGCAATTTGGGGTGAAGTGTCTCAGGGACACAACTGTAAGAGAATATTTTAATCTGATCTGTTTATAGAGTTTCTTATAGTTTCTTTGAATCTGTGATACTGCAAACATCTGCTTGTAGTATCAGTCAAAAACTCCTCTGTAAGTTGAGGTCACAGGTCAAACGCTTCTCCCATATCCTGTGGGTGGAAAGTTTCAGGCTTGTCTGCGTTTCCTTGAGACAAGTAGATTATTGTCTCCCATTTGCTATTGATTAGGTAAACGCGGGCTTCTGTGGGCCCGCCTCTCCTCGTGTTGCAAGATGTTTTGTGGCTTTTGGGCCAGAGATAATCATGGTGGACCACGGGACGGTGGGAAACTAAGATGATCTCCCGGCCGTATTGTCTGTACTGTGTTCAATAAAACTCTCAGTGCTTTGGCTAATGACGTTCCAGACTCCTTCATTCTACCTCAACATTGCAACAACAGAAGTTTAACTTCACAATTGGCGTCTACGAACAGTACCGACATTTCTTCAGAAGACTGGTAAGTGCCTTTTTCAAATCTATTTGAACAACTGCCTTACCAGACTCTGTGATTGACGGTATCAAAATGACCTGTGAAACTGCGCGAGTGCAATTTGTTTTGGTCTCTCCACTCTGTACATTTGAAGGCTTAATCATAACCTGAGAAATCGGTGTCTAGGGGATTCTATCCTGGCCGGTTTTTCCTGTGATTGCTGCTGGGGCAAGTGCCAACAAAAGCAAGCACAGCTCATGTATAAAACAATAAGAATATTTGGGGCTAATAAATAACCTCGGAACATCGACTTTTAACGATTTCCGCTGTGTGTGGTTTCTAGAATTAAATTACTGGACAATCACACACTGCAAATATTCGGAGAGACCTTAAGGAAAGCATCAGCAAGGTGGAACCTCTGTTTAAAAAAAAAAAAAAAGAAGCAATGTGAGGATTTGTAATTGAAACAAATTGCCGAATTCTGGAGATTTCAACGGGTTTAAATCAGACCAATCCGTTTTCGGGTGTCTGCTCATGCCTGCACGAGGGAGGGCGAATTCCCCTCCCCCCTGTGGTGAACGGCACACGAGGAATGTTTAAGAACACAGACTTGTATTTTCTGTTAATCACACCATAAGCTCAAGAACTAAATTGAGCTATTAAATGGGAAGGGTCGTGGCAGAATATTACATTCCCACTGTGTTTAATAAACTAACGGATTATTGAATTGGCTGTTGTTTAACAACAACAAAAAGCACTGAATTAATTAAAACAATCGCTGCTCTCGGTCGGTTGAGCAGTTTTACCACTACATTTGCATAGTGGTTTTGATTGAGAATAAGGTAGTTTATTGCTCATCAACAGATTACTCGTAAATATGGCTGAGAAGAGCCCATATTAAACAGATATTTCAGTGCTCCCGTTGACGTTTCCGTAATTTCGGACTAAATTAAACTGGATAATTTTTTGGCCAGGGCACTGATTTTGTTGCGAGTACATGTTTGTTTGTCTAATTGCAGTGTTTGTTTTATTGTACTAACCGTTAAACATGGGTAATACTGCCTCCACAAACGATTCAGTTGGTAAGAGGAAAGCCATTTCACACACAAAGACACTTAAAAATGTAGTCCGAAATTACGGAAACGTCAACGGGAGCGTTGACGTTTCCGTAATTTCGGACTAAATTAAACTGGATAATTTTTTGGCCAGGGCACTGATTTTGTTGCGAGTACATGTTTGTTTGTCTAATTGCAGTGTTTGTTTTATTGTACTAACCGTTAAACATGGGTAATACTGCCTCCACAAACGATTCAGTTGGTAAGAGGAAAGCCATTTCACACACAAAGACACTTAAAAAAAACCCAATTGCAGAAAACCACTACACGCATTTGTTTTCTCCAAACATGCCGTCTGGAATTGTCGGAAGAACTTTGGATTGGTCTAAAGTTATGCCGTTTACATCGTTACTTTGCGAACACTCACAACAGATTAATCAGAAAGGATTGATTCAATTTGATTGGCCTCTGACAGGTAGTTTTGATATGGCCGTGTTGTGGCAGGCATTTAAACTGGTGGAAGATAATTCAAATTGTTCATGGGATCAAGGTTACATGACAGAATGTGTGAAAGCCTGGATGACTTTGGCGGAAAAAAGAGGTTATGAAGAAAGGAAGAATGCAAAATCTGTTGGCAGCGAGCGAGGCTCCATTGAGCTCAAGGCGCTGATAGATAAAGTTTCTCAATGTGCAAAAAGTTGTCATTTGCTTAGCCTAGAGGCTGCTTTTGATGTAAGATCAGAAAACATGTCCAGATTCAGGAAAAGACACGGTGAGAATGTTCCAGACATTGCAAAATCAATATTTTATGATTGGATTAAAAGAAGTGCTAAAACTCCAACCCCATCTCAGCTCATTTGTATTTTGACAGGCTGTTGGACGGAAAGCAGGCTGTATCTCTCTGTACGAAAATAATTCCCGCGACAGAACTCTCAAATCCCGTTGCGAGAAACTCCGATGATGATCTGTTAATAACAGCTGCAGCTATCATGAATGAAAATGGGTTGAGATATCAGACAGGACAACATAGAGAATTAGAATCGGCACACGCCGAGCAGAGGCCAGCAGCAGCGGGGGAGGGGAATGTTTCACATGGCAGTCCGCGATTGACCCCCACTCCTCGCACTCCTCTTACAGGATTACACAGGTTCGCCGTACGGCAGCAGTTTTCAAAAACATGCCCAGCGTAGAATGTACACGACAAAGCAAACATCTCAGGATAATAATTCTGAAGAAAGTGTGACCGCCCCGAAAATTCTGATAGGAAATGTTCCAGTTTGCAAACCCTGGACACCCGCTGAGGTCATTGATGTCACTAACCACGCTCCCAGTCCCACTAAAAGTCCAGATGAGTATCTGTCATGGTTGACTAATGTTTGTTCAGTTTATAACTGTTTGGTTCATGATGTTAAACAGCTGATAATCTTAACATACAAAGCAGATTGGCCCACGTGCAGAGACGAGTTTAAATTTCCTGAGTGTACAGCCGCAGGGGACTGGCCCACGACACAGACGCGAGACACGTGGATACAAAACATTGCTGCATTGGCTATCAGAGCATGCGCTAAAACTCACACAGATTTCTCCCAAGTGACGGCTTGTGTACAAGACCCAGCGGAAAATGTCCCAGAATGTATCCAGCGTTTCATGACAGTGTGGGATAATAATGCGGGAATTAAAAGAGAGGGTAATGATTTGTTTGCCATACAGACCGTGTTACATAATTTAATCCCAGAGACAGCTCAAGCCTACATGATGTCAACTCCGGATTGGCAAATTACATTTTGGAAAGTGACTATTGCCACAATGCGTGCGTTGCATAGGAGCCAAATATTTCTTACTCCCAGAATTTCACAACTGCTTCAACAATTTCCTCAAAACACCCAGGCTTATCAAACTCAAGGACAGAACCACACACAGCAGTATCAAAATCAGGGGAGATCACAGGATTATCATAATAAGAGCAGACAGCAGCAGAACAAAAATCCCAAAAAGTTGATGCCATGCCATGTTTGCGGAGAAACGGATCACTGGGCAGGACAGTGTGGTAAGCGGTGGGGGGTCCAGCAGCACACACAGTCCCCCCCCCACCCAGCCCCCCTTCTCCCAGCCCGCACTTCCCCCTAACCTCCCCCAACAGTCCGGACATCTGGCATTAATGCAGCCTCCACGGTATGACAGACAAACTCAGCAGGAGCACAACGCTCAACAAAGTGCATTTAATAGAAGATAGTGGTGCCAGGAAGATATAGGATCAGATTCACAGCATTTCCCCATTCAAGCAGCAACAATTCGCCTTTCCAATAACCCACGTGAAGATCCGATTATGCCCGTTGATTTTAGTGGTACGGCTGTAGATATTTTGATTGACAGCGGAGCCACCTTGTCTGCCGTGCGTACTAAGGAGAAAGTGTGTGAAGCAACCAATACATTTGTCACAACCATCGGTGTTGCTGGAATTTCTATGTCCGAACCCATTTCAGAGAACACTAATGTTTCAATTAATGGATCAAACGTGCAACACTCTTTCATTATTTCAGATGGAAGTCCTATTAATTTAATGGGCAGGGACTTACTATGTAAATTACAGGCAACAATACATTGCACTTCAGACGGATTGTTTTTGACAATTCCTGACAGTAAGGTCTATCAGGCAGTCCAATTCATTCAATCATCGCGAGACAACCTTTATTGTTGGTCATTTCCAGATTTCAATATGATTTCTGTTTTCTCCACAACAGGGATTCAGAAGATTGCTAGCATTTCTCCGGTTTGTGCGTCTTTAATGTCTCTTATGCGACCTGTGTTGAATTGTCATTGCACAGCAGCCTTTAATCCGTCAGATGACTACGCGCAATCAGTAAGAGGTTTTTGCAACAAATCAGATCGGTTGACAAGTGAACAATATTTGTTCATTTCCCGACAAGGATGTGTTTTACCCATTAGACTCACAACACCCCAGCAGGTTCTCCATGTTGAAGAAAGCCTCCCCTACATAACGGTGGCTGTTACGCCAGGCAGTAACCCAAAGGAGGTGGGGGCCATGGCAGCCCGCTGCCAGGCCCAGCTGGAAGCCTCATTTTCCCTTCTCTCACAAACACACACACACGCACCTAACGTAATTAACTTTGGAGGGGAGCATTTCCTGCTTCGTCTCGCGGAGCCAATTGCTCTTCCACAAAGCACCTTCCTTCATTTACAACCAAACCCCCCCACAGAGTATGGCCCCCCCTCAGATTTTTCAGAAGTACCGGCTGCATTATGGGCAAAACACAAGAACCATGTTGGTTTTGTTGCCTCAGCGCCTCCACATCGAGTAACACTTAAAGCCAATGCCAGATTGCCAGCTATCAGACAGTACAATTTGCCCCATAGAGCCATTTTGGGGATTGAAGGAGTAATCCAATCTTTGCTTGATCAGGGCGTGTTAATTTACACGACTAGTCCCTGTAATACTCAAATTCTACCCATACCTAAACACAATCGCCCTGATGAGTGGCGCTTTGTCCAAGATTTGCAAGCTATTAATGCTATTGTCATTCCGACAGCTCCAATTGTGCCGGACACCAATTCGATTTTAGCTTCTCTGCCCCCGGACTCTAAGTACTACACAGTGATTGATTTATGTTCAGCATTTTTCTCTGTTCCTCTGCATCCAGACAGCCAGTATCTGTTTGCATTTACTTTTAAAGGTAAACAAATTACATACACGCGCCTCCCACAGGGGTTTGTTGAATCTCCTACGGTGTATGCAGCAGCTGTGAGGAGAGATCTGGACACTTTGGTCCTGACAGGAGGTAGTACCTTGCTTCAGTACGCAGATGACCTGTTGTTAGCTTCTCCCAATAAAGACGCCTGTCGCATCGACTCCATTCTGCTCATGAAAAGACTTTCTGAATGCGGACACAGAGCATCCCTGGCCAAGTTGCAATACTGCCAGACTGAGGTCACGTATTTGGGTCACATTCTGAGGGATGGACACCGTCTCTTCTCGCCAGCAAGGATTTGTCTGTTGAACAAAGTACCACCACCTCGCACAAAGAAGGACATGCTTTCCTTCTTGGGCATGGCAAATTATTGCAGACACTGGATTTTTGAGTATGCTGCGATGGATTCTGTCCTGCGTGCTGCCACTCTGCAGGCTGCCCCTAACATTGTTCAATGGTCTGAGGACATGCACACTGCCTTTCAGGACTTAAAGCGGGCCCTCACATCTGCTCCTGCCCTGGGGCTCCCTGACTACCATCAGCCGTTTCACCTGCACGTCCATGAGAAGGGGGGCTTTGCAACGGGCATCTTGGTGCAGAAGCATGGCTCTAATTTCCGGCCTGTTGCATACTACTCATCTCGACTCTCCCCTGTGGTGCTTGGTATGCCTTCATGCCTGCGGGCTGTGGCCGCAGTTGCGATAGTTGTAAAACAATCCTCTCCCATTGTACTGGCCAGTGACTGTGTAGTACACCTGTAGAACACCTCTGCTACTCAGAGCAATGACGGCAGCAAGGCGATCTGGTTATGAAGCGGTAATTCTTTCAAGTCCACACATCACTCTTAAACGTTCCCCCCCCCCTAAACCCAGCTACACTGGTGCCAATTCCAGATTTTGAAATAACACATGACTGCGTCACAACGATTGACATGTCTTCCTCCCCCAGAGCTGATATGTTGCAAACTCCCATCCCTAATTCAGACATGATTCTATACACAGACGAGCAGGCCGTCTGACACAGTACACTTAGCAGGCTACGCTGTTGTGAATGACTGGGAAGTTTTAGAAAGCCGAGCCTTGCCAAATGGCACGTCAGCTCAGGCTGCAGAGTTGTATGCTCTGCTCAGGGCGTGTATTTTGGCTGAAGGTAGAGTTGCAACCATTTTCACAGACTCCAGGTATGCATTTGGTGTGTGCCATGATTTTGGTGTCTTGTGGAAAATGCACGGTTTCTTAACATCGGCTGGTAAGCCTATTCAACATCATGCGTTAGTAGCTGAGCTATTAGATGCTATCCTGCTCCCTGCACAGCTAGCAGTAGTTAAATGTGCTGCTCACACAAATTCTAATGATCCTATTTCGCGTGGAAATGCGTTAGCCGACACCGCGGCTAAACAAGCAGCAGTTTCCTCCTCTTCTATGGTGCTCCAATGCCCCTCGACACAACCCGCAGAAACCATTTGTTTGCCTTCCTTTAATGATGTCGCGGACATGCAAGCCCGCGCTGATGTTAGGGAGAAAGATTTATGGCTAAGACGAGGTTGTACACTTGACGCTGAGTCCAGCTTGTGGCTCCACCCAGACGGCCGGATGGTCTGTCCCCGTTCATTCCTCCATGTTTTGGCACATGTTGCACATGGCAAATCACATGTAGGAAAAGGAGGGATGAACAGTGGCGTTTTCTCCCGGAGGCCAAGGGAAGCCAGGCTTCCTCTGTTTTTTCGGATTGTAGTTATAATTTAAATAAATAAATAAAAACACTTTGTTTTGTTTCGATAATTCTCCTTTACTGTGTGTTGCTGCCGGCCCGTCTCTCCCCCATTCTCATTGAGTATTTACAAAGAGTGAAACAAACAGCGCCCCTCTAGATGTTATGGTGAAACAGTAGATTGCACTCACTGTTGCGAGAGGAGGCCAGCCGAATCTGGCTTCCTTTGGTGAAAAAAAATGGAGGGATTGACCAATCAGATGAGGCCCACGTGATGCCCCTGCCAACCTGTGATTGGTCAGGGCCATGCCAAGGGAAGCCAGCCGCCTCTAGCTTCCCTTCAGGGGCGGCTGGCGGCTGGCGATTTGATTGGACACTGCCATCCAATCAAATCACATCAACATCAGTTTTAATACTGTAACTGTCATCACCGCCGTTAGAAATTATCAAGCAAATGAAGCATTATGGAGGGTGGAGATTTGGCGTACTTAATCAAACATAACTTTACTAAACTTCCGCTACAGCAGCAACTAAAAATTAAATCAGATGACAGGCCAATGCCCGCACTCGAGCTGTGTGTACACAGAGGGAAAAGGGAGATAATCGGACGTTCAATGAGGACAATTATGTCCGCACGGAGTGGCTAACTGGAAGCGCTAAACTTCAGCGTCTATTTGGCTGGCCATGTCTTCTTTTTGACAAGGATTCGTGCTCCCTGAACAATACTTGGGCAACTTCAGGATTCATCGACCTTGCCAACCTGCCACGGGCAATTGAGAGGCACGGTAAATCCAAAAATCACAGATTGTGTGATTGTTTGCATACATTAATAAGTAAAATGCTTAAATTAATAAGAAGAGAGTTTCAGCTGGAGAGTGCGTGCGGACCTGTCGGTTAGATAACAGGCGTGTGCAAGTCCTGCATCTGTGTGATACAAATGTGTGTAAAATGATACCGGGCGCTGTAATCACTCATCTGGTTACGTTATTGACCGCCCCCCGACCCAAAAAATGGGCTTCCCCTACATTTTCCCCCACGCCACGCTACTGGGGATGAATGGGATTATAAAGTCACAATGGTTTGCTCCAAGCATTACACTAGCTACACAGACCCTTGTAGATAGATGCATGATATGCCAGCAGACAAGAAGAAGAAAAGGTCCAGTTCAGCATGAACACTTACCGCCCCCCTCGGGGCCCTTTGTAAATATGCAAATTGACTTTTCGCACATGCCACCATGCCAAGGATTCAAATATATTTTGGTAATAGTGTGCCAGTTCTCCAAATGGGTAGAGGCCTACCCTACCAGAAAAGAAGACGCCAGAACAGTTGTAAAGTGTCTTCTCAAAGATGTTGTCCCTAGATTTGGTGTTCCAGCAGGGATTAACAGTGACAGAGGTCCAGCATTCATTTCTAAGATAACCCAGAGTCTAGCTACAGTGTTAGGGTTCAAATGGCAATTGCATGTTCCCTATCATCCACAGAGCTCAGGCCAGGTTGAGAGAATGAACTTGACTATAAAGGAAAAACTCACTAAAACAATGTTGACCACAGGACTAAAATGGGTAGACGCGCTGCCGCTAGTTCTGTGCTCAATCAGAAACTCACCAAATGCAACGACAGGGCTTAGCCCACACAAAGTATTGATGGGAAGGCCAATGTTCACAGGATCTAGTCCTCCAGTAATGCCCCACAGACTCACTCTTTTGTGGACAGAGGATTACATGACTAACTATGTCGAATATCTAACTGACATGTTGAGAAAGTTTCACAGGCAGGTGGCTGACAGGCTCCCCCAGCCTGGTGAGGAGCCCACCCACCCTTTTCAGATTGGTGATAATGTACTAATCAAATCGCTTGAAAAAGATTCTTTGTCTCCCAGGTGGAAAGGTCCTTTCCAGGTATTAATAGTGACCAGAACAGCCCTGAGAGTACAAGGTAGAGCGGAGTGGATTCACGCTTCAAGATGTCGTCTCTCTCCTCTACCGGATGCTGGCGTGTGAAGGCAGTCATCATCATCGTCATTCTGGGTTTACTGTACCTGGCCAAGAACGCCCTGCTAGATGAAGCTGTGACAATCCCAATGACAGGTGGCGAGGGACCTCGCCCGTCTGAGGGAGAAAATAAGGTGCTCTTATCTAAGAGCACAGACGACTTGACCACTCAGGGTCCAGACCCTGAGGGCAAAACAACACCAACGGGCAAAGAAGTGCCTAGCGACAAGGACAGGTTGTATCCAAACACCACACAGACACTCAGTATGGTGCAAGAGACACAAAGAGAGAAAAAAGGAGGGAGAATAAGGAGGATTGTCTCCCTCCCTGATCATAAGTCAGAGACTATTGCCGTTAACTGCCCAAGTTCAATATGTGACTCATCTAACTGTATTATTGTGTTTCCTGTGTCCTCAGTTTACCCAACATGGGAGTTATATCCAGAAAACCAGTACTCTTGGTTCAGGGTCGCACCAGAGGGGGTAAGGATGGTTCTTAACACCATCGAAGAAATGCCCCCAGAACTGTGGTGTAGCACTATAGAACAGTTCGAGACACTGATAAGGAATGAGGTAAAATGTACAGTGCGGAAGCCAGATTACCGCATTCCCAATCTAGGTGATACTGCATGCACAGTTACTGGACCAAATAGCAAAACAAATGTTCCATCTACTCCACTTAAACAATCAGGAGGCGAGGTAGATTCTTCAAAAAAGGCCTTAATTACTCCTTTTAAACAAACTAAAACTAATTCTGCAGTAAGTTTAATGTTAGACTATGCACATGAACGTAATGTTAGCAACTGTTGGTTGTGCCAAAATATGCCAGAATCAATGCATTCTCCTATGTTTAGCCCAATTCCTTTCACAAAAGCTGATTACGGTTTAGTAAACTGGAATGACATAGCATCTAGAATTAGCGATGAGGCTGGGGATTGTTATACTCCTTCCTACCCCATAGACTCTGAAAAACCTTTACAGTACAAGGGCTTAGTCTCTCTCATTGTTGATACAGTAAATAAAGATTACCTGCCTGACGGTTTCAAACGTTTGATGTTTTTAAAACTAATATATATGAAGAAATACGTTAACCTAGCTTTTGAATATAGATTCCAGTTAGCTCTAGCTCAGACTAATTGTTCAGCTAACTTTACAAGTCCAACATGTACAATGCAACCACACACACCCGCTTTGTTAGTTGAAGCTTTGGTAACAGTTGTGCCCTGGTTTGGCTCTAGAACAGTGGACTCCGTTGAGGTTAAAATACATGACTGTACGCAGCCAATACCCTTAGGCAAGCCCCCTACATGTGACTGCTCAGTATATGTTCCCCCAATTGTTGTGCATGAATGGAAGAATGTGTCCATCTGTTTCCAGAATGCAGTAGGATCTCACACCTCTCCTGATGTGGGACACAGCGACTGTAATGCCATAGTGAGAGTACATATAGCCAGAATTCCCCTCCCACAGAGAGTTTACTTAGTTTGTGGGGACCGGGCCTATGGCTGTGTGCCATATGACGTTTTTTATGGTACCTGTTATCTAGCCTACCTAATCCCTTTAATCCGTAAAGTAGAGGCTACTGAGATTGCAGCAATACTTCCCTCTCTACACAGGAACAGCAGGTCTATTACACAAGGACAACAGGTAGCTAGCCTATTCTTGCCTTGGTACGGTATTTATGTTACTCAGCAGGAAATTGTCGCATTGTCCAAAGTTGTGGAAAATCATCTAAATGTATCCAACACAGCGATGTTAGCTGAACACAAAGAATTGCAGGAAGTTAGGACAGTAGCACTACAGAATCGTATGGCGCTTGACCTCCTCTTAGCGGCCCAAGGAGGAACATGCAAGGTGATAGGAAGTGAGTGTTGTTCTTTCATATCTGATGCCACACCTGAAGTTATGGACATGGCTCATGATACTGCCAGGGGAATAAAATAATTGCATGAAACTCATGGGTTTACATTTGGGGAATTAAGTGGAACTTTTGGATCTTGGGGTTACATTTGTTGTTACTGTTTCAGTGTTTATCTTGGTTGTGCTAATCCTAGTGATCTGTTTGATCACTGTAGTTAAATTAGCCATACGAAGGGTTGCCAAGACTGCCCTCCAGGCCCCACAAAGGCTAGTTGGGCATTCGACTGTACAGGACACAATATTAATGTACAATGCCGAGCTTCCGGACCCCTGGGTTTCCATCGTGATCTCCGACCCGTGGGTACCTCCATTCAACGATTGAGATGTTGTTTAAAGTTGATATTCTGAATAAAGAACAGATGTTTTGATAATTGATTACAGTTGATACACTGGATTAAAGGACAAATGTCTGATTTTTTCCTTTTCAGGTTGTTTTACAAATAAAATGTCTGATTTTCCTTTTCAGATTTTGAACAAATGTATTTGAATGAAATAAATGTATTACTAAGTGCCTTACTCTTGAATAAAGCGTAATTAAGTAAACGTAAAGTAATGTTAAAGATTGAGGACACTGTAACTTTACAGTTTACAGATTGATCGATTCATCACTGCGAATTGATACCTTAAACTAGGAACCTTAGCTGGATCTCTCATGATTCTGATTTTATACCTCAATTGATTTCTCATAATCCTAAATTATACCTCAATTGATTTCTTATAATCCTAATTGTGTTTTTAATAAGTAATTGCCTTAAAGTAAATCTTTGAGATGTAAGCTGATTTAGAATCTGTGTTTGATGAATGAGATTAACTGAGTGATAAATGATAAAAGATCTTATTTTTGAAACATATGTTTTGCTATAATATTTTGTATCCCACGTGTTTATTATTGTGCCTTTTGACAAAAAATGCCAAGCACTGAAGCGAGATGGTTTTTTATTATGATTGACTGTGTTCAATCAGGGTGATTGAAATGTTTTCAATCTTGTTCTATTTTTAATGTAATGAATGTATCTGAGCCCACCCAACTCTGAGGATGCTTATTGATTTTAAGTATTGACTGAAATATTCTTAGACTAATGTTAATTGGTTATCAATAGATTGATAAAAAGAGTGAATCTGTAAGAGAATATTTTAATCTGATCTGTTTATAGAGCTTCTTATTGTTTTATAGAATCTGTGATACTGCAAACATCTGCTTGTAGTCAGTCAAAGACTCCTGCGTTAGTTGAGGTCACAGGTCAAACGCTTCTCCTATATTCATGGGGGAGGGTTGAGGCTTGTCTGGATCTCTTTGAGACAAGTAGACTATTGTCTCACATCTGCTACTAATTAGGTATACGCTGGCTTTCTGGGAGCCCGCCTCTCCTCGTGTTGGTTAGATGTTTTGTGTCTTTTGGTTCAGAGATTACCTTGGTGGAGCACAAGGACAGTGTGAAACTAGGATGATCTCCCGGCCGTATGCAATTGTCTGTACTTGCTCCAATAAAACTCTCAGTGCTTTTGGCTAACGACGGTTCCAGACTCCTTCATTCTACCTCAACATTGCAACAACAGAAGTTTAACTTCACAAAGATCATGTTATTATCTGAGGGGAGCAGAACAGCAAAATACATGGGACAACCACAGTCTTATTCTAGTCACCCAGACAGATTCACTACTTATCCTCAGGTCCTGAGTAGAGAGGGTCTGACTGGGCGTTCTTACTGGGAGGTGGAGTGGAGAGGGAGAGAAGTTCGTGCAGCAGTCGCATTCAGGAACATCAGAAGAACAGGGGCTGAAGGTCAATTTGGATTCAATGACAAATCCTGGGTGTTAATTTTTAACCAAAACAGTTATTCCTTACGTCACAACAACATCAAAACTCCCATCTCAGGTCCTCTGTCCTCCAGAGTAGGAGTGTACCTGGATCACAGAGCAGGTATTCTGTCCTTCTACAGCGTCTCTGAAACCATGACTCTCCTCCACAGAGTCCAGACCACATTCACTCGGCCTCTCCATGCTGGAGTTCAGCTTCATGGTTATGGAGCCACAGCTGAGTTGTGTAAACTGAAATAGCCTGAAGTCATTTGAGGAACTCTTGTACTTCTTAAACTCATTGCGTGTCCATCATTGTTGCTGAGAGCTGATTGTTCATGTCTTCACTGCACAGAGATCAGCTGTCAATCAAACATTATGGGATGTGCTTTAACGTCTTCTCATGAGTTGTTCTGTAGATGTTGGAGTTTCTTTAGGCGGCGCTCCTTCCTGTGTCTGTTTAGCCATGGAGGCTGTCACTGCTCAGGAGGATTTCTGTTAACCTCAACTGATATTTCTCTGCATGAAAATGTAAACGTTGCTCTAGATATTTGTTGGCTATTCTATTTTTGACTAAGTCTCAATGTGTTGAATGCATAAATGAAAGTTTGAAGGAGGAAAGAAAACACATTCAAAGAAAGTCAAGAAACAGGTTGAGTTTGTAATAAATTGTGTTTCTATTTTAATTTTCAAGATGTGAGATGATGAGTGCCTCATTTACATGTCTGTACACAATAAAATGTTGGGGTTTTTCTTGTTAATAAAAGAGCTAAGAGGACATAAGTGAAAATCTCAGTCTTTTGTTTTGTATCTTAAAATGAATGATCTATCCTCTCCAGTGAAGCTGCACTAAGTTGAGTTGAATTGTAAACACATTACATTACATGTCAATTGTTAGACGCTTTTATCCAAAGCGACTTTCAATACTGTGGGCAATCCCCACAGGAGCAATTTGGGGTGAAGTGTCTCAGGGACACAACGACATGCTGACTGCAGTGGGGTTAGTTAGGTAGTTATTTTTTCACTGCTACGTCCCCAATAAGCTCTAGGACAAAAATGTAGACGGTAACACACAACAACAAATAACATTGAGAGAGTCGGGGTGAAAGTGAACACAAGTGCATTTATTTACACCAACAAATGGAGAGGCATCCAGGACCTCTCTTTGCTGCTGGCATTCTGAAATGGAAAAAGTAACTAATAAATATGTAATAATACATATGCTTATTATATTGTAATAGATTACCTGAAGGAATAGATAGGGAGGTGGGACAAGGGTTAATTCTGTCTGGCTTAGTCTATTATCATACTAAAAGGAATGCATGCACCCCCGCCCCTTCCCGGTGTCCCGATGCAACAAGTATCTGAATCCTATTTACATTGAACACTTAAGTCACACAATACTACCTAGCTTAGCCTATTATCATAATAAAAGCAATACCTACACCCACACATGCAGGTAAACCAGTTCAACAAGTCACACAATGCTGTCTGGCTAATGCTAACAGGCTAATTATCATACTAAAAGGGATACATCCAAGTGTCCCAACACATTTCAGAAAGAACTGTTTCTGCCAGAACCAGAGAAGAGTTTTTTTGTAACCAATGAACGGATAAGATACAAGTAGAGTTTACAATATAGCTACAGATTTAATTTCACATACTGCTATCAGAAATAATGTATTAATTTATTCAATTCTGGTCTTCATTCAAAATCTTAACAGATGACACATTTAGAACTTAGTTATAGTGAATGATCAAAGACATTATATGTTTCTATTAGTGTTGTATTTCCATATGTGAACATAAGAAGGTAGCCAGGGCCTGTCATTAAAGGAGGCAATCCAGGAAGCCTTGGCTCTCTCAGACCTGCTGCTGACTCCAGAGCCTCTTTGTGGTCTCTGATAGATTTGGTCATTATTCTGCCACCTTGTGTTTAGTATTGTTAAATGTGTGTGTGGTGGGAGGGGGAGGATTTGGGTACGTTTGGGGTTCCCTCTACCTCTCCTCACGTAGGTCAACTCTGTTAGACACACTAGGTTAGTAGATTGTTTCCACCCTGTAGTTGTTTTGTTTCCTTGTTAGTAGAACAGATAGTGAGGGCTTTTTGTTTGAGTTTTGTTATATTCATTTAATTTGGCAACCTCTTCTTTGTCTGCTCACTTAAAGAACATTTGTTGGCATTTTCTTAGGTTGTAAATAAATAAACTTGTGTTCATTTTCACCCTGACTGTTATTGGTTGTTGTGTGTTACTGTCTCCATTTCCCCTACACTTTATTAGGGATGTAACAAACACATTAATCTATACTAAATGAAATAATCCAGTAATTCAATATATATGATTCTAAAATGGGACATTACGCGCAGTAAGTAGTGGTTGATGCCAATACGTCTCAGTTTATGCTGCTTTAGACTTCTACTGAACTACATTTTAGAAGACAGTATTGTACTTTTTAATCCACTGCATTCATTTCACAGCTTGAAGTTACTACTTAGATACTAGTAGTTCATTCAAAATATAAATCAATTATTGAATACACCTTGACAGTTATTTATAGGATAAGATATCCAGCAGCAGGACATGAAGTTATTTAAATGAGCTCTACTTTTACTAACTGTGATAACACACATCAATAATCATTATAGTAACCCAGTGACTCAATATTCTGAAAAGGGCCATTCTGCATAAGGAGTACTTTTACTTTTGGTACTTTAAGTATATTTTGATTCCAATGTTTTTGTACTTTAACTTGCAACAGAGTATTTTTACCCCGTAGTATTTCCACTTTTACTTCAGTAGAATATCTGAGTACTTCTTACACCACTGCTACCATGTGTCTGGAGCCCTGAGCTACAACAGCCTGAATTTAAAAATAATATTTTACAGCTGATGACTGTTTTCAAATGTAGGGCAAGTTGTAAGCGAGGCTCCGTTTGTAAATGAGGAAACACTTCAGAGTGTCTGCTCCTCCTCCTGGAATGAGTCAGAGTTTGATGAGCCTTCCCTCTTCTTCCTGCTCTCAGACACAGCTCCACTCTGTATTTCCTGGCTCCTCCCCTTTAGATCCAGAGGATGGGCGTAACCAACATGTGGGTAAAGTACAAGAGCTGACAGCCACATCCACTGCTCACACACATGCTGTTCAGATCACAGCTCACATAGTTTCAGCTCTCAGGAAGTGAAGCTCAGACACTCGCTGCCACTGAGAGGTGAAATGGCGCAGAGAGGAGTTCAGCTGGACCGGGAGACCTTCTCTTGTTCCATCTGTCTGGATCTACTGAAGGATCCGGTGACGACTTCCTGTGGACACAGCTACTGCATGAAGTGTATTAAAGCCCACTGGGATAAAGAGGATGAGAAGAAGATCCACAGCTGCCCTCAGTGCAGGCAGAGCTTCACACCGAGGCCTGTCCTGCTGAAGAACACCATGCTAGCAGCTTTAGTGGAGGAGCTGAAGAAGACTGGACTCCAAGCTGCTCCTGCTGATCTCTGCTATGCTGGAGCTGAAGACGTGGGATGTGATTTCTGTACTGGGAGAAAACGGAAAGCCTTGGAGTCCTGTCTGCAGTGTGTGGCCTCATACTGTGAGAGTCACCTCCAGCCTCACTATGAATCACCTGCCTTTAAGAAACACAAGCTGATGGAGCCCTCCAAGAAGCTCCTGGAGAGCATGTGCTCTCGTCATGAGGAGGTGAAGAAGATGTTCTGCCGCACTGATCAGCAGTGTATCTGTTATCTCTGCTCTGTGGACGAACATAAAGGCCACGACACAGTTTTGGCTGCAGCGGAAAGGACTGAGAGGCAGAGAGAGCTGGAGGGGAGTCGACAAAACATCCAGCAGAGAATCCAGGACAGAGAGAAGGAGGTGAAGCTGCTTCAGCAGGAGGTGCAGGCCATCAATGGCTCTGCTGATAAAGCAGTGGAGGACAGTGAGAAGACGTTCACTGAGCTGATCCGTCTCATGGAGAAAAGAAGCTCTGATGTGAAGCAGGAGGTCAGATCCCAGCAGGAAACTGAAGTGAGTCGAGTCAAAGAGCTTCAGGAGAAGCTGGAGATCAGGGAGCTGAAGAGGAGAGACGCTGAGCTGAAGCTGCTGTCTCACACAGAGGATCACACCCAGTTTCTGCTCAACTACCCCTCTCTGTTACCTCTCAGTGAAGCTACACACTCATCCAGCATCAACATCCGTCCTCTGAGCTACTTTGAGGACGTGACGGCGGCCCTGTCAGCAGTCAGAGACAAACTACAGGACGTCCTGAGAGAGGAATGGACCAACGTCTCACCGACTGAAGTGGATGTTTTACCATCAGCAGCAGAGCCCACCACCAGAGCTGGGTTCTTATAAAATTCACAGGAGATCACTCTGGATCCAAACACAGCATACAAGATCATGTTATTATCTGAGGGGAGCAGAACAGCAAAATACATGGGACAACCACAGTCTTATTCTAGTCACCCAGACAGATTCACTACTTATCCTCAGGTCCTGAGTAGAGAGGGTCTGACTGGACGTTCTTACTGGGAGGTGGAGTGGAGAGGGAGAGAAGTTCGTGCAGCAGTCGCATTCAGGAACATCAGAAGAACAGGGGCTGAAGGTCAATTTGGATTCAATGACAAATCCTGGGTGTTAATTTTTAACCAAAACAGTTATTCCTTACGTCACAACAACATCAAAACTCCCATCTCAGGTCCTCTGTCCTCCAGAGTAGGAGTGTACCTGGATCACAGAGCTGGTATTCTGTCCTTCTACAGCGTCTCTGAAACCATGACTCTCCTCCACAGAGTCCGGACCACATTCACTCGGCCTCTCCATGCTGGAGTTCAGCTTCATGGTTATGGAGCCACAGCTGAGTTGTGTAAACTGAAATAGCCTGAAGTCATTTGAGGAACTCTTGTACTTCTTAAACTCATTGGGTGTCCATCATTGTTGCTAAGAGCTGATTGTTCATGGCTTCACTGCACAGAGATCAGCTGTCAATCAAACATTATGGGATGTGCTTTAACGTCTTCTCATGAGTTGTTCTGTAGATGTTGGAGTTTCTTTAGGCGGCGCTCCTTCCTGTGTCTGTTTAGCCATGGAGGCTGTCACTGCTCAGGAGGATTTCTGTTAATCTCAACTGATATTTCTCTGCATGAAAATGTAAACGTTGCTCTAGATATTTGTTGGCTATTCTATTTTTGACTAAGTCTCAATGTGTTGAATGCATACATGAAAGTTTGAAGGAGGAAAGAAAACACATTAAAAGAAAGTCAAGAAACAGGTTGAGTTTGTAATAAATTGTGTTTCTATTTTAATGTTCAAGATGTGAGATGATGAGTGCCTCATTTACATGTCTGTACACAATAAAATGTTGGGGTTTTTCTTGTTAATAAAAGAGCTAAGAGGACATAAGTGAAAATCTCAGTCTTTTGTTTTGTATCTTAAAATGAATGATCTATCCTCTCCAGTGAAGCTGCACTAAGTTGAGTTGAATTGTAAACACATTACATTACATGTCAATTGTTAGACGCTTTTATCCAAAGCGACTTTCAATACTGTGGGCAATCCCCACAGGAGCAATTTGGGGTGAAGTGTCTCAGGGACACAACGACATGCTGACTGCAGTGGGGTTAGTTAGGTAGTTATTTTTTCACTGCTACGTCCCCAATAAGCTCTAGGACAAAAATGTAGACGGTAACACACAACAACAAATAACATTGAGAGAGTCGGGGTGAAAGTGAACACAAGTGCATTTATTTACACCAACAAATGGAGAGGCATCCAGGACCTCTCTTTGCTGCTGGCATTCTGAAATGGAAAAAGTAACTAATAAATATGTAATAATACATATGCTTATTATATTGTAATAGATTACCTGAAGGAATAGATAGGGAGGTGGGACAAGGGTTCATTCTGTCTGGCTTAGCCTATTATCATACTAAAAGGAATGCATGCACCCCCGCCCCTTCCAGGTGTCCCGATGCAACAAGTATCTGAATCCTATTTACATTGAACACTTAAGTCACACAATACTACCTAGCTTAGCCTATTCTCATAATAAAAGCAATACCTACACCCACACATGCAGGTAAACCAGTTCAACAAGTCACACAATGCTGTCTGGCTAATGCTAACAGGCTAATTATCATACTAAAAGGGATACATCCAAGTGTCCCAACACATTTCAGAAAGAACTGTTTCTGCCAGAACCAGAGAAGAGTTTTTTTGTAACCAATGAACGGATAAGATACAAGTAGAGTTTACAATATAGCTACAGATTTAATTTCACATACTGCTATCAGAAATAATGTATTAATTTATTCAATTCTGGTCTTCATTCAAAATCTTAACAGATGACACATTTAGAACTTAGTTATAGTGAATGATCAAAGACATTATATGTTTCTATTAGTGTTGTATTTCCATATGTGAACATAAGAAGGTAGCCAGGGCCTGTTATTAAAGGAGGCAATCCAGGAAGCCTTGGCTCTCTCAGACCTGCTGCTGACTCCAGAGCCTCTTTGTGGTCTCTGATAGATTTGGTCATTATTCTGCCACCTTGTGTTTAGTATTGTTAAATGTGTGTGTGGTGGGAGGGCGAGGATTTGGGTACGTTTGGGGTTCCCTCTACCTCTCCTCACGTAGGTCATCTCTGTTAGACACACTAGGTTAGTAGATTGTTGCCACCCTGTAGTTGTTTTGTTTCCTTGTTAGTAGAACAGATAGTGAGGGCTTTTTGTTTGAGTTTTGTTATATTCATTTAATTTGGCAACCTCTTCTTTGTCTCCTCACTTAAAGAACATTTGTTGGCATTTTCTTAGGTTGTAAATAAATAAACTTGTGTTCATTTTCACCCTGACTGTTATTGGATGTTGTGTGTTACTGTTTCCATTTCCCCTACACTTTATTAGGGATGTAACAAACACATTAATCTATACAAAATGAAATAATCCAGTAATTCAATATGATTCTAAAATGGGACATTACGCGCAGTAAGTAGTGGTTGATGCCAATACGTCTCAGTTTATGCTGCTTTAGACTTCTACTGAACTACATTTTAGAAGACAGTGTTGTACTTTTTAATCCACTGCATTCATTTCACAGCTTGAAGTTACTACTCAGATATAGACTAGTAGTTCATTCAAAATATAAATCAATTATTAAATACACCTTGACAGTTATTTATAGGATAAGATATCCAGCAGCAGGACATGAAGTTATTCAAATGAGCTCTACTTTGACTAACTGTGATAACACACATCAATAATCATTATAGTAACCCAGTGACTCAATATTCTGAAAAGGGCCATTCTGCATAAGGAGTACTTTTACTTTTGGTACTTTAAATATATTTTGATTCCAATGTTTTGTACTTTAACTTGCAACAGAGTATTTTTACCCCGTAGTATTTCTATCTGAGTACTTCTTACACCACTGCTACCATGTGTCTGGAGCCCTGAGCTACAACAGCCTGAATTTAAAAATAATATTTTACAGCTGATGACTGTTTTCAAATGTAGGGCAAGTTGTAAGCGAGGCTCCGTTTGTAAATGAGGAAACACTTCAGAGTGTCTGCTCCTCCTCCTGGAATGAGTCAGAGTTTGATGAGCCTTCCCTCTTCTTCCTGCTCTCAGACACAGCTCCACTCTGTATTTCCTGGCTCCTCCCCTTTAGATCCAGAGGATGGGCGTAACCAACATGTGGGTAAAGTACAAGAGCTGACAGCCACATCCACTGCTCACACACATGCTGTTCAGATCACAGCTCACATAGTTTCAGCTCTCAGGAAGTGAAGCTCAGACACTCGCTGCCACTGAGAGGTGAAATGGCGCAGAGAGGAGTTCAGCTGGACCGGGAGACCTTCTCTTGTTCCATCTGTCTGGATCTACTGAAGGATCCGGTGACGACTTCCTGTGGACACAGCTACTGCATGAAGTGTATTAAAGCCCACTGGGATAAAGAGGATGAGAAGAAGATCCACAGCTGCCCTCAGTGCAGGCAGAGCTTCACACCGAGGCCTGTCCTGCTGAAGAACACCATGCTAGCAGCTTTAGTGGAGGAGCTGAAGAAGACTGGACTCCAAGCTGCTCCTGCTGATCTCTGCTATGCTGGAGCTGAAGACGTGGGATGTGATTTCTGTACTGGGAGAAAACGGAAAGCCTTGGAGTCCTGTCTGCAGTGTGTGGCCTCATACTGTGAGAGTCACCTCCAGCCTCACTATGAATCACCTGCCTTTAAGAAACACAAGCTGATGGAGCCCTCCAAGAAGCTCCTGGAGAGCATGTGCTCTCGTCATGAGGAGGTGAAGAAGATGTTCTGCCGCACTGATCGGCAGTGTATCTGTTATCTCTGCTCTGTGGACGAACATAAAGGCCACGACACAGTTTTGGCTGCAGCGGAAAGGACTGAGAGGCAGAGAGAGCTGGAGGGGAGTCGACAAAACATCCAGCAGAGAATCCAGGACAGAGAGAAGGAGGTGAAGCTGCTTCAGCAGGAGGTGCAGGCCGTCAATGGCTCTGCTGATAAAGCAGTGGAGGACAGTGAGAAGACGTTCACTGAGCTGATCCGTCTCATGGAGAAAAGAAGCTCTGATGTGAAGCAGCAGGTCAGATCCCAGCAGGAAACTGAAGTGGGTCGAGTCAAAGAGCTTCAGGAGAAGCTGGAGATCAGGGAGCTGAAGAGGAGAGACGCTGAGCTGAAGCTGCTGTCTCACACAGAGGATCACACCCAGTTTCTGCTCAACTACCCCTCTCTGTTACCTCTCAGTGAAGCTACACACTCCTCCAGCATCAACATCCGTCCTCTGAGCTACTTTGAGGACGTGACGGCGGCCCTGTCAGCAGTCAGAGACAAACTACAGGACGTCCTGAGAGAGGAATGGACCAACGTCTCACCGACTGAAGTGGATGTTTTACCATCAGCAGCAGAGCCCACCACCAGAGCTGGGTTCTTATAAAATTCACAGGAGATCACTCTGGATCCAAACACAGCATACAAGATCATGTTATTATCTGAGGGGAGCAGAACAGCAAAATACATGGGACAACCACAGTCTTATTCTAGTCACCCAGACAGATTCACTACTTATCCTCAGGTCCTGAGTAGAGAGGGTCTGACTGGACGTTCTTACTGGGAGGTGGAGTGGAGAGGGAGAGAAGTTCGTGCAGCAGTCGCATTCAGGAACATCAGAAGAACAGGGGCTGAAGGTCAATTTGGATTCAATGACAAATCCTGGGTGTTAATTTTTAACCAAAACAGTTATTCCTTACGTCACAACAACATCAAAACTCCCATCTCAGGTCCTCTGTCCTCCAGAGTAGGAGTGTACCTGGATCACAGAGCAGGTATTCTGTCCTTCTACAGCGTCTCTGAAACCATGACTCTCCTCCACAGAGTCCAGACCACATTCACTCGGCCTCTCCATGCTGGAGTTCGGCTTCATGGTTATGGAGCCACAGCTGAGTTGTGTAAACTGAAATAGCCTGAAGTCATTTGAGGAACTCTTGTACTTCGTAAACTCATTGCGTGTCCATCATTGTGGCTGAGAGCTGATTGTTCATGTCTTCACTGCACAGAGATCAGCTGTCAATCAAACATTATGGGATGTGCTTTAACGTCTTCTCATGAGTTGTTCTGTAGATGTTGGAGTTTCTTTAGGCGGCGCTCCTTCTTGTGTCTGTTTAGCCATGGAGGCTGTCACTGCTCAGGAGGATTTCTGTTAACCTCAACTGATATTTCTCTGCATGAAAATGTAAACGTTGCTCTAGATATTTGTTGGCTATTCTATTTTTGACTAAGTCTCAATGTGTTGAATGCATACATGAAAGTTTGAAGGAGGAAAGAAAACACATTAAAAGAAAGTCAAGAAACAGGTTGAGTTTGTAATAAATTGTGTTTCTATTTTAATGTTCAAGATGTGAGATGATGAGTGCCTCATTTACATGTCTGTACACAATAAAATGTTGGGGTTTTTCTTGTTAATAAAAGAGCTAAGAGGACATAAGTGAAAATCTCAGTCTTTTGTTTTGTATCTTAAAATGAATGATCTATCCTCTCCAGTGAAGCTGCACTAAGTCACATCAATAATCATTATAGTAACCCAGTGACTCAATATTCTGAAAAGGGCCATTCTGCATAAGGAGTACTTTTACTTTTGGTACTTTAAGTATATTTTGATTCCAATGTTTTTGTACTTTAACTTGCAACAGAGTATTTTTACCCCGTAGTATTTCTATCTGAGTACTTCTTACACCACTGCTACCATGTGTCTGGAGCCCTGAGCTACAACAGCCTGAATTTAAAAATAATATTTTACAGCTGATGACTGTTTTCAAATGTAGGGCAAGTTGTAAGCGAGGCTCCGTTTGTAAATGAGGAAACACTTCAGAGTGTCTGCTCCTCCTCCTGGAATGAGTCAGAGTTTGATGAGCCTTCCCTCTTCTTCCTGCTCTCAGACACAGCTCCACTCTGTATTTCCTGGCTCCTCCCCTTTAGATCCAGAGGATGGGCGTAACCAAAATGTGGGTAAAGTACAAGAGCTGACAGCCACATCCACTGCTCACACACATGCTGTTCAGATCACAGCTCACCTAGTTTCAGCTCTCAGGAAGTGAAGCTCAGACACTCGCTGCCACTGAGAGGTGAAATGGCGCAGAGAGGAGTTCAGCTGGACCGGGAGACCTTCTCTTGTTCCATCTGTCTGGATCTACTGAAGGATCCGGTGACGACTTCCTGTGGACACAGCTACTGCATGAAGTGTATTAAAGCCCACTGGGATAAAGAGGATGAGAAGAAGATCCACAGCTGCCCTCAGTGCAGGCAGAGCTTCACACCGAGGCCTGTCCTGCTGAAGAACACCATGCTAGCAGCTTTAGTGGAGGAGCTGAAGAAGACTGGACTCCAAGCTGCTCCTGCTGATCTCTGCTATGCTGGAGCTGAAGACGTGGGATGTGATTTCTGTACTGGGAGAGAAAACGGAAAGCCTTGGAGTCCTGTCTGCAGTGTGTGGCCTCATACTGTGAGAGTCACCTCCAGCCTCACTATGAATCACCTGCCTTTAAGAAACACAAGCTGATGGAGCCCTCCAAGAAGCTCCTGGAGAGCATGTGCTCTCGTCATGAGGAGGTGAAGAAGATGTTCTGCCGCACTGATCAGCAGTGTATCTGTTATCTCTGCTCTGTGGACGAACATAAAGGCCACGACACAGTTTTGGCTGCAGCGGAAAGGACTGAGAGGCAGAGAGAGCTGGAGGGGAGTCGACAAAACATCCAGCAGAGAATCCAGGACAGAGAGAAGGAGGTGAAGCTGCTTCAGCAGGAGGTGGAGGCCGTCAATGGCTCTGCTGATAAAGCAGTGGAGGACAGTGAGAAGACGTTCACTGAGCTGATCCGTCTCATGGAGAAAAGAAGCTCTGATGTGAAGCAGCAGGTCAGATCCCAGCAGGAAACTGAAGTGAGTCGAGTCAGAGAGCTTCAGGAGAAGCTGGAGCAGGAGATCAGGGAGCTGAAGAGGAGAGACGCTGAGCTGAAGCTGCTGTCTCACACAGAGGATCACACCCAGTTTCTGCTCAACTACCCCTCTCTGTTACCTCTCAGTGAAGCTACACACTCCTCCAGCATCAACATCCGTCCTCTGAGCTACTTTGAGGACGTGACGGCGGCCCTGTCAGCAGTCAGAGACAAACTACAGGACGTCCTGAGAGAGGAATGGACCAACGTCTCATCGACTGAAGTGGATGTTTTACCATCAGCAGCAGAGCCCACCACCAGAGCTGGGTTCTTACAAAATTCACAGGAGATCACTCTGGATCCAAACACAGCATACAAGATCCTGTTATTATCTGAGGGGAGCAGAACAGCAAAATACATGGGACAACCACAGTCTTATTCTAGTCACCCAGACAGATTCACTACTTATCCTCAGGTCCTGAGTAGAGAGGGTCTGACTGGACGTTCTTACTGGGAGGTGGAGTGGAGAGGGAGAGAAGTTCGTGCAGCAGTCACATTCAGGAACATCAGAAGAACAGGGGCTGAAGATCAATTTGGATTCAATGACAAATCCTGGGTGTTAATTTTTAACCAAAACAGTTATTCCTTACGTCACAACAACATCAAAACTCCCATCTCAGGTCCTCTGTCCTCCAGAGTAGGAGTGTACCTGGATCACAGAGCAGGTATTCTGTCCTTCTACAGCGTCTCTGAAACCATGACTCTCCTCCACAGAGTCCGGACCACATTCACTCGGCCTCTCCATGCTGGAGTTCAGCTTTATGGTTATGGAGCCACAGCTGAGTTGTGTAAACTGAAATAGCCTGAAGTCATTTGAGGAACTCTTGTACTTCTTAAACTCATTGCGTGTCCATCATTGTTGCTGAGAGCTGATTGTTCATGTCTTCACTGCACAGAGATCAGCTGTCAATCAAACATTATGGGATGTGCTTTAAGGTCTTCTCATGAGTTGTTCTGTAGATGTTGGAGTTTCTTTAGGCGGCGCTCCTTCCTGTGTCTGTTTAGCCATGGAGGCTGTCACTGCTCAGGAGGATTTCTGTTAACCTCAACTGATATTTCTCTGCATGAAAATGTAAACGTTGCTCTAGATATTTGTTGGCTATTCTATTTTTGACTAAGTCTCAATGTGTTGAATGCATACATGAAAGTTTGAAGGAGGAAAGAAAACACATTCAAAGAAAGTCAAGAAACAGGTTGAGTTTGTAATAAATTGTGTTTCTATTTTAATTTTCAAGATGTGAGATGATGAGTGCCTCATTTACATGTCTGTACACAATAAAATGTTGGGGTTTTTCTTGTTAATAAAAGAGCTAAGAGGACATAAGTGAAAATCTCAGTCTTTTGTTTTGTATCTTAAAATGAATGATCTATCCTCTCCAGTGAAGCTGCACTAAGTTGAGTTGAATTGTAAACACATTACATTACATGTCAATTGTTAGACGCTTTTATCCAAAGCGACTTTCAATACTGTGGGCAATCCCCACAGGAGCAATTTGGGGTGAAGTGTCTCAGGGACACAACGACATGCTGACTGCAGTGGGGTTAGTTAGGTAGTTCTTTTTTCACTGCTACATCCCCAATAAGCTCTAGGACAAAAATGTAGACGGTAACACACAACAACAAATAACATTGAGAGAGTCGGGGTGAAAGTGAACACAAGTGCATTTATTTACACCAACAAATGGAGAGGCATCCAGGACCTCTCTTTGATGCTGGCATTCTGAAATGGAAAAAGTAATTAATAAGTATTCCCCTTACTGTCGATTGAGTTTACAGTGATATCTGCACTACTCATCGACTAAAAAACACCAGATTATCCTTGTTAATTACACAACATTGATTGGTTTAAATTGTGTGCAATGCGTTTGTATTTTTCCTCTTCGATTCGGAGAAACAAATATTTTTTCGGAGTAAAGGATGGCAGAAGACACTACACTACCCAGAATCCCCAGCTATCGTTTAGGTCTACACAATGTGCTCTGTTTGACAAACCCCGTGATTAGTTCTGTGCAGATATCACTGTAAAATCAATCGACAGTAAGGGGAATACTTACTTCCGGGTGTACAATTCTCCGTTATCCAATGGGAATGGACGCTCACATTGCCTTTAAGGGCAGCCGACACAAACGAATGCCGTGCTTCCATGAGCGTCAAATCCCGCCGCAGATGGGAATACATTGAAATCAGTTGAAAGCTATTTGCGTCCCTTTATGAAGCTGAAGGAGCCTAGGAGCGTCACAACTGGACGCCACTGACACTGACCAAACGTCGCTCCTGGACGATTATGGAGTGAGAGTGTGTTGAAATACTCAGTGTGCGGGAGCCTTCAGATATACCAGTGGTTCTCAAAGTGCGGGGCACGAGAGACCAGGAGGAAAAATGGTTAAAGCTCGGCTCTGTGTGTGTGTGGAACGAGCCATTTTGTGTGCGCGCGAGAGAGAGAGAGTGCACCGGTACCGGAGATCGTTGTTGTTAGCTTCTGGTGCTAGCGAGCTAAGCTAACGGATATAAGGAGTTTTTTCAACAACAAAGTGGAGGAGAGTCCTCTCCTGTCAGACTGAGAGACTCAGTGAGCTAAAGGACTCTCTCAGTGGGTCTCAAACGTTTTGGTCACCATTAATTAGGGGTGTAACAGTTCACAGAAGTCACGGTTCGGTTCGTACCTCGGTTTGGGGGTCACGGTTCGGTACGGGTTCGGTACAACAAGAAAAAGCAAAAAAAGTCCCAAATGCATAATTCCAGGTTTGTTTTTTATTTATTTTGAACAGTAGTTCAAGTTTCAGTATAAAAATAAGGAACTCTAACATTTTGAATATTTAACTGTATTACACAGATAAAAACAAACCACAAACAGTACCACACACACTCAGATGGCCATATTATCTATAATGGCTGATGTCAAACAAAAAGGTTTCATCAAGCTGTAAAACTTAAAAGAATGTCTTGAAAATATTCCAAAATAAATAATAAGAAATTGTTTCAAGAGCGCAAAGTCGTTGAAAAACATATGCCAAGAGCGTCCGTTATTTATTTTGGTTTCACGGCTTTCATGTCTATTGGTTTATTAAAAACAGCGGGGATCAGCTGTTGAACTGCTGTTGTCTTTTACTGGGCTCCGGTGAGTGGCAAATCTGGGTGATGCCTTCTGATATGATTTAGCCTGTTTGGCGTGTGTTACTATTAACATACCGCACCACTGGAGAACAACGCCGACACACCGTCCTCGTCTGATCCACCACTCGCACACTTAATCGTTATTGTAGTCCACAGGGAACCCGAAATGTTCCCACACAGCTGATTTAAAAGAAGCAGGTGAGTTCTAGCTCCTGTGTGTTCAATCAATCAATCAATAGGATACGGCTGTAATAGGCCTAAGGCATTTTAGTCGCTCATAAATAAATGAGTAGATCACTGATTCTTTATTTACTATGGATGCTGGCAACAGTCACATAGTCCAAAGTGAAGGTGATGTTTGACCAGTAGTGGTCGAGGCGGGATTTGAGACAGTTAACCGTCTTGGATGTGACAACGCTTTCTGGCAGATCATTCCACAAGTCAACCACACGCAGGCTGAAAAAGTTGCGGCGGATAGCCAGTCTTGAGTACTGTTTCTTCAACTTGAGGCAGTGTCCACGAGTCCTGGTGTTATAATCCCGTTGTAGTGGGCATGATGTTTTGTAGATGTTGTGGAGATATTTGAAAACTTCGATCATATCTCCCCTCGCCCTTCTATAATACATACTCGGGATTTTAAGACGTTGCAGTCGTTCTTGATATGGTAGGTCCTTTAGTTCTGGAACCAGCTTCTTTGCCCTTCTCTGTATTTTCTCGATGAGCTCAGCATCCTTTTTGTACATGGGGGACCAAGCGACATTCCCATACTCGAGGAGTGGCCGTACAAGAGAGATGTATAAACTACGTACTACGTCAGAGTCCAAATAAGTGTATGATCTGCGGATCATTGCTAGGATACCATTGGCTTTGTTACTTGCCCGACGGATATGGTCACTAAATGTCAGGGTATTATCAACATTCACACCAAGGTCCTTTTCATTCTGAGTCTCGGATAGGTTTATAGTGTTTGAATTATCACCCATATTATACTCATATTTTTTATTCAGAAAACCTAAGTGCATTACTTTGCACTTTGCTGCATTGAATTTGAGCTGCCAACACTCGGACCATCTTTGTATTTCTCTGAGATCTGACTGGAGTTTTTCTGCATCCTCTTTACACTTAATTTCCTTGAAGACTTTAGTATCATCTGCAAACATCTGGACCCAGGAGCTCACATTATCCGGTAGGTCGTTGATATAGAGGACAAACAGTGCAGGACCCAGGACACTACCTTGTGGAATTCCACTGAGAACTGGGCACCATCCAGATGGTTTCCCGTTAACAAAGACTCTCTGTCGCCTGTTTTTGAGAAAGTCTGAGATCCAGGTGAGTATGTCTCCACGGATACCATACCCATAGAGCTTATTCAGTAATCTTTTGTGAGGTACAGTATCAAATGCTTTCTGGAAATCCAAATAAATGGCATCGAGACTTCCTCTTTCGTCAAGGGTACGAGACCATATGTCAAGGCAGGCCAGGAGTTGGGTTGAACAGGATCTGCCCTGGACGAAGCCGTGTTGGCGGTCTGATAATAGGTTGTTTGAGTCAAGATGTTCTATGACGGCATCACGCACCAAGGATTCAAGGAGTTTGCATACTACTGCTGTAAGGCTGACAGGCCTATAGTTTCCAGGATTGCTTCGGTCACCTTTTTTGAATATAGGAGTTACATGACCATCCTTCCAAGACTGTGGTACCACACCTTCATCAAGCGATTTTTTAAATATGGTAAGTAAGGGTTCATCTAGTTCGTCACACAGTTCTTTGAGAATCCTGGGATAGATGCCATCCGGTCCTGATGCTTTTGAGGCATCTAAGTTCGATAGTTTTTTATGGATGTCCTTAGATGTGAAGTCCAATTTATTTAGTGTAGTATTAAATGGTCTGTCCTGGAAGTCTGGTATTGATGAGGTATCCTCCTTTGTGAACACACTAGCAAAGAAGGAATTTAGTGTATTGGCTTTGTCCTTGTCATTTTGAGCCAGGTTGCCATTAGCCTTTTTCAGATCTCCGACTGTGGCATTGACTTTTAGCTTGCTTCTGGCATATTTATAAAAAGCTTTCGGATTCTCTTTGGCTTCCTTTGCAATTTTTCTTTCATGCTCTCTTTTAGCTTTCCGACACTCCCATTTAACTTGGTTGCACAATTTTGCATAGGAACAACGGTCACTCTCTGTACCAGATATCTGAACTCGCAAAACTAACTTTTCTTCTTCTTGTATTTTGTTCGTTTTGTTTGTGTTTCTTCTTGTTCTTCATTTGTTGTTTAGGGCGGCTGGCAAACAGCTTTTAGGCGCAATACCGCCCCCTGGATTATAAATAGTGTAGTGGATACTGCCCTGAGTGACAGACTTTTTTCCCACTCGTAAAAAAAAAGGCGTATTCGTCGTGTTACACCCCTACCATTAATGTAAATTATTATTTCCGAGGCACACATTTATATGATCATTATAGTTATAAAAAAATAAGAGAATAAAAGAAAAACAGCTATGAAATACTATATGATAGTAAAACAAGAATAAAGTTTAAAAGGGTGATTTGTCAAATATCCATAAAGAAAAAGTAAATCTGTTTACAGTTCTGTTTCATATGGGTGTTGAGAGATGTATCCATAGATCTCTTCATTTTGCTCTCAAAGTGCACCAGATTGATGCATTTAACTTCAATATTTAAAAAAAATCGTCCCGGGGGAGCATACCCCCGGACCCCCCTATGTAAGGTCCACACACCACCTATAAAAATAGCACTTGACCCCTGCTTACACCTATATGCTGTGAGCTGATTATCGAGCCTTCATTGTAACAGTTGCGGGAACACTGTGTATATGCGTGTGGGGAGTGTTGCAGTAGAAAATGCCACTGTAGCGCCCGGGACATTACAGTTTTTCTCAATTGCTAAACCCACCATTTAGAATCAAAATTCATTTCTTCAAAACAAGAACATAGCCATCTAAATAGAAACACACTTGCCATAACTCTGAATTTCTTTTGCAAAATGCACTTACATGACCAAAACTGAAAATACTGGTCACAAAAAGTCGATCGAAACAGAACAAATTGTCCTCTAATGAGACAAATGTGTTTTCATAACTGAAACTCCGGTCACCATAATAACACATTCTACCATAAGAATATACATTTCTTGCAAAGTGCTCAAACGCACTCAAAACTAAAAATACCCCTTCCAAAACCAGATACCTTCTCCAAAAACAAACATTTGTCAGCTCATTAGAAGACTATTTGAACAGTTATTACTAAGTGGCACACTAAATACTGACTACAATCATCAATACACAAACCTCAAGCTATCGATATTGGAAACTGAACGGAATACTGACTGTCACGGTGTGTGAAGCAGGTAGGACCCAAATGCAGAAAAAGTGAAACTTCCTTTATTTCAAGGCTAGGTGAACAACAAAGACAAAACAGAACACTCACTAGTATCACTAGGCCACCAGGGTGGGTGGAGGGGGTCAGGAGGACGGGACTGAGCTGACAGGCCCAGAGGCACAGCAGAGGACCAGGAAGGGATCTCGGGCGGACGGCCCGGGGGCAAGGCAGAGTTCAAAAAGGGGGATTCGGGCGGACGGCCCGGGGGCAAGGCAGAGTCTAAGGTGGGGGACTCGGGCGGCCGAGCATGAGGGCGAAGGCAGCGGCAGGAAGAGTCAGGGGGCCGGGCTCGAGGACGAGGGCCGCGGCAGGAAGAGTCAGGGGGCCGGGATCGCGGGCGAAGACCACTGCTCACAGAGGGCCGGGATCGAGGGCGAAGACCGCGGCTCTCAGGGGGCCGGGCTCGAGGGCGAAGACCGCGGCTCTCAGGGGGCCGGGCTCGAGGGCGAAGACCAGAGAGCTCCGGAGGCCGGGCAGGACCCGGTGTCGGCCGGACAGGAACCGGAGCTGGTGGGACAGGCCTCGGCAGGATCCCCCACGGAAGAGGACCAGGACACAGGATTGGCAGGACCCCCAGCGAGACAGAGGATGGCGGGGCCTCCAATGGAACAGGACAAGGGGTTGGTAGGACCCCCGGCAGGAGAGTAGTCGGCGGGGCCTCCAATGGCACAGGACAAAGGGTTGGCAGGACCCCCGGCAGGAGAGTAGACGGCGGGACCTCCAACGAGACAGGACAAAGGGTTGGCAGGACCCCCGGCAGGAGAGTAGACGGCGGGACCTCCAACGGGACAGGACAAACGGTTGGCAGGAGAGTAGTCGGCGGGGCCTCCAACGGCACAGGACAAAGGGTTGGCAGGACCCCCGGCAGGAGAGTAGTTGGCGGGACCTCCAACGAGACAGGACAAGGCGCTGGCAGGACCCCCGGCAGGAGAGTAGACGGCAGGACCTCCAACGGGACAGACATACGATTGGTAGGACCCCCGGCAGAGGAGTAGTCGACGGGGCCTCCAACGGGACAGGACATGGAGTTGGCAGGACCCCCAGCGGAACCTCCAACGGACCAGGACATTGGGTAGGGACTTGAGACGTGACTCGAGAGGGGACTCGAGAGGAGACTCGAGAGGGGAACCAAGGGGGAACTCGAGAGGGGAACTAGAGAGGGGACTAGAGGAGAGACTAGAGGAGGGACTAAAGGAGGGACTAGAGGACGAACCAGAGAAGGGAACTGGAGAGGGGACTCGCGAGGGGAACTGGAGGAGGGACTAGAGAGGGGACTAAAGGAGGGACTAGAGAGGGGACTAAAGGAGGGAACTGGAGAGGGAACTGGAGAGGGGACTCGGGTAGGAACTTGAGAGGTGACTAGAGAGGGGACTCGAGAGGGGACCTGAGAGGGAACTGGAGAGGGAACTGGAGAGGAGACTTGAGAGGGGACTCGAGAAGGGACTTGAGAGGAGACTGGAGAGGGAACTCGAGAGGGAACTGGAGAGGGAACTGGAGAGGGAACTGGAGAGGGGACTCGAGAGGGGACTCGAGAGGGAACTCGGAGCTGAAAAGCGCCGGTTTTTCCTGTTCACACCGCAGCGGCGCCGGCTCTTAGCTCCGGAATCCGGTTCACTTCCAGCTCCAAAAAATGTTCGGTCTAGAGGCAAGAGCTTCGGACCTAAGAGGTGGCGTCGCTTACGTCTCTCTTACGTCGAGGCGTGCAGGAAACTAAACCCAACTCCCCTGAACATGGGTCGACTGTCATGCCTGCCTACAAGCAGTAGTGCTTATAAACACACTTTATAAAGTCAGGCAACACTAACCAGGCTTCGAACACTAACCTGTTTATTTGGGGAGCTGGCGTCGTCTGGGGAGCCAGCAGGAGACGAGGTGCTGGAGTCGACCGGTACGCCGACAAGACTCGGGGAGCTGGCGTCGGCTGGGGAGCCAGCAGGAGACGAGGTGCTGGAGTCGGCCGGTACGCCGACAAGACTCGGGGAGCTGGTGTTGGCTGGAGAGCCAACAGGAGACGAGGTGCTGGAGTCGGCTGGTACGCCGACAAGACTCGGGGAGCTGGCGTCGGCTGGGGAGCCAGCAGGAGACGAGGTGCTGGAGTCGGGACCATGACTGTATGGGCCAGCTTTGGTGCAGGGACCACGGTTGTAAGATCCAGTTCTGGAGCCGGAAACATGGCTGTAAGATCCGGAGCTGAAGCCTGGATCATGGCTGTGTGGGCCGGTTTTGGAGCCGGAAACATGGCTGCTGGGGCCGGCACTGGAGCCGGAACCATGGCTGCTGGGCAAGGAACCGGAACACGGATCTATGGCTGTGTGGGGTGGTACTGGAGCACGGTACCATGGCTATGTGGGATGGTACTGGAGCCGGAACTGGTGCTGGAACCCTGGCCTTTCGTCCTTTAGGAGTCTTTTGGAGGCTTCGTGGACCTCCAAACGCCAGACCAGACCCCAGGAAAGGGTCAGAACATGAAGCCTGGTACTCAGGGCTACGTGAGAAAACCCTAAGCCACTCGGGCAACAAGCTCCAGAGCCAGGGCTTGCGAGCAACCTCCTGACGTGCCTCCTTCAACGCAACCTCTCTACCTCTAAGGGCTGAGTCTGCTGGGTCCATAATGTGGTCGGTTCGTACTGTCACGGTGTGTGAAGCAGGTAGGACCCAAATGCAGAATAAAGTGAAACTTCCTTTATTTCAAGGCTAGGTGAACAACAAAGACAAAACAGAACACTCACCGACGAACTAGTCATGACAAAAGACGAACCGACAAAGACAGACAGAAAAACCAGAACTTAAATACACACAAGACTAATCACACAAACAAGACACAGGTGAGGAGGGAGGAGAAAACACAGGGGCCACAGGTGAACACAATCGGGTAATCAGACACACCAGGGAAACTAACGACAGGGAACCACAGACAAATCCAAACAAGACAAAACACAACGCAGACAGAAAACCAAAAACAGATATAGACAAGACAAAACACCACAAAGACAGATCGTGACACTGACAAGTTGGGAGAAACAAACTTACATATAGGACAAACAGTATGTTACTGGAACTATGTCATTGTTTTTATTGTCTCATTTTCAGAAGAGCACCGTAACAGAAACAAAAGATGAATAGCAATACACTGGAAAAAAAATAACATGGGTAAATGATGTAAATCAGCAGTAAAACAGAGAATGAGATCTATATAGCTTTACTGGTCTGCTCTTTAGCGTCTGTCTGGCCACATAGCCTCATCTACGTCACAGCGTATGTCTTCCCTTGCACGGCAGCTTGGGAAATATCTCCTTGCGTGTCGACACCACTCTTGACAGGATTCCGCAGAGATGTCCCGACAGCCAGCATTCATTGCGTCCAAAAGGGGCATTCTGTCATGAGGATGATGGTCATAAACCTTCCATCTCCAGGCAGAGAAGAACTCCTCAATGGGGAGTATGGAGGGAGGAACTCCATGGCCATGTGTGGATGAGCCTCAAACCATGCCCTCACGTCACGAGAGTGGTGGAATGCCACATTGTCCCATATAACCACGTGAACCGACCTCACTTGATCCCTCTCTTCTGGTGACACAAGTCGGTCATACAGGACATCCAGGAAGGCAAGGACACGTTGCGTGTTATATGCTCCCATTACAGGGATGTGAGCAAGGACGCCTTGTGTCGAGATAGCCGCACACATTGTTATGTTTCCTCCCCTTTGGCCTGGAACAAAGACTGTTGCTCTTTGCCCAATAAGGTTCCTCCCACGTCTCCTCACTTTGGAGAGGTTGAAGCCTGCTTCATCCACATATACAAAAACATGTGGTAATGCATTGCCTTCCAGCTCCATCATTCGCTAAAGAAAATGAAACAAACAGAGGACCGTTTTACATTACTGTAAGCAGTCCGACATACTAAAAATATAGGCAAGCCATCACTGTGATTGAGGTCCGGCAATTATTCTGGCCTGAATCTCCCTTAAGCGGATTTCATTGTTGGCCACAACCATATCAACAATGGCAGACTATTGTTCTGGAGTAAAGGCCTTTCCTCTGCCACCAGAGCGGGGTGCTCTTTCAGTTCTATCAATACATATTTGAGAATGTTATGTACTGTAATATAAAAACAGTGATCGAAACCTACATAAAAATAGAAATGCATGAAGTGCTGTAAAAAAGGGTTACAGTAGCTTACCTATTTTCGTGCCTGAAGATCCTAATAATGGATGCCACTGTTGATCTCCGTATATTGGGCTGAACCCTTTGGCCAGCCTCACTGAGGGACATGCCATGGTTTATGACGTGGTCCACAATAGTTGCACGGGTGTTGTCCGAAACTACTGTTCGCATTGGTCCCCTTTCAACTCTTCCACCACGCATACGTACAGCCCTCCCTCTTCCTCTGTGAACATCAGGGTTCCCTCTTCCTCTTTGAACAACAGGGTTCCCTCTTCCTCTCTGAACAACAGGGTTCCCTCTTCCTCTCTGAACAACAGGGTTCCCTCTTCCTCTCTGAACAACAGGGTTCCCTCTTCCTCGCTGAACATCAGCCCTCCCTCTTCCTCGCTGAACAACAGGGTTCCTTCTTCCTCTCAGAGCTCCTCTACCTACTCGATCAGCCATTTTGTTCACACAAACATCTTACTGAAGTGAGGGAGGTATTTTATAGGATTCTCACTAATTACAATTACTATAGGGAAAGTCATTGATATCAGCTAACAATAACATCATTACTGTAAGGTATACAGTACATTCCATGCAGTACCTTTTTCAATGGGGTGATTGACTGATAACAAGTGTTAATATTTTGCACATCAAGTGTCAATTAGTGTAGCTATGGTCTAAGTTTATGAAGAGTAAGTGTTATCCACTGTGAGAAGATCATTTTGTTTTGTAGACATGAGTTACACAAAAGATTTTTGATGTTTGTGTAGAGAATTGTAACTTCAGTTAGAGAATTGTGTGATCTGTAGGCAGGGGCGGATCTACCGGGGTGGCATGGGGTGGCAACTGCCACCCTAAATAATAGCCTTGCCACCCCAGCTGCCACCCCAGTTGGCATCTTTGTTTTGAAAGAAAAGTTGTGGCTCATCGGACATTTATGAGAGAAAGTCTCTAATGTCCGAGTGCAAGTGAATGCAGCACAAGATCCACGTCATGTAACCCCTCCCCCGGTCCTGGCGCGAGAGTGGAAATATGATTGGTGGCGAATTCATTTGAACGGGACGGCGCAAAACGAGAAGCCTTTCGGACCCAAGCACTGAAGGAATGAGGTAATTGCGGTCTACAATGACAGAGAAGAGAATGTCAAGTTTGGCTGTACTCAGCATTGAATCAAAACGCACTACAGCTGTTGATCTTAATAAGTTTGTGAGGCGTTTTGCTGAACAAAATAGTAATCGCCGCATTCAGCTGTAATAGACATGCCAACTTGATGCTCTGCTCACGGATGACTCGATGAGAATAACAAACTGTTAAGATGATGACCTTGTATGCGTGTATATATTTTTTTCTTTGAGGGGGTCTGCCCCCAAAAAACAATTGTAAGTCCTGAGAAAGTAAAATAAGACGGTGTGTAAAACTACACTGCCCAGCCAACAGAAAGTAACCACTTTGATTTAACTAGGCCAGTAGGTAAGGACCTTCCACTGGATAATAACTGCAGCGATGTTTATGTTTTAGCTGAATACACGTTTTTTAACCCTAACTGATGCAGTTAGTCACTTCTTTAATGTTTGTTCTTTCTGATGTAAAGTCAAGGTTGTAACTGTATATCAATAATGATATAATTACTTGTTTTTCAAATTTGAAGGAGGGTGAGCAAGCATCTTGATGAACATTCATCATTAACTCCTCCAAAAAATATAGTTTATTCAATAATAAGTGAATATGTGAATCATAACAGTTCTTCACTATATCTGTAAAGCGTCTTTGAGCACCTGTAAAAACGCTAACAAATTAAATCTATTATTATTTATTAACAGTGATTGACAGCTGATAGGAATAATATGATTGTTAATATTATCATATTCATTCAGACAAACATCGATGAGACAGTTAATTAATGTACTTATTGCAGCAGTCTGTTTTGGTTCCCCTGCTGGTCTAAGAGTGAGACAAACTCATTCAGTTAAAATTCATTAAATTACGTCTGTCACCTTATATGTAAGGCTTTACTGATGTGCCACAATAATATCACCTATGTGATTGAGTTAAAATATTAATATTGTGGCTTTCCAAGTTAACATTGATTGTAGGGGTGTAACGGTTCACAAACATTTCGGTTCGGTACGTACCTCGTTTTTAGGTCACGGTTCGGTTCAGTACGTTTTCGGTACAGCAGAAAAAATTATCACAAAACATTAAATATTTTGTTTTTATTATTATTAAACTGACTAATGTATTCAAATAAATACAAAATATAGTAAAATAAACATTAAGGTGCAGCATTTCGATGAACTGAAATAATCTGTATTTGAACTGTACTAGTACCTAAGCAGCCGGCTTGACATTAGGACTTGCTTTTCATTGTATTTTCATGTTGTTCTAAAGAAAGATGAACTTGTCCACATTGCTTGCTGAAATGGCAGATCTGCTGGCACTAACAATGTCTCCTGCTGTGGAGAACACCCTCTCTAGGGACACAGGTAGCAGACACAGCCAGGTAGCGCTTTGCTAACATGGCAACATAAGGATACTTGGCGTTTGTAATAGCTTTGGCTCGGTCTGAACTTGTTCTCGAGTGGTGGAGGCTTACATGCAGTGGGAGTTGGGTTTGCACTTCAGTCTTTTTTCTTTTGGTACCGGTGATATTCACGTTCGGTGATGCCTTTTCAAATGAGTGTGATGTATTGCCAGCCGCGTAACCAATGTTAGTTGAACAATGTCGACAAACAGCTTTAGTTCGGTCCACCTGTCTTTGTCCGTCATCCTTGTACGTAACTGCGAAACCAAAATGTTCCCAAACCGGAGACTTCAATGATGCTGGAGGATTTTCAGCTCAACTTTATCTGCGTTCGCCATTTCGACAGTTCCTCAAATTACTGACTACATTTGAACTCATCCCTGTGACCAGCTCTCATAGTATGCCTCTCGTCCAATGAAATGACTTGGTCGCTCTATGATATATACCTGAGATTACTTCCAGAAAGTTGTTCTCAATTTTTTACATTTAACGCTATATTCGTTCGGTACACACGTGTACCGAACTGAAGGGCCCGTACCGGATAATTTCAGTACGGGTACGTGTACCGTTACACCCCTAATTGATTGATATGATTGCGATTTCAATCAGCATATACTTCTGTCAGGGGATGCCACCCCTCAAAATCTCCTGCCACCCTCTTGCCACCCCATGAATATTTGTCTAGATCCGCCCCTGTCTGTAGGGGTGTAACGGTTCACAGAAGTCACGGTTCGGTTCGTACCTCGGTTTGGAGGTCACGGTTCGGAACAACAAGAAAAAGCAAAAAAAAAGTCCCAAATGCATAATTCCAGGTTTGTTGTTATTTATGTTTGAACAGTAGTGCAAGTTTCAGTTTTAAAAAAAAAAGAACTCTTTTTTGAATAATTAACTGTATTAAATAGTTAAAAACAAACCATACACAGTACCACACACATTCAGATGGCCATATAATGGCTGATGTCAAACAAAAGGTTTCATCAAGCTGTAAAGCTAAAAAGAATGTCTTGAAAATATGACATCATAAATAATAAGAAATTGTTTCAAGAGCGCAAAGTCGTTGAAAAACACATGCCAAAAGCTTCCGTTATTTATTTTGGTCTCACCGCTTTCATGTCTATTGGTTTATTAAAAACAGCGGGGATCAGCTGTTGAACTGCTGTTGTCTTTTGCCGGGCTCCGGTGATTGGCAAATCTGGGTGATGCCTTCTGATATGATGCATGTTTGGCGTGTGTTACCATTAGCATACCGCACCGCTGTCGAACAACGGCGACACACCGTCCTCGTCCGATCCACCACTCGTCCGATCCACCACTCGCACACTCCATCGTTATTGTAGTCCACAGGGAACCCGAAATGTTCCCACACAGCTGATTTAAAAGAAGCAGGTGAGTTCTAGCTCCTGTGTGTTATCTGAACTCGCCATACTAACTTTTCTTCTTCTTGTATTTTGTTCGTTTTGTATTTGTGTTTCTTCTTGTTCTTCATTTGTTGTTTAAGGGCGGCTGGCAAACAGCTTTTAGGCGCAATACCGCCCCCTGGATTATATATAGTGTAGTGGATACTGCCCTGAATGACATTTTTTTCCCACTCGTAAAAAAAAGGCGTATTCGTCGTGTGACTTGCGTGTGCCGAACCGTGACGTCCGAACCGTGACAGTACGGGACGAATACGGATACCGTTACACCCCTAGTGATCTGTTTTGCAAAACACTGCTTAGCATCTGCATTTTGTGTGATATCAATGATAAATGGTATACTGTTGTAGAGAAATGGTTTTCTGTTTCGATGGCTGTGCTGTTGGTTTGATGAAAGGAATTTTGATTCTAAATAGTGGGTTTAGCGATTGAGAAAAACTGTAATGGGAAACCCTAAATGTTTGAGCACCCTCTATGAAACGTCAAGCTACCCCACAGCACCCCCAAAATAAATCTCTGGCGCCGCCACAGAGCCTGACAGAAAAAGTTTGAGAACCACTGAGATATACTGACAAACTTGTATCCTTACTGCGTCAGATCACGTTGTCCCCAAAATGGCGCCGTACCGGGGAAGCTAGGCTAATACACACACATTATTTAATGGTTTTACACTTGTAAACAGCGCTACAAAGTCTTTAACTTTTAGCGGGCCATTACATATTATTTACACAAACCTTATGGGGGATTCATTGTGATTTATGCACAGTTTATCAACCTGTATGGTGCAGGTGAGACAGAAGTAACTAGAAAATGCATTTCCTGCAGAAAATGCGTGTGCATGCTGTAAACTGTGAACTTTTATGGCTGAATTTAGCTGAAAATGCAGAAAAAGCTGAATATGTTATTAGCTGCTTTTAGCTAAAAAAAAAAAATGCAGAAAAAGCTTAATATTTAAAAGAAAAGGTTTAAAAAAAAAGGTATAAACAACAACATGTATAGCCGTCATGTCCTGAAATAGCTGAATTATGTAATAGTTGAATGGTTTCTGCAGCTGAAAGAGTTAAATATCAGATGTAAGTAGTGAATGAATTTGTATTAAGATGAGAAAAGAAAGTAGAAAGGCTTGGGAAAGCAGAAGAATATTTGAACTGCAAACTTTTGAACTAACTTGATGGTGAATGATCTGTCGTCATGCCAACGGCATTTGACGACACCCCATAATACGCTTAGATCTGTTGATGGCTAAACGGCAAATGCTACACAATCCCAAAAACCTGACATACATATTTACAAGATATTTACTAGTGAACAGGAATCTTAAAAATAAAAGGCGATGTACTTTCCAAAAGCATGGACTCTTGCAAAAATAGTCAAGCTTAAACATTTCCAGGTTCTGCTTGACTTATGTTACAAATTGCTGTACGAGGAAATGAGCAGAGCCCCGATAGAAGTCTGTAGACCAGCGGCGAACCGTGGCTATCACAACTGGACCTTCTGTAGACACACCCCCCCCCCCGCCACCGCCCCCCCCCTCCCCTCCGCGGCATTATAATGTCCGTCTTTTCACTGAATTGTCGTCTTGAAAAGGGTACTCACAACCTTTCCGCAACAACTTCATCTTCACTTGTTGCACTTGTCATTTCAACGTTAAAAACAATAAAACGGCATGAATTGCTTCGTCGCATTCGTTCTAGATCCTCTGTCTCGAGCCAGTTAACTAGCGGGCCTTCTAGAGCACCCTGGAACTGAGGGAAACTCTGAAAGAACACGGCCATTGGCTACAAATCAACATATGATTGGTTGATCAAACTGTCAGTCCAAACGTACGCTCTCATTCAGTGCAACGGCCAGGGCCTTCGATCAAGGATGTAGAATACCTTGGTTGAAGGATATTCTACCCAGAGACCCAGAACAAGATCTGATTGGTTGCTTTCTTTTCTAACACAAAACCACTGAAATGCGAAGTGCGTGGTCCGAGAAGGACAAACAAATCAACGTAACACTGTAATATTACAGATCAACAACACAGATACGATTCTCATGTATTCATTTTATATACATTTTATTACATTTTATTTATATAATTAAATCGATTTTTTTGTTTGTTTTATCTGAGTGTTCCAGGGTATTCTCTGAATACCTTGAAGGCCCTGACGGTTCGCCACTGGTAGAAACCCACAACGAAGAGTTTTCCCTCTGAGGCTGAAACGCAGCTAGCCAGGGCAGTGCACTGCAAAAACGCCCTGTCAAATTTAAGGCCAAACGTTCTAGATATAAGCATGCTTGCACTTAAAACAAGCACATTTGGCTGCCAGTGCAGTAAGCAAATTTCACTTGATAAGATGTCTAAAACAAGTCAGGCTGTCCGACTATCATTATAGCACATACAATCTTAAAATAAGATTAAAAAGACTCATTTCAAGCAATCTAGTTAAGCCTATTTAATGCAAAAGAAGCCTATTATCACTCAACACTAGGGTACTTTTAGCATCAAATTACTTAAAATGAGATTTAGGGAGGCGTGTGGCGCAGTGGGTAGTGCGTTGGGATCAGGGGAGCATAGGTTCAAACCCCACTGCAGTCAGCATGTCGTTGTGTCCCTGAAGACACTTCACCCCAAAGTGCTCCTTTGGGGATTGCCCACAGTATTGAGTATGTAAGTCGCTTTGAATAAAAGCGAATTAAGTACAAAGACGAATCGTTCGCGAACGTGCAAATCACCAGAAGTCGTTCGCGAACCGGTGAATGAATCTTTAAAGTGAACTGAATCAAAAGATTCGTGTCCCTGAAGGGAATCTAAATGCCCATCACTACCACCCCCGCATGGACAAGGCAGACTGCGAACATCATGCCCAGCATCTTGTAATTCCCCCTGGAGAAGGCTGCAAAATTGTTACAAGAATACATTTTTCATTAGTGATGCAATTAGGGTTGTAAAATGCTGAAAATGTTCCATTTGAAGTTAAATTCTGGTCTTTCCGTACATTTTCCCTAGTTTCAGTTTCCACCTTCAAATATTGCAGAAATGTAGTAACCTTTGTTGCAATTCATTTCTTTTCCCTAAAACATAAAACTACTATATTACACAAATGATGTACATACCAAGAGAATCCAGAGCCAGGCTCCTGGAATTCTGGGGTCCCACAAAATACTGTGACTCCATAATAGATTTTATGAGGAGCCTCATGAACTCCTGGCAAGGACCACCATCATCCCCAACGCCACACGTGTCCACAAAAACTATATCCAACCGCCTGTTGGGATCAAAGGCCCGCCTCCTGAACGTCCTGAAGGTGCTCTCTAGAACGTCGCTCCTCACCACATTCAATGTGTTGGCCAGTGAGAGGTTGTAAAACAAAGTTGGTACCAAGCTGGTATAACTATGTAGTTTTGCTTCTAACAAAGTAACGTATCTGAGAAATATGGTTAACACTTAACGTTACAAAAATAACAAATTCCATGTAATAATTGCAATATTAAATGTAGTCAACTTAATTATTAATTCTCCAAGTACAGGGTTGTCGGTTTTCAATGTGTTATGTGCTTATGTGCAAAGACAACATAGTATTGAAAATGTGTTTGAGATTTAAATTACACAAACTTGCTTGGGAAAACAGTTATTGCCACTGCATCTAATAAAAAAGATGGCCGTTATCGTAAAACATTATAATAAACTACATTTATCAAAAGTAAGGACATCCATGTTAAGTGATCCAGCAGCATTATCAGCATCTCAAGCTGCTGCAATCTGTCTCACTTCTGCAGTCATTGATTGCAGGCTGTCGATGATCAGACCCATTACCTCTGGGGGAATTGGTGTTCCTTGGCTGAAATAAAAAAGAAGTCATGTCAACTAAAGTGTATGTCTAGCCCAGAGCTACTACTAGGCCACTTATAACAAAACTTTTCTTGGATCATCATAGTAATTATAGGCATACTTGTAAAGAGGATAATTTACTTTTTTGTGTGTAAATAAAGATAAACGTTTTACTGCTGTACTACTACGTCCACATCAGTACATTGCGTAGCTTCAGTCTTGTTTAAGTGAGAAGGAACAGGTAGAGGTAGACTATAGAGCAGGGGTGCCCAACCTTTTTTGAACCGAGAGCTACTTTTAAAGTTGCCAGTCTGCCGAGATCTACCAGTCCAAATAGAGAGCCATTACTGACAGCCTACTACCAGGTGAATACACACTTCTACTTGTATAAAACTGACCTTTGTACGATTAATACTCCATACAAATACTGCAGATCCTTTATCTTACCTCTTTCTAATCTACACACATACAAGTATTTAACTGAAGTTACACAACAGTGTTGTTGATACAGAGTTGGAGTTTATTCACACGTCACTACAGTGGGTAATGTTTTCAAGAAACATTGAACAGTGCTGCCACATATGACACAGGAAAAAAAGAAAAGACTCTGAACCCTTTCTTTGCCATTAAAATTAGGCTTACTAATAAGACAACTCAGATCTGAAGCTACACAGGAATCTGCTGTCAAAGTGCAATAAAAAAGACAAAATTAATAGAATCAAACCCTTTTTTTGTTGCATTTTAGTAGATTATAAAAAGAAATGCCTTTAAAATAGGATGCAAGCAACACTAGTTTCTTAACCTGAATTGATAATAGACTATAATCAATTTAAACAGAACATATATTAATGTTTGCATTCTTATACCATTTTGTACAATAATTATAATGAATAAGTTCAAACTAATTAAAACTTACAGCTGATTAATAACGATATCTAACTTGAGTTTTTATTATATCAAAAACCTGTTGAAATGTTACTGTTATTTTTACTGTCCCCCAAAAGCGCGTCGCAGCCTCCAGGAATGCTTCTTTCACAACTTTGCCGTCTTTGAAAGACTTTATGTGTTTCGCAAGAACGTGACTGGCACGATAAGATGCTCTGGTAGCAGCCTTGCTCTTGTTGTTGGGCCTGGTGAAAATGGACTGCTGTGCATTTAGCTGTGCTCTCAGGCCCCTCCCCTTTTGGAGCGTAGGGCAGAATTAGGAGGGAATTCCGTCTCCTAGCGTTTGTGCACTGTTTTGAAATGCCGCTCCTAAATTACCCTTCTTCGATAAAGCCACGCTCGCATTGCAGATGAGACAGATGGACTTTGAATTGGAATAGATACAAAAATAATCATCCTCCCACTCGGAGTGAAAATTATATATTTTGGGCTTTTTTGCTTCTGCCATAATTGCGGTCTTGTGTGTGTGCGGACTGTCACTCCTGTTGACACGGACAACGTCAGCGAACTACTGCCCACTGCCCACCAGCCACGCCCCGACACATGGGGTCACGCCGGCCAATCACAAAGCTTTGGTGCGTTCAAGTGCATTATTCTGGCACGGGAAGATTATGTTATAGGACATTAACGATAAAACAGAATATTGTTGTTCTATTTTTAGACACATCTCGCGATCGACTGGGAATCTCCCCGCGATCGACCGGTCGATCGCGATCGACTGGTTGGGCACCCCTGCTATAGAGTGATGAGTCCTAAAACCCAGAAGTGAGTTAGCATTTTACCACTTCCGGGTCCCTCGTCTCCATAGGATTTTGGAGATAGCTGAAAATAATGTCTGTGGTCGACAAAAAAATTGAAGGGACGGATCACGTTTTGTTCTTGAAAGCAAGTGCCTACCTCCTGCAAACTGTTAAAACAAAAGCTACAACTTGTACCATTTTGAATCTTTATTTTTTAATATCGATCTTAAGTTGGCGGGACGTTGAATTTGTGCGACCCTGCTGTGGTTCGTTTATAGCATTTGGTTAGCATTTTTCTTCTGGCGATTAGATTTATGATTCGAAAATTATAAAAGTAGTGCAGACATGTGGAGATTATCCGGCTGAACAAAACGCGCATTTATCAAACAGGTTCGTTTTCCACAGACCTTATTTCGAGCTATTTTGCAAAATTCTATGGAGAAATCCCATTTCTTTTTGTCGAGGGAATCCATGAGCAGTTTATTTCCGGGTAAATACGTCATCCCTGCACCAATCTAAAGACCTTGTAAATGATGTAATCTATTAAAAAAGGTCAGTTGCTCGCTCAAATTTTGCGGAATATAACGTTAACTGCTCCATTCACCTAGACATTGTCCTTTGTGACTGGAAAAAGTGTCGTTATCCAACTCATAAACGGCGCACACCAAACATGGCGTCTCCCCCGCAACTCAGTGAGATCGAGAAGCATGTGTTTTTCTCCCAGCCAATCAGCAAAGATCCCTCTACCTCACAGAAGACAGAAAGTCGGAAAAAGCAGTATGGTGACTCGGTTTACTTACGGAAGTCGATGAAACATCAAAAATAACGAAAACTCACAAATGTTATGGTTGTGCTAGGTTAGGACATTCGTGTTTTAGAAGTAGAGAAGTTAGTGAAATTAAAATCGCCCCAAAACTCCCTTTCATACTTGACAATGTAATCTACCTGCCACTAAGACCCTGGGGGAGGGGAGACCTAAAACATGACTTTTTAAAACTTTTGAGGCGAGAAATAAAAAACTAATTATGAGATCTATTTGTGGCGGACGATATTTAATTGTGGTGGACCGCCACAAATGAATCGATGTATGGGGAACACTGGCAGCTCTGTCTGTAGTGCTCTACTGCCATGTGCGCTGCTGTTCCCTTGGCTGAATTCACTTCATGAACTTGGAGTTACAAGTACAGTTTGATCAGTTGAACCAAGTGTTATACCTTTGTTGATCGAATCGAGTAAATTACTCACATTGAATGAGTAAAATCATAAGGTTAGTGAGAAATAAGTAAAGTACAATAAGGTATTTTCAATAAGCATAGCTATTACTATTTACAGCATGCTGAATCCTCCACAGTAGACTAAGACCTGTCACAGACTCTTTTATTCTTTAGTCATGGTTCACTTAGGCAATAGATAAAGCTGGAGGCAACACTTGCTCATGCTTGTATGTATTTACGAGTCCCTCATTATGAAATCATCCTTCTGGTTTTCTATCTGTCCATCAACATAAATCATGTGTCAGTGTCGAGGCAGTTTGTCAAAGATGTAAGGGGGAGCGAACCCCAGTGGTTATGTTGATCTTGGACCAGCGAACTTCCCAGTGAAAAAGACGGGTAAATACAATTATATCCATGTAGAGGTGCTGAATTTAAATGTTTTGTGATGTAAATATATTTGTATTTGTTATTTTATGTTTACTTTGCTTAAGTCTGACGCATTTGTATCAGGTCATTTCTAACGGTACTTCTTGTTAAAAGTACCTAAAGACTGTAAACCTAGAGGCCAACATGTGCAACTGGTCAAAAAATATAAACTAATTAATGATAACCATTGCCATATAAATTCCTCGGCCCCCTCACTCAAATTGAGTAAGGTCAACAACGGGCAAACATTTCAGTAATTTTCCATTCAAGTGGGATGGCATCACCCCTCAAATCAGATTCTGTCTTACTGTATGTATCGATTCTTTCTTGAGTTTGGTACTTGATTGAACTGGTAAATACTGGTTAAAGGGAAAAGCCAAAGCCTGGCACTCACCACATGACACACAAATATTTTTGACAAAGAGAATGACACACAGTTTCTCAGAATACCTCTGTGTGTGGTGTAAACAATCAGATCACCATCTTGTGATGCATCTTGATGTATCTAATGTTATTGCCAAGTGATATCAGGGTATAACAGCATGGCATCTAAACCCAAACAAACCCAATCACACGTTGCCTTCCTCTTTAATGTTTCAGGTACGTAAATTGAGCCTAGACTTTTTTTTCCAGATTGGCTGGCAGTCGCACCGGTCCTGAACACACACTCATAAACCATAAACACACAATCAGCCGTTGTTCCGTGTTTCACTTGGAGCAGATGACAATTGTTATCAGACTCCAAACCCACGGCTTCAGCCAAAACACATTAGGGTTCTTTGAAATGAGGCGAGGGTCCCTTCTAGTCACACAGAGAGGACCTTAGGGAAAAATATTTCTGTCGTAAATTATGGCCTTAAATTGCAAGTTTCAACACAAATAACACAATGTGACGGTGTGTGTGGAGGTCAGTGGGAGGACTCACACTTCTTAACACAGTTGTACCTGCTTCACATGTTGGAAGAGGAGGTGATTTCCCCAACCAGTCGTGTAATCTGACATATTGTCTTTCTTGTTGTAAAAGCTTTCTAGTATCTCCACTTTGACTCAATGTCATTTTAGGCCAAACACACATTCAGCAATGTGTTCAGAGAGTATAATTCTTAATATAAATACAAATACTTCTTTCAATCTTTGAGCTTTTCCAGGGTGGCTAATAACGTTTTTCTGTAGTGTCAGCTCAAAACAGATTTGTTTTGTTAAACCAACCGCACACGCTACAATTAATTGACTTAAAATTGCTTCTGCTAAAATTGCTTCCGCTAAAAAGAAAAATATCATTCCACTGCGTACCAATAGCAGGAAGTGCGGCATCAACAATGTAACTTAAATGACGACAGCACTGATCGAGGTTTTCTGTAACTCTCCAAGTCTGTTCACATTTTCTTTTCTCTACGGAGAACAGTTTGATCTTTTAGAAGCCCCGACAGATGGTCCTATAGATGGTTTAAGCAAGCTGTCCTCATATTGGATCAACACAGATTTCCCATGTAATAATTAAAGATTGTAAAGGATTGTTTTCAGGCTTGTTTGTTTTGGTTCGCTACAGAGCACTGCAGTTCTTCTTTTAGTAGAGAGCATTTTAGAGACTTCCTCTAGCCGAGTCGATTTACTTCCTGATGGATTGACGAATACAGCTCTTAACAACTGGAAACCAAAACTTAACTCTGGATAATGAGTGTGCATAAGATAAAACTACATCAGAATCACCTTAAGAAAAGGAAAGTTAAAACAGTCTTCACCAGATAAAGACTTCAATGTTAGGAGACTTGACTTAACTTAGAACTTAGAGAATATGCTCTCTGTATGCTATAAAATGTCCATTAAAAGGGAAAATGTAAAACAACACAAAAAGCCGGCCAACAGGGTGTACTTTGAGGGTTTGTGACTCTGCTGACTGTTTACATGCATAAAAAGCTACATAACACACAAGGGGACGGGTAATAACCAGAAAAGAATGACATGGGATCTTTTAATATAGCAAGACAGATGCAATGCTGCAAAACACTCATACAGTGGAGGTTTATGATTACTATAATGTTTTACTTACCAATGTAATCGTTAAAAACAGCTTCTGGTTAAAAAAACTTCTCCTTCACAGATAAAAAAAAACACGAGTCATTTTATTACCCTTTTAATTATTTTTACATTAGGGACCAGTCAGATTTCTCAATATGATTTTTTTAATTAACCAAATGAGGAATGATACAACAAATATGTATTCTAAGTTTCTGAAATGTTTATTCTAAGTTTCAGACATGTTGTGTTTATGTCAGGGACCTCTTGATAATCCAAAGTGTATTTTTCGGTGTCTCTTTCTCACAACTTATTTCCTGTGTACTGCGAAAGCAAAAAAGCTAAATATAATGAGGAAGGAGCTTTAATTACTAGCGGAAGAAAAAGGGGAAGGGCAGAGAGAAAGCTGGAAGAAAGATTTAAGGTAAGGCACGACAGTAATTGGAAAACACAACGCTCGTACCAACGAACTGTAGAGACAGACCAGTTTAATAATCTGACGGAGGATCTCAGCATCGGACAGCAGCACCATGAAGACGTTTCTGCTGCTCTTCCTCTCACTGATGACAGGTAAAAAGATTACCTATACCCGATAGCGAATTTTAATAAAATAAAGCCTTTTCAACATATTCTGCGTCCATTTTGAGCTAATTGTTTTTATTTTATTGATCATAACTACATCATATTTATCGATATGAGTAAAATCCTACAGCATCAAATTCTGCTACTGTATTCATGTGTGTGTGTGCATTATATTAATGCACACTGTACATACAGTTTTTATTTCATTCAAGTATTGCCAGTTCTGCACAACCCTCACAATATGTTCACATTTGTACACAAGCTACCTCTCATCCACTTTACATAACAATACTAGTTTATATTTTATTTGATCATATTATTCAAAGTACTTTGCAATAGTACGTCGTATTTTTGTATTCATGTAAACATTTTTTAAATGTGTGATTTACTAATTAATCCTGAAAGTGTGTCCTGATTTTGTTTGAGAATCTGACATGAACGTTTCTCTCTCTCAACAGGCTGTGAGGCCTCTATGGTGAAGGGATGCAGAGGTGGATGGGTTAATTTTACCCGCGGACACCCTGAGACATGGAAAATATATACAAGTATTAATGTAGAGGACAAAGATGGAAATCAAACAATAATTGAAACCAATGAAAAAAACATGTGGATAAGCGATGGAAGATTTTCCGTGGAATTGAAATTAGGTAAGAAAAGCTTCATATCTATCGTGACACTCTCTTGTCCTTTGTGGAAGCACTCTGTTACCACACCCTCAACAAACTATGTATAATGCATGCAAATACAAAGTCATCAACTGCAAATCCATTCAGACAACAATGGAAATCAGTTAAGGCACACGTTAACGGATAGATTTCATGTTTTACTTTTCTTTTTTATTTGCAGATAACCGCTGCCAGGAAGCATTAAATGTAACTGCGTACAGAACAGGTAAAACCACCATCTCATTTGATTACGAAATAAATTACGACGACTCCATGTTTTGCTGCAAAGAGAACGGTTCAATCTGTAAGGATATTTCAACAAAATCTGCTCAATCAAAGGGGATGTTCACTCTCACAGAAACCAAGAGTGGCTTCAATGTGTCCATCAGTAATGTGTCCCCACAGCACGCTGGAGTCTACTGGTGTGGAGTGGAATCAACTGAAGGAAGTTACCGAGTTGCTCTCAGGAAAATACAACTGGAGGTTAAAGGTGGGGTAGGTAAGTTTGAGAAACCGGCTCGAGATACACTTTTTGTTATATTCCATGGAATGCTCTTAACATCCCGATAGCAATGAATATCTGAAGTGCTTTGACAACAAATCCATAAAAAAATATCATCTGTGGAAGCCGTGGCGCTGTAAAAAGCACGACCAATCATCTGAGCCGGCTAAAGTAACTGGATGGCCTCCCTGCCTGTCAGCTGGGCACAAAGCTTATCTCGTGCCCTCATTGGTCATGTGCGCGTTCTTGTGTGTTGGAGGAGGGGCTCTGTAAGGAAGTGGCAGATTTTCTCCGGTTGTGTATTTTCAAATTCTAGCGCACTCGAGCCGGTTTCTCCGAAATTACCTACCCCACCTTTAAAGGTGAGAAACTAAATATCTGAGATGAATAATAAAGGTTTCTCTGATATAAGTTGTTAAATACAGACCATGTGGTCTGTCTGTCTACATCAAAAACTTCACTAGGTCTGCAACTATTTGACAGAAATGTACCTACTGATGTGAATATCCATAGGGTTTTCGCACAATAATAATAGTCAAACCTAATGTTAATTGAAGAAAAAAATGTATGGCTCCAAATTACAAAGACTATCATTGATATATGATTACATGATACACTTTTTTTTACATTTGAATGATTGTATTTCTCGTTTTCCATGCTTTCCAACGTTATAATCTCAGTCTACTTATCAATTTTCAGAAGAATTGACAAACTCTAGTACGTCATCAACATCCCATCCTCCAACCACTTTGTCACCTACTGGTTCATCTACTGGTTCCTCTACTGGTTCGTCTACTGGTTCCTCTACTGGTTCGTCTACTGCTTCATCTACTGGTTCATCTACTGCTTCACCTACTGGTTCACCTACTGGTTCACCTACTGCTTCATCTACTGGTTCATCTACTGGTTCACCTACTGATTCACCTACTGGTTCACCTACTGGTTCATCTACTGGTTCACCTACTGATTCACCTACTGATTCACCTACTGGTTCACCTACTGGTTCATCTACTGGTTCATCTACTGGTTCACCTACTGCTTCATCTACTGATTCGCCTACTGATTCGCCTACTGATTCGCCTACTGGTTCGCCTACTGATTCGTCTACTGGTTCGTCTACTGGTTCACCTACTGGTTCACCTACTGGTTCACCTACTGGTTCACCTACTGGTTCATCTACTGGTTCATCTACTGGTTCACCTACTGATTCGTCTACTGGTTCGTCGACTGGTTCGTCTACTGCTTCGTCTACTGGTTCACCTACTGGTTCACCTACTGATTCATCTACTGGTTCATCTACTGATTCACCTACTGGTTCATCTACTGTGTCAACAACCCAGTCCAACTCTGCCCAGAAAGATGGTGAGAAAACTACTTTTTGTTCTATGGAACATACTGCAGCCATTGCAGGAGGAAGATGATAAATGATGTTATTAGAGATTAAACATTCCCACTAAATGTTATATCACAGACTTAATGGGAGTTAATGTTAGTTAAAATAAGCTACATGGGTTTTGTCTCCTGCAGGCGTCTCTTGGATTCCTATAGTCGCCACTGTGGTCTGTGTGGCTCTGCTGGGGCTTCTGCTATTTTTGGTTTTCAGGCACAAGCGTAAGAGATTTCTGCACGTTACTTTATACGTACTTTTTATTCACTGGAAGTAGGTGGGCTGGCACACAGTTATTAGATTGATCAATTCATCAATACATGTACTTATAATAATAAAAGTAATGGGGTAGGGGATGGGGGGATTTAGAATAAACACATTAGGGGTAAGTTTTAGAAAAATACAGTATTTCTGTAATATATTGAACCAGGGAAATGTGAATAAGTATGGCAAATGCCAAAAAAATACATTCAACCACTTTTATCAATTTCTCTGACAGATTCATGTTGTTCAAAAAACAAAAGTAAAGGAGAAGCACATGACGTGGAGGTAAGGGTCCATATTTGTGGGTGTGTGTGTATCTGTGTGTGTATTAGATTGCTAGATTTAATTGGCCAACAGTTGGGAGTTTCCTCCCAATATTTCCATGATGATGATTTCCAGTTTGTCACCAACAGCCTTTGCCTTCCACAATAAGAGTCTACAGCTATGCTAGCTATGCTCAACTGTGCCTTGAAATAAATCATTTCCAAATATGTGTCTGAAAAGGGACTTAAAAGGAGTTTTGTAGCCAAGCATCATCATCATCATTCTCATTTATAGGGATAAACAATGATCTGCTCACACACACACACACACACACACACACACACACACACACACACACACACACACACACACACACACACACACACACACACACACACACACACACACACACACACACACACACACACACACACACACACACACACACACACACACACACCATGTATATATCACTTCAGGGGACATTACATTGACTTACATGCATTTCCTGGAGACTTATCCTAACCATAACCATAACCAACTAATGCCTAACCCTAACCCTTACCCTAAACCTAACCAAGTCTTCACCCTAAAATGAATGATTCCCCTCATGGGGACCTCCAATTTGTCCCCATGAGGGAGACGAGTCCCCACACGTGACTGTGTAAACAGATTTAGGTCCCCACAAGTATAGTAATGCTAGGCCGCACACACACACACACACACACACACACACACACACACACACACACACACACACACACACACACACACACACAGTCATTCCAACAGCTCTGTTTTTGAATAAATGCTAATGTTAGCTATAACTTCAGCCGACTGGTGAGTGCTTCATTATGAGGATGCTTATAAATATCCTTCCTGTTTCTCACTCAGCTGTGGAAGGATCGTGCCTATGACGAGATCCAGGAGCGCCCCCAGGTGACAGGTCGAGGAACTGCACTTCAGTCACTTTATGTCACTGCCAACGCTCCCACAAACCCCTCTGCCTTGCCGTATTACTCCACCTTCAAAGCTCCCACAAACCCTTCTGCCTCGCTTGAGTACTCCACCATCACGGCTCACAACACCTCTGCTGAAGTTGATTGTGACACATATTCTACAGTGAGGGACCAGGCCCAATCCGCCGCCTAATCTACTGTCAATCATCCATCCAGACTTCCTGAAGACCCTTTCTATTCTTCTGTCAACCACCCACAGCAGACCTGAGATACTGTACATCTTCAACCTAACCCTTACCCTAACCCTTACCCTAAACCTAACCAAGTCTTCACCCTAAAATTAATGATTCCCCTTATGGGGACCTCCATTATGGGGACACTCAGCATTGAGTTGTTTTTTGTGTTATTGCAGGGTGCACAAAGCTTTGCTGATGTTTCGAAAAATAAAAACATTATTTCAGAAAAATGCTTTAAACGTTTGTGACACTGACACCAGCTCTAGTTTGGCTCCTTTGATTTTGTAAGGTGGTTGTTTCCACTCCTCAATAGACTGCAAGTAATCCAGAATCATAATCAAAGCCACATGAGGAGCGATCCTTTTATTTATTTATTTTTATTTATGTTATTACCTGGAGGCCAGAAAACCACCCGCAGAGAGAAACTCTTCACCGACCTGCCACCTTTTTATTAAAATAAACAGAGCAAAAAACACCTGTCCTTTGGAATCTTTTAAACTTACCTGACCTTGATTTGAGTGGTTTTTATTTTCCAGTGACATCTAGTTCATTTTATACGATTTTACTAATCCGGTGTGCCCCCCTTTTATTATTGCACTTTTGTTTTAATACTTGCACTTTCACTTTTAAATGCATGGTTTTAACTAACAGAACTGGAATCACTCTTAAGTTAACCATTTTAGATCCCCTTCTCATTTAAGGTCCTTTACTGATTCCATTGGGACAAGCTACACACACACACACACACACACACACACACACACACACACACACACACACACACACACACACACACACACACACACACACACACACACACACACACACACACACACACACACACACACACACACACACACACACACACACACACACACACACACACACACACACACACACACACACACGCCCCCCTCCAGAGATCCTGGGTTGGGGACATCTGCTTTTTAACATACTCTGCCGCCGTTCCGTGGTCCAGCCCCGTCCTGCACTTTTTAACCAGTCTTTTAAAACGGTCTTGTCCTCACAGAGCTTTTATTATAACGCTTTTAAAAGGGGTTTTATTGGGTCTTAATAGGGCTATGTTTACGGAGGTTTTTAATGTTTTTTTAAAACGCCTATTTACCGAGAGCCAGTGCACCACGCAAGGCTCCCCCGGAGCCCTACGCTCTTCCTCAACCTAACCCTTACCCTAACCCTTACCCTAACCCTTACCCTAAACCTAACCAAGTCTTCACCCTAAAATTAATGATTCCGCTCATGGGGACCTCCATTTTGTCCCCATAAGGAAGGCGAGTCCTGACACGTGACTGTGTAAACAGATTTAGGTCCCCACAAGTATAGTAATGCCACACACACACACACACACACACACACACACACACACACACACACACACACACACACACACACACACACACACACACACACACACACACACACACACACACACACACACACACACACACACACACACACACACACACACAGCTCTGTTTTTGAATAAATGCTAATGTTAGCTATAACTTCAGCCGACTGGTGAGTGCTTCATTATGAGGATGCTTATAAATATCCTTCCTGTTTCTCACTCAGCTGTGGAAGGAACGTGCCTATGACGAGATCCAGGAGCGCCCCCAGGTGACAGGTCCAGGAACTGCACTTCAGTCACTTTATGTCACTGCCAACGCTCCCACAAACCCCTCTGCCTTGCCGTATTACTCCACCTTCAAAGCTCCCACAAACCCTTCTGCCTCACTTGAGTACTCCACCATCACGGCTCACAACACCTCTGCTGAAGTTGATTGTGACACATATTCTACAGTGAGGGACCAGGCCCAATCTGCCGCCTAATCTACTGTCTAATCATCCATCCAGACTTCCTGAAGACCCTTTCTATTCTTCTGTCAACCACCCACAGCAGACCTGAGATACTGTACATCTTTTTCACTTCATTGCTTTTGGATTCAAACCAGGCTTCACACTTCAGTAATAATTTCATAGTTTACTTTGTTTGATTTGAAGTCCTATCTGCACTGATCCCCAAACATGTGATATGATTTCATACAGGTGTGGTTGATAGAAGGTTAGAAATATACTGTTTTAATTAATAACTGGGCAGCAGGTTTGTTGCATTATGGTAAAGTCAGGGGTTCGTAGTAACATATGTATGTGGGAGCATGGTGTAGTATATTGTTACAGAAATAATACTTTAAATCAGGGTTTAGAAGAATAAGGATTGGTTGGCAAAACATTCATTATGAGTTCAACCTTCATCGTTACGATCACAAAACTCTTGATTTGTGTGCTTCTCTCTGTGCTAAAGATGAGCGCTTATATTACTGAACGCTACAGGAACATACTGAATCAAATGTATGCATTTTAGAATCAAGTAATTACAGTCATTATCTCATTAATCTGCCCTTTCACTGCAACCTTTCCCCACAGCCTCACACTGATATATTTACTGTATATAGTGTAAACTGTACAAAATGTCATGCAACATTTATTTCATTCATCTTTTTGAAATCCTTCCTATTTTTTTGACTTTACACATGAATAAATTATGTCACTTGTTATTTACAATATCATTCAATGCTATATTCCATTTGTATATGTAAAAAAATGTTTACTTTTGCATTGAGTTGTTTTTTGTGATATTGCAGGCTGCACAAAGCTTTGCTGATGTTTCGAAAAAATAAAAACATTATTTCAGAAAAATGCTTTAAACGTTTGTGACACTGACACCAGCTCTAGTTTGGCTCCTTTGATTCTGTAAGGTGGTTGTTTCCACTCCTCAATAGACTGCAAATAATCCAGAACTCTGCTGCCCGGATCATCACCCGCACCAACTCACATCACCCCCATTCTCTCTCAGCTACACTGACTTCCTGTACGCTACCGTATTGACTACAAAAACCTTCTACTCACATAGAAAGCTCTCCATAACCTTGCCCCCATCTACATCACCGACCTCCTTCAGGAGTACACCCCCTCCCGCACCCTCCGCTCTTCCTCCGTAGGACTTCTCACCGTCCCAAGCTCTCGCCTCAAAACCATGGGTGCTCGAGCTTTCAGATGCTCGGCTCCCAGACTCTGGAACTCCCTGCCACTACACACCGACAGTCTGATTCCATAACAACATTCAAAACCCACCTGTTCAAACTGGCATTTTCTTTATAAACTGTACCCTGTGTGCTTTTGTGTCCTTCTGTAGTCCATTTACTGTTGTTTGTCTTGTTTTACCCTGGCTGATATTTCACTAAATCCACTGTTTTAATTGTTCCTTGCCCCTATGCCCTGTAAGGTGTCCTTGGGTGCTATGAAAGGCGCCCCCCAAATACAATTTATTATTATTATCATCTACAGAGCAAAATGGAAATCAATTTGGTATAAAGTTGTGCTTCGATTTTTGTGTTGCAGATGAAGGGGGCTGCAAGGATCTATTTAATCTGCGTACAGAATTAGCTATAGATTGTACATAACAGATATTTCCTAAAACTTCAGAAATCAAATTTTATTTCATGGTTTATTCTTGTTATTTTGTTTGTACCAGTGAAGCACATAAAAACATTTTGCATTTTTTACTTTCTATTTTATTTGAAGCTGCAGGCTGCCAAGGTCCATTTAATCAAACTGCGTACAGAACAGCTAAAACCTCCATCACATGTGACGAAGGAAACAAAGACGATTTCAGATTCAAGTTTTTCTGGAAAGTGAACGGTCCAATCTGTGAATATATTTTATCAACAAAATCTGCTCTGAGTTCAAACGGGATGTTCACTCTCACAGAAACAGGGTGTTTCTCAATCGCAAGTACGCTTGCTTGGTAGCACACTTTTTCCATTGTTTGCTTCCTGGGTTCTGTGACGTGTGAACACCCAAATCAACAACAAAGGACCGGATTGGCCCAAATGCACCAATCCGCAGAGCACCTCACACACCAGGATCCCTTGGCTAACTAACAGGGAGTCCCCATTGACTTGCATAGAGCTCCCTGAACGCTGGTAATAGACGAGTTGGGATGGCGGAGAAATGCTCTCCGCAGACCCATTCTCACAGCCTTATAAACCTTTTTCTTTCTCAATATCAAGACACACTTATTGTTTTTACTTCGGCTGTGAGTGTTTGTGTGTGCTCAGGATGAGTTTCACTTGTTCTCGCTGTATCGCCGACACGGAAGCCTGTCCGCTCCTCGCAGCAGGGGCGAGCCTCGCAACGTCCCGACCAATCAGAGCACACTGGGCTCACAGGGAGGGGGGGCAGGAGTTCCAACAAGCTGTTTAGGACAGAGAGTGAATACACATACTATACAGAGATGCTGTATGAGAAACCAATGTGATTTTGGAAAATTGCACAATTTAAATATATTCGAGTAGACCTCAACTATGATCAGTAGAAATGGCAATGATATGGGACCTTTAAATACAAAATATGTACTTATAGTATTATATTTAACGATTATAAACACACTGTTGAGTAGCTAGAACAAAAAAATGTCACTATATAATATATTTAGAGTATGTACAGTGGAGGAAATAAGTACTTGATCCCTTGCAGATTTTGAAAGTTTGCCTACTTGAACAGTCTATAATTGTAATGGTAGGTTTATTTGAACAGTGAGAGTAAGAATATCAAAAAGAAAATCCAGAAATTGAAATCATATAAAAGATAACAATTGATTTTGCTGTGGGAAATAAGTATTTGATCCCCTTGCAAAACATGTCTTAGTACTTGGTATGACATTATTTCCTGAGTTATTATTTGATATGCACAAGGAAATCTACTTATCTGAAGTTACTTTAAAAGTGTTGATGAAGTTGAAAAGTTGGATGAATTGTGTTTTCTATTCTTTCCTGGAAGGATATCTACGAGGAAATACAGGAGCGCCCCCAGAAGCCAGACTCTGGAAATTCATCAACCACTATTTATTCCACTGCCAACTTTCCCACAAACCCCTCTGCCTCGCTGCGTTACTCTACAATCAACTTTAGAAACAGCTCTGGTGAAGCTGCTGAGGCACTGATGACCAATCCCAGCTCCTCTGCATGTGATTATTCTGCTGTGAAGGACGGACAAATAAAAGTTGAAAGTTTCCCATCAATTGCTGAAAAGGCTGAATATATATGTATTTGTACTATTTGGTGAAAAAGATGATTAAAGAAAAGAAGGACAGTGATGTCATGATAGAATGGGATGACATCACATACTGCGAGCCATTGCAACCATGGTGATCTTCAAAGCCTCGGAATGCGAAGACATCACGGACTAGAAGTTGCAGCCTGAGGTGAGGTGAGATTCACAGAAAACACACTCAGAAACACAGGCGACGACTGATTTACCAAACACAGGATCATTTCCTCTCACATAAAGTCACAATGAAGCCGTCCAACGACCGTGAAGCCAGGATTGTTGCCCAGCAGGAGGAGATAGACAGGTACAAAATCAATGAGAAACATTTGATGAACCAGAACGTAGAGCATAAAAGGAATATCTCTTCCTTAATGAATCTGAAAAAAGAGGAGAAGACGAAAGCTGACCCGAAGCGTACTGTCCAAAATCCGACGCGCGCATTCGAAATAATGAGAGAGGAAGTGGACAAGACGAAAGTTGAAATCCGGCATCTAAAAGGTGTCATAGCGAGTGGGAAGAAAGTCTCTGACGAGAATGCTGCCTTCTACAAAGGAAAGTATCTGGAGTATAAGAACAAATTCGTTGTGGAGAAGTCTCTCCGCCAAGTGAAGGAGAAAGAAGCAGAACACTTTGGAAACCAATCAAAGGAGAACAGGAGGCTGAACATGCTGGTGGAGAAACTTTATCATGATGTGGAAGAGCTGATCGGCCATAAAAACTTCAGCATCAAAAAAATTGAAGAGCTGGGAGAGGTTATTAGGAAGAAAAACAAGGAAGTGACAGCCCGTGAGAAGGATGTGAAAGAATCTAATGAGTCTGCATTAAAATACAAACACAACTGTGAGATTCTCAAACCTTACCCTGGAAAAGTGAAGGTTTTGATAAAGGAGTGTGAGAGACTGTCAGAGGAGCTGAACAAACTGAGAAGACAGGACGATGTTAACAACAGAACAATACCTGATTTAAAAAAAAGGAACGAGCACATGGAGGATAAAATAGTGGGGTGGGAAATTAAGTATGCAAACCTGGAAGTCGACAATCAAGTATTGTTTGAAAAAAACAGAGTCCTCATCAAGGCAGCAGAAACGCACAACGACAAGGTGTTGGAGGAGCAAAACCTCAGGAAACACATGGAGGTCGAAGTGAAGAAGAAGCGTGATGGGGATATTAAACTCCAAAATCAAGAGAGCAAGACGATGCATGAAACTAACGCCCTTTTCCAAAACATCATCAAACAGAGGGCCTTTATCGTGGAGCTGGAGAAGATGCTAATGCAGACCAAAACCCATGCTGACGGAGTGGAGGCGGAGAGAAACCTCCTTCTGCAAAAACAGCGTGAGGACAAGGCGCAGCAATCTGAGCTCAAGGAAATGGTTGATCATAAGGATAAGAAACTCCAAGATAAGACCTGCGAGGCCAAGGTTCAGAAGGTGCAGATGGCCAGGTTGAGGATGGAGAATCGTTGTTTGAGGAAGCAGGTGTGGAAAGGCCGCCAGGATCAGGCGGAAAGCAAAAAGAAGCAGGACGTGTGCGTGGTTTCTGCCGACAGGTACCAGATACTGGCGGAGAAGAAGTTGGCCAAGATGGCAGCGGAGAAGGAGACGCTGGAGAAAGAGCTGCAGGCACGAGACAATATTGAGGTGCAGCAGCAGCTGAAACTCAACCAGGCGACACTCACCATCAAAGAACATGAGCTCCAAAACAGACAAATGTGTCTGGAGATGAAGATGCTCAAGTTAAAGTGCAACGTTCAAGTGCAGGGTGCCTGTGAACACACTTCGCGGCGGGAGTGGACTCGGGAGAAGAAGAAGAGCCCTCATGCCTATGTGAAAGTGCTGAAGGCCCAGCACCGTCTGTATTTGCTCACTGGGAAACCTCAGAACGTACGTCTCCTGGAGCAAAAGGACGAGGAGATCGAGGAGCTCCGGCGCATGTTGGCCCGCCGGCCGGACGACGCCATTCGGAAGATGCAGCAGCTCAGCTGGGAAAACAGGCGCCTGAGCAAAGAGGTGATGGCGTTCAAGGGAAGCCTCTGGATGTACCAGGCAGAGAGTGACAACCTGAAGGAGGAGAACGAGAGACTGAAAAATACCCTGAAGATGGACCACTTGAAGGCTAAAGAGAAACTCAGGAAGTCGGAGTCTGGAGACATGAACCAGCTGATGCTGCCCCCCATCTCCCAAAACCGCGGATCCCCCGCTGAGGAAACCGCCAGGGACCAGGGTTTCTCCGGCTACAAACCTCGGCCAAATCGCGTCCTCATCAAGTCCGAGTGTTTGCCAGAAATCCTAAAGACCGCCCCCCTGCCTCCCATCGCCACTGTGAAACTCCTGCCTCCCCCGCGTCCCAAACCGTCGCAGCCTCTTAGCGTTATCGGATCCACCGAGAACTGGGTCGCCTTAAGAGTAGTGGGCACAGAGTTTTAGTTAGTTGAATTGGTTTTAGTTTTTTGTTTAAAGTTATTATAGTTAATAGTAAGTCAGTGAGTTAAGACAAGTTTTGATTGATAGTTTTAGTTAGTTGTTTTAGTTTAGTTAGGTTTTAGTTAAGTTTTAGATTAAAGTTATTATAGTTAATAGTTTTTATTACATGGCTTTGTTGAATACTCGAGGTTTGACTTAATGAATTGTGCTACTTTTAAAGCAAGCAGCGATGTTTTCAAATCTGTAATCAAAAAGCTCCTCAAAAACGCTATCGAAGCAGTTCCTGCCGTTGCTACGTTAGTTCAAACGGTAACAACGGACTATTTTTCTTAGCGGATGCATGTCAATTTAAATCAATACAACTATTTTTTAAATCAATAAAATAATTTTCTAAATCCATAAAAGCATTTCAATTAATATTGGGATTCATAACGTTACTTTGTTGAGAATGTGGCCATGTAATAAGCGGGATAATGTGCAGCGACTTGGTCATTATGGGGAAAAGAACACCTTCATGCCGATCTAGATCCCTCCGCTTCGCGTCGGGCTCCTGATCAGCCTGTCGGTGTTCTTTTCCCCATAATGACCGCGTTGCTGCACATTATCCCTTACTTATTACATGGCTTAGTTGAATACTCGATTCTGATTGGTCAATTCAGAACACGTGACACATTGTTCATACCGAACAGACAGACCGCTGTCAAGGACTTATTGACCGTTGTTAAGGACGCTCACATCTTCAGAAAGAAGTCCGGTCGATTTAACTGTATACCGTTGGGCCGAAAAGCAAACTGCATGCAGTTTGCTTTTCGAACTGGGACATGAAAAACAGCGCAGAAGTAACGGGGCAGAAACCCTCCTTTTTACGCAGCGGTCCAGACATAGACATCAAACGGCACATATTCAGTTGCCAGTTACTTTGTCATTAGGGCAGGGATATCTAGATACTTTCCAAGGTTTGACATAATGAATTGTGCTACTTTTAAAGCAAGGAGCGATGTTTTCAAATCTGTAATCAAAAAGCTCCTCAAAAACGCAAGCAGTTCCTACCGTTGGCTTTTCAAACTGACAAGAGACGCTCTAACTGTTTTTCAAATGTAACAGTTTGAAAAGCAAGCAAACTGTCTGTTTGTCTTTAGTTTTCCGCTGTCGTGTGATAGCAACATGGAGGATTTTAACATTAATTTTAATATATTTGGAGAGCACAGTAATTTGGAGGAATGGTTAGTGGCTGATGAGTCCCCAGTGAAGAAAAGAAAAAGACAAGAGGGACAAGAAAACAGCGGAGAAGTAACGGGCAGAAACCCTCCTTTTTACGCAGCGGTCCAGACATAGACATCAAACGGCGACACATATTCAGTGTGCAGTTCCTTTGGCATTAGGGCAGGGATATCTAGATACTTTCCAAGGTTTGACATAATGAATTGTGCTACTTTTAAAGCAATTTAATTAATTAATTATTTATTTATGTACATATTCCCTATCATGTCTATTTTAAGTCCCATTTATTGTTTTTATTGTTTCTATAGTGTCTTGTTGTTGCGTGTTGGCACCTTGAGTTTATTGTAATTTCGTTGTACCTGTACAATGACAAATAAAGATCTATCTATCTATCTAAAATGTTTTGAGGATGTTATTGAGATGATAGAAAGTGTTTTATAAAACGTTCCTTTAATGTGATATGTTAACAAAGGTGGAACGTTTTGCCTGCAACATTCTAAGGATGTGTTTTGGACGTTGTCGGGTAACACATTAAAGATGTTCTTTATAAAACGTTCCCTCAATGTTACATGATAACAAATGAAGAACATTCTGCAACAACGATAGGGACTTGGCTTGGCAACTGGAAGGTCACCAGTTCAAGTCCCGGCAAGACCAAGTGCTACCGAGTTGTCCCTGAGCAAGGCACCGTTCCCCACACTGCTCCACGGGCTCCGTTCAAAATGGCAGCACACTGCTCCTAACACTAGGATGGGTCAAATGCAGAGAAATAATTTCCCCACGGGGATTAATAAAGTATATATAAAAAAAAAATAAAGTATATCAAAATCATCACATTCTGAAAATGTTTTCCGGATGTTTTTCTTTTTTTATAAAACGTTCTTGTTATGGCAAATATTAACACGGTCATGGTCAACGTCAGATTTATTTCTAGAGTGCTTTAAAAAACAAACTTGTTGCATTTGTTTGAAAAGGATGTTTTAAACAAAATCTGATCTGTCACCACATTTTCCTTTTGAAAAAAACAAACAAGCACGTAATTCATGATAAGCTGTAAGCAGATATTGCATGTTTTGTTACAATTCGTTGATCTAGGAATGCTTTCAGCTGGACGTTTTATTTTGGTTCCCAGAATGTTCTTCTGAAAGGTAGGATAACGTTCTTTAAAAACATTCTTGAAATGCTTTTGATAACATTGTTAGAACATTATGCCCTACTGTTCTAACAATGTTTTCAGCGGGACGTTTTATGTTGGTTCCCAGCAAGGCCAGATTAACCAGTAGTATAGTAGTAGTATTCGTTTATTAGTCCCCGAGGGGAAAAGGGGTTGCAGCACATCACAGAGGCATTTAAAAAGTTAAGACAATACATCACTGACAACAACATAGACACAGATAAAATCAAACAGACATTAGAAAACCAGATATCGGCAGACATGACAAGCGGCCTATAGGCCCTCATTTGCGAAATAGGGGAGACAGGGCCAGACCAGCTGGGTAAACAGTGCGTCCTAGCCATCATTTATTCAGGAGTTTGATGGCTTGTGGGACGAAAGACAGCCTAGATCTGTTCTTTTTTAAATAAGGGGCACGATATCTCCGCCCGGATGGCAACAGTTCAAAGTAAGAGGCAAGAGGGTGCCTCAGGTCACTCACAATATTGTGTGCCAATTTTAAAACTCTGTCCATATGGGCAACCTGGGCAAGTGCCCAGGGGCCCTTGAGCAAAGAGGGCCCTCAGTTCTGGGAACCAAAATAAAACCTCCCGCTGAAAACGTTTTAAGAATAGTAGGGCAAAATGTTCTACCAATGTTATCAAAAACATTTTAAGAAGGTCTAGCTGGGTAAGCACTGTTATAACTTGGAGTAATGACATTTCATCACGAGTGTAAATGGATCACATACCAGTACTTAATAAACCTTAGAAAACAGAAATATATGTGTCCAAAACTGAATTATTTATATACAGGAACCAACCTTTTCACACCAAATATTCAGGTTTTTAACTCTTTCAACAGCAGTTTATTATCGCAATGCCACTAGATTTTGTTGTATTCTAAATACCATGGGGATTTATTTTTCACAATCTGGTATATATATATATATACGTAAATGATAAGCAACAACATACTGTAGACATCGATGCATTTGTATTTTTCTTGTGCAGTGTGAGAGAAAAAAAATGCATATATTAATATTTTTTCCAGATCTCACTGAGTAAAGCTTTTGATATACAGTAATAGAATGCAGGATGTAATGCTGCAATGACCATGGGAACATAAATTGTGGTTTTAATGGGTTTCAATGGCGAGAGATTTGTCCTTAAAGCTCCAAGCGTGTCTGTATTTTGGCAAGACACATAATTATATGTTATTTAGAGCGGATGTCAAGCTGTTAAAATTGGGGGTAAAAACATCAACATTTTTGCCATGTGCAGTAACCTTAGCCAAAAGGATGTACAATTAAAAGGTGAGAAATTCCCCTCGTGAAGCACAAGGGGAAAACATAAATGTTGCTCATTTAAAAATCCATATATTAGGCATGCAATCAAAAATGGTTGGCCCTTTCTAAATCCTGGCACAAAGGTATTGGAATTTAATGGACATGCTCATAAAGTGCAGTAGTCTTGCATAGACGCAATGCTGCAGGATGTGGTCTGTTAAAAAAGCCGGCCTTGTAAAAAGATGTATCTTGATGTAATAACGACATATTTCCATAACCTGCACGTGTGCAAACACTGCTGCTGCGTCTGCAAACATTCAATTACATCGTCAGAGCACATTCTCCACCCTACTTTAGCCTTGCTAACAAGGCCAGCAGAATTCCCAATTATTACAACCAACAAGATCGTTTCTCAAGGGCTACAATCTTTAAAAAAAAAGAAAGGAAAATAAATGCTAAAGTGAGCAGCAGAAGGCCTTATTTGATTAATCGGTGCAGCCAGTGTAAAGTGTGTGGCAGGCCCAGAGAGAGCAGGGCAGTGGGGAGGGAACAAGCACAGAGGGGAAGGCTGTTGACAGTCCCCCAGCCTCATTAGAGGGCCAGTGAGAGGCGGCGTGGAGCAGTGCAGTCTGCTGGAATGTGTCTCCACCGAGGCGCTGGAAGAGCTGTGAAGCCTAGTGCGTTGTAGCCATGTCAGGCCGAGAGCAGAGCCAAAGTCTGTTTGTAGCACTGCACTGTTTTGACATTAATTATCCTCCCACAGCCTGCGGGGCTGGAGCCAGCAATGCGAACTCGCTCTGGAGTGGTTTCTTTAATATCTGATTTTTTTTTTTATAGCTACGTTAGCACTTTCTGCGGGTGTTTTCCTATTTCCCTGCACTGAATGTTATTGAATATACGTCAAGATGTGACAGTATCCTTGTCTGTTGCTATTCATGCAGTGAGGCAGATTGAGACAAACCCCTAAGAAAAATGATTGTGTCTGAACAAAGCAGACGTTAGCAGAACCCTGGCCCGGCTCCAGTGTCCCAGAACTGGGTTGAAGCCGCGCCTGCCGTCCTGCTGCTCAGGTAATGTGAGATAAAACTGACGGAGCAATAACATTTCCCCCCTCCCTAAACGGCTGCGTTGGGAGCAAGGTATATCCGGAGGAGCAGACGGGGCGGTGGAAGAAGCTCTTGGGTACTTATTTATCGCAGACTTCAATAAAAAGGCTTGGAATGAGCCGTTCCTCGCTCATATCCTCTGTTTAACTGCTGCAGAACAAAATGAATACAGCTCCACCTGAGAGGAGACACAGTGAATAACTTGTTGCAGGATGAAAGTACTGTAAAACTAATAGAGCAAGGCATTCATCCTCTCTTTTTTGTCCAAGTGAAAAATAGTGTTGTGATGCCCCCAGATTGGAGGAGTGAATACAACAATGCTTCACCGCTCCCTGTAGAGAGAAACATTACACTATTTACAGCCCGGCTCTGTCCCGAGAAGCGGCTTGAAAAACAACCTGTGTCACTCGTCGATGGGATCCCGGGCCAAAGTGATTGCAATGCAAGGCGCAATTATGAGAGCAGGGCGACATGCAGAGGCAGCATACTGCTCTCCACAGCCTCCGCACTGCTGCATGAACAGCACAGCATCCTGCCACTGATGGAAAGCTCTATAAAAGAAATGAACCACACCAAATATTAAACGTAATGATGATAAGTTATGCTCACTCCAACTTGCTAAAAAAAGCAACAATGTTGTGTTTTTCACGAGGGAATATATGCTACATAAATAAAATAAACAAGATATCAGAGGAACTGTATAAAACGGAAACATATTTAGGAGAGAATGGACTATAGGTTCATATCCAGCACAAGTAAGTATGAAATATGTGAAAAGTGCAGTCGATTTACACAGCATGGGCAGTACTTTGTTGTGTATATTCTTTTGAATGTTTCATATAATTAATTGTCATTTTGTTCTACTATTGAGTCAAACTGTGGACAACTACTTTGTGCTTCATCAACTTTCTTAAAAGCTGCACTAATGAATATTTTGCTATAAATAAATACAAGTATAATAGCAGCGGTCACAACTCGGTCCCCTTTAAATCCACTGAGTATTTTAGACTTAGAAAATATATTTCTATTGGGAGCAGAACCCTTTGGTTTGTACCAGGCTGTAAACAAGTTGTGCATTTTAACATTGGGTTCTGTAGAGTGGTGCACTGAAGCTAAAGGCGGCTAATGTCCGGCGTGATGACATTTAATAGTCTCATTTAGTCACTTATTAGCAACCCCTGTTTTTAAGATACAGATGTTTTGGACATGGATTTTATGTCTAATGAAAAGCTCGAGCCACAAGACCTTATATCAGACATCTAACCAAAAACACATTCAAAACATTGACTTCAAGACAATGGAAAGTGAAGTGTTTGAATGCTAACACATTGCAGGGTTTTAAAACTCCTCCCGCACTCCATGGAGATCGACTCCCTTTTGAAGCCAGGCTCAAGTGGCCTTTTATAGAACTTCAATTGTTGGCACTTCTGCATTGCATTCATATTTTCAGCATCAGAGGTTGCTGTTTTCAGTTGGAACTAGATGCCACTTAATCCTACACACTTTCATAGAAAACGTTGATACTATTACACTTATGTACACATTATAACATCAAAACAGGACCTGCTTTATCACCATCTAGTTTAAGGTAGTCTTCAAACAGGAAAATGTACACTGCAGTTAAAAGGAAGGGTTAATGGCAGCTCATATTTTCCCCAGGTCTCTGGCAGATTATTTTAGACAGGCTATACATGCATACCTAACCCTTTAAATGAAATAATATAGAGAACAGTACCACACAGCATGAACAAATGATTAAACAACTAAGATATGGGGCGGCTGTAGCTCAGTGGATAGAGTGCTGGACTTCAAATCAGGGGGTAGCAAGTTCGAGCCCCACTGCAGTCAGCATGTCGTTGTATCCCTGGGCAATATACTGGCAGTCGCTTTGGATAAAAGCGTCTAACAAATTACATGTAAAAAAATATATATATTTATATACAATGAAATCAGAGGCTGGTCAGTGAGAAGCCCTCTGAGTGATAGCATTTCATCCAAGTACACTATATGCCCAGTATATTGGCAAACTGACCTCGCTCTGTGTACATTATCTCCCACTAGCTGTAGAGCCCTGACAATCATCATGTTAGTCACATAGTCTTTTCTCATGGAAGTCCCACATTTCCCTAGAAAGTAATCAACTCCTGCTGTACTCCCCCCCCTCAGCAAAGGACATGTGCTGCAGATGCTGATCACATAATCACAGATTATTTGGAGTCATTGCAATAACCTTAAAAATAATGAGAAAAAGTCCTATTTGACCGTCCGTGCTGAACATTCTAATGGGTGATATTTGACTCGGTTGGACACGATTTCTGGTATATTTCCAGTGGATGTGTTGCTCCATGTCCAGTAGCCTCTCACACCTCGTTGTGTTTCACCATCCCAGGAAACACAAAGAGAATAGAGAAAGATGGGATGTTTTTAGCCTGGGTTTGCAGCTATGGTTGTCAAAAATCTGGAGCCTGAAAGTGCACCTACATCAAGAGACTGAGATATGAGGCCATACTGCGAGGGCTACACTGAAGCAGGGTGTAGCTCTGGAGGAATATCACCATCTTACAATGCCCTTAGCCGGGGCCATGATTTACTATTTATGCAAAAAGCACTACTAGCATCATTACCATCTATTATTAGTATAGCAGCCAGAAGAGGCTCCATGTTGTACTTAAGTGTGCATACAGGCCACATTTAAATGCAAAAACACGCACCTCCGGATCATTAAAAGTATCACCAGACAGCCGTTGTCTCTCAGATCAGCACTCAGCGCTCCTCAGACGCTGCTCACAGTAACCGATGATGCTTGTGTGCACATATCAATGTGTCAAGTTCTTTGTCCTTGAGTTACACCCTGGAACTATAATTTGAAGCTGGTGAGGAGCGTGCAACGGGAGCCGCAAACACACCAATTAAACTGACATTAGGCTTTCGGCTTACTTGTCTTTCAAAGCACACAAGGGCTACTACTCAAGAGCCCGATGAGAGGAAGTTCACGAGTGAAATCCCCCGATCCCTGAGAGAGAGAGCAGAGGCAATAATTACTGGCAAAAAAAACATCTGATTTGTTGTTTCAACTGGCATGGTTAGAAAATACTGCCAAAAGATGCATCCCACATATATTCAGTACATGTTGTAGTATAATGTATTTATGGTATCTTGTATTACAACATGAGCATTTACTTCTATAGTCTTGTAGGTTTACAAGTAAAGTTCAATATAGGGGTCACCCAGCTAGCGGGGAACGTTCTCACAACTTTGTCTAACGTTACCTATTGGTTCTAATAAGGTTTTAAAGAAACGTTTTAATCTGAAGAACCTTTTTAGGATGTTTATTTTTTCAAATAATGTTCCTATAAGGTTTAAGGTTAACTAAGACATAACGTTTTAACTGCAACATTCAGAGGATGTTTTGAGGATGTTATTGAGGCCTGAGATGATAGAAAGTGTTTTATAAAATGTTCCTTTAAAGGTGGGGTAGGTCATTTTGGAGAAATCAGCTCGAGTGCGCTAGAATTTGAAAATAACAGCCGGAACAAATCTGCCCCTTCCTTACAGAGCCCCTCCTCCAACACACAGGAACGCGCACATGACCAATGAGGGCACGAGATAAGTTTGTGCACAGATGGAAGGCTGACAGGCAGGTAGGCCATCCAGTTACTTTAGCCGGGCCGGCTCAGATGATTGGTCGAGCTTTTTACAGCGCCACAGCTTCCACAGATGATATTTTTGTATGGATTTATTGTCAAAGCACTTCAGATATTCATTGCTATCGGGATGTTAAGAGCATTCCATGGAATATAACAAAAAGTGTATCTCGAGCCGGTTTCTCATTCTTACCTACCCCACCTTTAATATTACATATAACACATGAAGAACATTCTCCAAGAAACATTCAGAGGATGTTTTCAGGATGTTATTTTTTTTTTATAAAACGTTCCTGTTATGGCAAATATTAACACGGTCATGGTCAATGTCAGACTTATTTCTAGAGCGCTTTAAAAAACAAACTTGTTGCATGCTAATATTCACTCACATGCACTTATAATCACACTAAGGTATGTAGGCCCACAGTATTCATAATATCATATGTGTAAAATATCAGAAAATAATCACACTTTTGTTCTGACTATAAAGGTTGTGTCTCGTATGTAGGTTCTAACTGTTAGATAAGCTATCTGGCCGTGTGTGGTTGTGAGGGCTGCGTATAAACAGTGTCCGCTGTTTATGCATATTGGATAAAAATCGTTATTGCACCCTTTAGATTTGAGACCGACAGACATATAGAAGAGCGGACCGACTGTCACTACCCGTCCCTGAAACCCTTGTTAGTGTTTGTATGTGTTTGCTTCTACTGTGTGTCTCTCTCTCTGCCTGCTGGTCTGCTCTACACGGCTGGGAGCAATCTCCAATCAACCACACCTGCAACCTGCTCATCAGCCACACTATGAAAGCCTGCAGCCTGCACTCATCCCCTGCCAGATTGTTGCGTTGAACGGTTTGTTGCGTGCCGCTCTAGCTTTTTACCAGCATATTCTTTGACAACTTTGCCTGCTTTTGCCTCACACTCATTTGTGTGTCTCTCCCAGGAGGAATCCAAGGCCTTCCACACTCCCAAGACCAGCCAGGCCTCTCCACCCTGGAACAACTGTTTCCCACTGCTGCCATAACCAACCTCCACTCCCAGCTCCCCTTTTCTAATAAACAAATGTTACTTTCACCAGCTGATTCTGAGTCATCCTTTTACATGTGTTAATAGTCAGATTCCAATAGTTAAGTAAACTATCAAAATCATCCTGATGACCACAGTGGGCAGTCCACTTACCCAGGAATTTTGAGTTGAATAATTACAGGAATATTATGTATTTATGTTCTAATAATGTAAACATATTTTAGTAAATTGTTACCACAGAACATTTGCATAAAGTTTTAAACATAAAGCATGTTATCCTTCTCTAAAATAATAACATTCTGGCAACATAAACAAATCTAACTTGCAGCTGAAAACATTTTAAGAACAGTAGGGCAAAATGTTCTAATAATGTTATCACCAAACACGTTGTCCTACCTTTCAGAAGAACGTTCTGGGAACCAAAATAAAACTTCCCGCTGAAAACATTCCTAGAACAATGAATTCTCAGAATGTTTTTAGAACCAACAATTTCTAGCTGGGCAGTCATTGCATTTTCTTTTGTTTCTTTTAAAAATATTTTGGGCAATCAGTGTCTTTTTAATTGAACTGTTCATATCTTACACTGCACTGTAACTTGTATTCATGTATTTTTTCTTTTAATGTTTATTATATTACCTTTTGCTTTTTAACCCTCCTATCGTCTTCGTTTTCCCCCCATACTTTGGTGTTCGTGTCAAATTTGACTGGTCCTGTTTTAACTGCTATTACATTAACACAAAAACCATTAATCTACACCAAACTTCATTTAACACCCTTTCAAACTGTACATATTGTATCAGACTACTGGTATACATGGAAAACTGCAGTAAATATACAAAGAATAGACACTGAACATGTATTGCGTGTGCCAGGTGTGATCCATGTGGGGGGGGGGGGACACACATCTGGTGTGTGTGTGTGTGTGTTTGTGTGTGTGTGTGTTTTATCTGATCCGGATGGTTACTAATTCCTTTTCTTTATGGCGGTCATTTTTGACCGGTGATAACTGTGTTCGTTATTCTCGCGTCCAGGAGAGAAGCTTTAAAAGGAGACTAAATGGGGTATCTGAGTAGTTTCAAATGGGTACTTTAATGAATAAAAAGGCGCGGTAAGGTTACAAGCAGAAGATTGTTCAGTCAGGAGAGAAAGGCTGCAGCTTCCTCTCGCAGTGGACGGCCGTGTCCAAGAGAGCCCACAAGCATTCGTCCTTCCCGCTTGCTGGCTGTTTGCTCCTCCTCTCTGGGGGCTGTGGTGACGTAGGAGACTTCCCCCTCGTTCTTCTGTGTCCGATATTGAGTTAAACGGAGGATTTCGACATTTTACATTCATTGTATAACTAGACACGCCTCTTCTCCTCCTAATCTCTTTCATGACTTTTCATCTAAATACATTTCAAACGCTGAAATCAACACTCTAAAAAATACAGGAAATACTTCACAGCATTTTGGTTTACCGGTAGTTCCGGATGTCGTCACATGCTACCCACGTCACATGCTACCCACGTCTGTAAACAATAACGTATCAAATAAACTGTACCTTCATTTAATATTCAGCAATAATAATCTCTTGGTTCAATTAGTTGTAGTGTTAAATCAGTAGGTTTCGGTGTGCATCACTCCATGTCATTTCGCTGCTAAATTCACATCTATAGGAAATGGTATATTAGCCACATGCTAAATGCTAACCGGAGATGAAGGATTTTCAGAATAAAAGCTTGGTATTGAGAACTTCCGTTTTTTTCCAGAATAAATAGCATTTAAACTGACGGTATGTTTAAGCTACATTATGCTATCAAACATTGATTTTAATTTCTAACACCGGGAACACCATGGTGTTACAAAGTTGATTAAATCGTCCAAAATTCAATGAAAGTGGTGATCAGCAATTGTATATGTTCAAATGTCTACTGTGAAGGATATCATAAAGCCTTAATGCAATGGAATGTAAAACAAAAAGTTATGATTGATGAAAGTAGTAAATCGGTCAGATTTGACCCGAAGACAACAATGACTGTTTTTAAATGCCATTTTCTTAAAGTCTTTCATTTTTGTAAAGCACTTTGAATTGCCTCGTGTTGAAAAGTGCTATATAAATCAACTTGCATTGCCTTGCCTTTATTTATTACAAAAATATCCTGGCTTTGACGTAAAATACATTTATAATCTAGAAAACAAACCGCCGCCTTTGACCAGAAACAGACAGATTGACGACATTGTTGGTGCATAGTAACTGAAAATATTGAAGTCAAACCTGATATCCCTCTGAAACGTGTGATTGAGTCCCTGCTGATGGCTGAGCCACTCACAAGCTTTAAATATCAGCCAGTCGATACGACGCTGAAATAATGAAATAAAATGGCTTCAGAATATGTATTAACGTTGAGAAGTACAGCAATGTCATTTGAAAATATGATACAGACTGTGCCGAGGCCTCAAATTTGAGATCACTATAACAATCCTTTTACCACAGATCAATCGTGTGCCATGAGGTCAGATCACATCTCTTTAAGAGCTGAACACAAGCCTCACGCAGCCTCAGTGCTCTCCCAACTGAGCTTAAAAACGTCAACATATTTCGCTTCTATTTATACCTCCCACTGCGTACACTCTACCCACAGCGCCATTTATAAAACAGTAGCAGAAAACGTGAGGGTTAACAGGCTCTAATGGGTAATGCATTCTGTAATTGTGTAAAGGTTAAAACACACAGTCATTATCTATCATGCATCCTCACTGTTCGAGCACTGCAGCTGCACACCTTTTAGTTGATGATTTGGAGTAATAGCATGAATATTTAAAGTAAATTACTCAATAAATTAAGCGTACAAGTTTAATACCCGGAGTTAGAGCTCTTCTTTTTACCGTCGCCCACCGATATTTAATACCCTGCATTAAGGATAAGTTGTGCACTTTCAAATAAAAGAGTAGTAACATGCATACTTTTAAAGAAATTAAAGTGAAGTGTGTGACATCATTTATATTATATTAGGTTAATAAGAAATGCATATGGTGTGCAACAGGTTTTGTAAATGATAACTTACTGTAATTTGATTTTGATCATGCTGTAAATAACTACATCTGATCTTCATCCTAATATAATGGAAAATGTCCGTCTTATGGGAAGATCTTTTCAAACAGGTATTTTTTAAAAATTATTTAAATATAATAAATTAATTAATTGTTTAGTGTATTTTGTAAACCCCTTCAAAACTATCTAATTACAATGTTAGGTCACAAATGCCATATACCCACAAGGAAAAAGTGGGGTGAAGAACATGGAGATGTTAAATTAAATTGTCTTGACCCAAGCAGAAATTCTTGCTTTTGATGGCCCTCTTTTAAATATTTTAGTTTTCAATTCTATCAATTTTATTCCAAGGCTTTAAAACTCCAATTCAGTAAAGTAGAGAAGAAACAATTCTGGTAAATGTCAAGATCAGTTAGAGGCTGATCTGTCATATAAACAAATAAATATATGGTTGCTGTTGCTAACTGGCTAGCACTTAGCAACATGATGCTATTGGGCCCAACAAAGTTTTGTTCATCAACTTCCCATTATGAACACTTACAAAGGCTGAATGGATGCAAAAATGTTGGTTATTTTAATAACTCCAATGCTGTAGCCAGTTTCCTTTATACTGTACATCCATAGTCAGCACAGTTTTGGTGGGAAAATGAACAATGAAAGTGAAAAACTAGCATTGAAGTACAAGGTGAAGATTTGCTTTGGGTTCAACCTAATCAGACCTTTACAGTCATACATTTTTGTTACAGTTTTTGCATTTTCCCAAAAGAATAACCTTTAAAAAATGATTGTTGAAAATTGAACTGCCTTAGACTTTGTTGTTTCTAAACTTAAATAAATAACTTCGCTGTCTTTCAGGTAGAAAACTTTTTTTCATCGTTAAGCGCACTTATTAAACTTTCTTGCCACGTCAACATTCCAGCTTGCTATGATGAGAGAACACTATCAAAAGTTTTCATGTCATTTTAACAAGGAAAGTTTATTTTTATGACGACATACTATGGTTTGTCTCAATAATGAGAAAAACATGTCATTATAACATGAAAGTGCTGTATCTTGTTATGATGGGGGGGAAAAAGAACTTGATCTAACAAAATCCTTTTTTTCTTGTCGAGGTTAAGTCTTCTGTGACAATATATTCTTGAGGAAATGTCAAGGAATAAAAGCGAGCGTTAACTCTGTTGTTTGAGTTGGCGGTATAAGAAAGCAAAAAGCACACACACCTCAAGTTAAAAAAGACATATTCTGCTGTTTGGGTTTTAAACTTTCCATTACAATGTGTCTTTTTAGGCAGAAGCTTTTGTGGATTTGTGGTCACCTCCAGGGCTTGAGCCGTTCCTCGCTAACAAGGAAGCGGTAGCCGCAGTGCAGCAATAAGCGCTTGTTGTCCGGCAAAAGGCTTGACGCCCTGCACTGATTTGAATGAATTCAGCTCTACAGTATAATTCAGCTTTCATGGAGACTTAAGGTATCGGAGCGTGTACAATTCAGACGGAGCTCATGTGCGGTTATTATAATAGTATGGTTATTTGTTTGGAATTTCAGAGCTACCCTTTCCCCCCGTATTTCTCTAAATCTCGACTTCTGTTACAGATGACAAGTTCTCTAGCACCTGTTTCCTTTTGATCTATCTCAGGTTTACAGAGAATAATAATGTCTGTCACCTTTTCAAGCAGAGCCATTTCAGCAAAGCAAATTCACATCTCGAAAGTGAAGGTCCTTGTTGGAGGGAAACTAGAGAGATGCAGTCGTAGGAAGCGAATGGGCAACACTAACTTTTGTATCACATACAATCAAGCCTTCATTATTACATCATTTGTTTTTCAAACACCAAATGGAAGGTGCCTCACTGTCACTGTGGCCTTGATCAGCACCAAGCTTTCACAGAGTGCGTATATTGTGCAATTTTTCACCCAGCTCGCCTATTGATGGCACTTTAGAATCCAACTCAATCTTTTCAGTGTGCTCTCCATCCTGATGAGGTCTGGATGACATCTTAATAAAGGATAGATGACCTTTCCCTCGAAGCCTTGAATACACAATCACCATACCTGAATGTATGCTGGAGTACCATACACTGTTTTGGTTAGTATTATGCCGAGCACGCTTTATATGCCAGTGATTGGGAAGGAAAACAAAGCATCCAGATGCATTTCGTGTTGTGCTTGAAGCAATACATTTAATGGTATAAAAGCCTGTTTCAAGGCTTGAGTGCAAGCAATACAAATAACATTACTGTGTACAAAAGCACTTATATTACTGAATGTGAAACTGCTTCTACAATACAATATAACTCTGTAGCAAAAGAGATGTTAAGGTATAACAAGTGTACTAGCAAATGACCCTGACAAAAAGCCGTTCATTGTAACACATTTGTAAACATGTACAGTAAACAGTGGAGAAAGTCATCTATTTTGTTGTCGACTACAGCTATGATGCCTCAAGTTTAGATGTTCAACCGTGGCCATTTTGTGATTGGGTGAAGATTTAAAAATGTTGCAGATTGGAACCACCAAGAAAGAAGTAGGGTCAATTTCTCATAGACTTCTGTACAATCAGATGTCTTTCTATTCGTCATTAAATCAGCATTATTGAAAACATAACCAAAATAAACACTTTATTCTTTCAATACTCTCAAAACAGAAGTACATATGTTTTACCAGTTTGTATGGAATTATTTTAGATGTAAACCAAAGGAATGACAACAAAACAATCATGTTAATATATATTTATATAAGCGGTCATGTATGATGTAGCTCATTCTTTGGTACTTCTTGTTGTCATTTAGCCTTACCTGTTTTTTTATCTTTATGTATTGATTAGAGGTTATTCACACAACTTGTCTCCTAATTAAGACTTGAGAGCAGCTTGGTGCGTTCCCCCTTTCAGCCAATTAGAGTGTGACGACGCTCTTTCGTTAGGGCTTAAAATAGGTAGAACGTATACACAAGGGCATTTTGATCCTTCCTCCACTTCATGCAAACCTCATTTTGGCAGATCTTGTCAGTCAGTCTGCCCCTCAGGCCCTTTTGAGAAACGATAGTGATTGAGCGTGATTTTGAGCATTCTGAAAACCAAGCTGTTGTGAATATCGTAGATCACACTTCATTTTACACCCTTTGTATACATTACCTTATTACCATCTATTAAAATGTGTGGTTCTGTTACTGTATTAAAGAGATTGTGAGATTTCTTTTGTGGTTAAAAACAGTTTTTTTGGCTTTCTCCTGATTGGCCAAAATGTGGCGATTCAGTATCACCACATATACAATTATATTTCTACTAGTGCCCATGCCACTGTTTTATTGGTTCAGGTTCCCCTCGGCAAGTACAAATTACCTAATAACAGTTGAGAAAGGCCGATTAAGATTATGTTTGAAGTGTTTTTACTCTATAGCACTTTTATTTTAATAGGTTTTTTATTCAAGAGAATGTGTGTGATAAATATTTATTTGGATTTCACTTATGTTTCTGCTTTAAAATTGAGTTCATAAAGGTTAGATGTGCACAGATCTAGCTTGGTGGGAATTTAATATCTCAGTTTCAGTGAAGAAATATCCACTTATTGAATTCTAAATAGTGCTTGGGTTGCTGTTTACACTCAAACAGCTGCAGTTAGGAAGGTAACATGTATCCCTGTTTTCATGATATAAAAACGTGCTTATTTCTATTGTCAGAGAAAGCTAGAAAAACACACAAGTATTTCTTCTACAATGCAATCAAGGCTGTGTATCTGTTATTATCCGTCAAAATGCTAGAAATAAGAATTAACTGTTTGTCAAATGCTTTTTTTATGAATGCATTTATCCTCCTGAAAATTTCAATTCAAGTACGATTTATGTTATTATTAATATGTTTTTTAAATGTATTATTTGCATCATATAAAACTATGGTAACAGGGCATACAACATAACATACAGTTGAAACTAAAATACACAGAATACAAATGCAAAAATCTGAAAAAATAACAATAATTTAAAGTATGAAGTTGCATCATTAGTTTAGTCGACATTATTAATCTCACTTCTCCACATTTACTTTTCCCTATAATACAATAATGGCGCTTTTCCACTACAGGACCTAGCTCGGCTTAGTACGGTATCGTTAGGCCAGGCTCACTTTATGCTGCGTTTCCATTAGAGTTTAGTTACTGTGGTAGTAACTATAGTAACGCAGTGTAGGCGGGGCGATCGGCTGTTTGGCGTGCGGTAGCTCCTCTGTTTGCAAAAATGCTGCAAGCGTCCCTTGATGTATGCAACAACTTAAGTATCAACATACTGACACCGACAGTGATTTAATGCTTTGACAAGTCTGCAGACAGACGGCAGGCGAAAAACCTTTTAAAATGCGTGTTTTCTGAATAGAGATCGGATCGATCAGGCTAAGCTAACGTTGTATATGCTCCATCCACACTCACAACAACGGCCTACAGACATAAATAAACCAGCGACTGTATTCACCATGACACAGACAGTCTGTGGTTTGTACTTGTTTAACTTTTGTCCAGTTTCTGAACAGCTAACAGCTAACAGCTAACGGCTGATGTTTTGGTAAGATTATCTCGCGCAACGATTGTGACAATTCTTTCTGACCAATCAGCAGTCGAGAGTGTTTACGTCACTAGTTTAGCATATTCAGCCCAGTTGTTGGCCCGGTAAGAACCTCGACTTTGGAGGGCCAGAAAAAAGGTGAAAAAGTAGCCCTGAGCCAGAACCACCTCTAGTAGAAAAGAAAAGAAAAGTGGGCCGGGTTTGGCACGGCACACTTAAACCGTGCTACGTGCTGCAGTGGAAAAGAGCCATAATAGAACTTTACTTCCTTGGCACTGCTTATTGGTATTAAACATCAATGATATCCTTCAGAAATGTCTAAATATATACTGTAGAGACTGAATTTCTGAATCATATCCAACTCCTCTATTCAACTTCAGAGTTTTCTGTCTTAAAACTTTCCCACTCTTGCTGCTTTCCAAGTTTTTCATTTGATCTTTTTTTCCTCTGCATCTGCTGGAACCAACACAGTTTAACTATTATCCTCCATTATTGAACTGCTTTTCTGTCAGCATTACTAATTATTTAAATATAACTTTGATTCAAAAATATAAAATATAACTAAGTCTTAGAATCAGAATCAGAAACGGGTTTATTACCAGGTAGGTTTACACGTACGAGGAATTTGACTTGGTGTCGTGGTGCAGACATAAAAGACAAGAATTAAAAACACAAGTAGAGAACTAGAAACATCTTTAAAATAATAAAAATATATAGTAAAATATAACAGTATTTACAATGGAATGGAATAAGAAGGAATACAATATGGAATACAAATCCGAAGATTAGGAAAATAGGAGATTGATCACTTACTAATAACCCTTTCTTTATTTCTAAGCAAAGTAAGGACTGATCCTCTTTGACTCGTGCAGGTTCTTACTTTATGTTAAAGGGACCTATCATGCAAAATGCACTTTTTGATGTCTTTTATACATAACTATGTGTCCCCGGTGTGTCAGGGAACTCACGCAGCATCAGAAAATAAAACCCTCTCTCTTTTCCTCCGTACCCAAATCTCTGAAAACGGTGGTACAACGGAGCTGATCCAGATTTGCGTCCGATATGACGTCATATCTGAAATGTGGAACCACGGCACTATCAGAAACGTTGCTATCAGAAACAACGCCCGACTGTTTTGGACGTAATATGGTCGGTGTTTACATTAGCATCGCTAACACTCAGAGCTAAACTGTACTGGAGAGCATGTGTGTGAAGAAGCAGGAAATATAAAGGAACTCACCTTGTGGTATAACCGGCAAGAGAGAAAGCCTTTTGAGCTTCAGACTGTTTCAGAAAGAATCCTTGATAATCCATGATATGGCGTTTCATCACCGCAGTATCTAGTTTAGCCAGTAGCTGCCGGGTCCCGCATGAGCTCAGCCCCCTCCTTTCTTTTTTGTAATCTTTTTTTTTTTTTTTTAAAAGCTTTATACATAAAATTAGCACTTTTGAAACAGGAAGTGAAATAGAGGGATATGAGGCATGGCTAGAATGGGAGATCTGTTTGGTATTTTGAGAAAAACACTTCATAGACATGTTTTTTATATATTTGTATATATCTGAGACCTATGCTATGGACTAAAAATGACATGATAGGTGACCTTTAAGTATATTTGTGGAAACACAAATATACCACTGAATACCAACAGCTGGAACTCAGGCAACAGAAAGGTCACTTAAAATGATGGCAGCACTACAGTATAACTGTCCAAGTCTGTTAAAGTCTTTAACCTCTTAAGCCCTGAGCCTGTTTTTAAGGTTTCAGGCTCGAAAATGCTATGCCCAAAACAAATGACTATAACTTAACTTCTAAAAGGGTTATATGAATAATTTATTTTATCAAAGCAAGGTTACATCTGTAAGTTGGATGTAGAAGTGTCAGAATCAATATAGATATTTCTCAGTCAGAGTAAATTCAGATGGAACATAGTAAAAAAAGGTAAATTCTTACCCCCGCCTAAAAAAAAAACATCACTTATAGTGAAAACTACCCTTGAATGATGGGATAGTAGACTAAAAGCTTTAGGAATCCAAAGTATAACATATAATAAGTACCCTGTATCAAGATTGAGGCAAAACAAGTTAAATTTGACCTTTTTAGAGAGGTTTAGCTAAAAGTAGTCCAGGCGGACTGACCTTTGGGCACATTTGGGCACATTTGGATACCATCAGTGCCATTTGACCTTTTTCAGGTACCATACTGTACAAATAATTGTATTATCACTACAGGTAATCATTCCATGCAAATACAAGTGTTTTTTAAAAAAAATAAAAATTATTTTTAAATTACTTTTTTTTTGTATGTAAATGGTGTGTGTGTGTCTGTGTGTGGACTTTGCCACAGCCCTTACATGTTTATCACCCGACTAACACTTCTAGGAAGGTTTACTTACACAATAACAATTAGGAAACATAGGATACACTTGTCTCTTGTCTTGAGCAGATTTATTTCAAAAACACCACAAAAAAACGACACTAAAACCAAAATAACACCACGAGCATTTTTTTTGTAAATACTGGCAAAAAAGAAAAAATGTACACAACCTGAATGTGTTTAGTGTTTTTGAATTGAGGCACCAGGCACTTAGTGCAGTAGATAGGTCTTCACCGTTGTGTTGCCAGCATCAGAGCATCTCCTGAGCGCGGTGGCATCTTCCCCATAATACTTAATAATGCATACGTGTGATGATGGGGGGGGGGGGGGGGGGGAGTGGTGGTGGTGCTGCTGCAGGGACTTCAATGTCTGTAGAACTACAAAACAGCATCCATTTGGCGTGTGTGGAATAACAGTATATATATATATACTGGGTTGATATACAATACAGCTTTATTTATATACTGCCGTGTTATAGTCACGAAATACAATTAATCTATTTATACGTTCACCAACATGATGTTGCCATTGTTTTAGTTTCTCACGGAACGATAACGCTACAACAACAAAGCGGCTTCCATTTTGTATTTTGCGAGTGTGGAATTACTATAGATTACACCAAATACACAACTAATAGATACAAACAGAGAGAGTACATACCTTTCCTGAAGTTCCTAATCAGGGTTTCCTGCTGTTGTCTCTGTTCGCTGTGTTCGTTGCTGCTGTGCTGGAGCGGTTGTGCGGGCTGCTTCTGCTCCGTCTGTGCGTAAAGCAGCCGCTGCTGGCATTATTCATACTACGCAGGATCCTATCTCTGGAACCCATTGGTCGATTTGGGTGATTGACACCTTTTTTGAAACTTTGGAGCCAATAGAATCGAGGGGGGGTTAGTAAATCCCGCTTTACACTTACGTCAAGGAGAGAGAGGCTTGCGTAAACAGCAGGTGAGAAAGCCTAAACCCGGACTGCAAAACGTTATACCTACGATGCGGCCATGAATGTAATGATGGATTATCAGGAACAATTCTAAAGTGACTAAGAGACGTTGGATTAACCTTGAGCAGCGTTTTTTTATTCCCTTGAACACGACTTTTGATCACAAAACAGCAACGGTAAGACATAATTATTGTTATGCTTTAGAACACTGTTGTTGTTTTCTTGCTCTGTTCTGGCTGCTCGCTCAGTGAGTTTGTGTCCTACAGTGATGATACTTATATAAAAATAATCTGTGGAGTATCAGCTTTCAGCTGATATGTAGTTTGTGCAGAACATATTAAGTTTTAAAGATCGTTTTTGCTAGTTAGCACCGGAAGTAGCATCAGCCTGTTTTCACTAAGGGCTAATGCTAACGCTTCTTGTGAAACTTGTGTTTTGTTTCGGTAAAAATGGCTCATATCATTAGGTTGCTGAGTTTTTTCCCGTTATTTGAGTATAAGACATTCATAGGTTTTTCAATATTAAGAAGCCCCCAGACGCTGTCTCCTGCAGTGACGTGTTTTTCCGCCCGGTATGGGGGGGCCGGGTTTAAGAGGTTAAACTCTGCCACAACCAGTGTTCGAAATGGGGGGGAGCCAGGGGGAGCTTGGCTCCCCCGAAGAGGGAGGGAGCTCCCCTGAAGGCCGACTTTGAAATAAATAGGGGGAGCCCAAAATAATCGTGTATATTTGTGTCACACAGATTAGAAATGTTGAGTTTCTGTAAATAAGTTCTTGAAATAAATAATAGTCATTGTTCATTACAGTTTCTGAATATTTGTTTTATATTTGTGAATATTTCTGGGTGTTGCCATCTGTACGTGGCGGCGCTGCATTCTTTACGCTACTTACGTTGCTATGGTTACGGCAGACGATGCTGGCGCGGTATTTGATATTTTCATACTGATATTTTTTTTAACTCTGGCTTTGTAATAAAAAATATGGCGAAACGAAAACAGCCAAGCCCCGCAGCTTTTGGATTCACAAGCAAAGAAGCGAAGGAGTCTAAAAATGACAACGTGAACGGAACAACTTTTAGTTGGCCGGCTGTAAGCGGCGTTAGGGTCGAGTTTGACAGCTCCACACCGAGGGAGAGGCCTGCCTATGCGGAGCGTGAAGAGGCTTCAACAACGGCCACAGCCGTCGGCGCCACCTGCGCTAGCGAACCTGACGATACCCATGACCTGCCTTTTAACTGGACACAAAAAATATGGAGTGAGTGGAATGAAAGTTATCTTTGGCTTTTCAAAAAAAAAAAAAATGTGAATGTGAGATTTGCAAAGAGGCAACAAGTATATTGATCTCCCTGCCGCTCGCAAAAAAAATCAACCTTTGTGCACCTTTCACAAGAATGGATTCACATAATGTTCCTCCACATGTTGAGGCTCCAGTGCTCTCCCTGACCTTTTAGTCAGAGCGGAGCAGGACTCCTGACTTTTCCCTGTGTTTTTTATATATCTATTGTAATGTATTGTCTTTTATTGTGATTGTAGTAATGTGTTTTTATGTGATTGTAGTATTTATTAGCACTAAGAGCCAGGCACACGAAAAAGCGATCGAGATTTCGGAGATGAGAAAAAAGATGTCCTACCAAACAAGGTAGGACTATTGGCAATCAATATTGATCTAATGCAGGAAACATATACATCTTTCAGGTCTGCCTGTATGATTGCCAAAAAAATAAATAAATAGGGCTCCCCCGAAAGCAAATGGGTAATTCGAACACTGGCCACAACCCATACTGTATTCCTGTGAGTGTTTACTTCCTGTCTGTCTTCTTCTGCTGATTTCTCTGATGTCCAGCGCTCTGTCTTCAAACCTCTTTCTTTGTCTTACATTGTTTTTCTTTTCGTTACTGCGGACACTTTAGCCATCATGAATCCAAAGTTGTGCGAAATATAAAAAATGAAAATTCAGAAAGTATTACATAGTGTTTTCTAATGGATGAAACTAATGTTTGTTGTCCACGGCTGATGTTAATTTGACCGTACAAATATCTGCAGATTGATATGAAATAACTATTTGCAGACAATCCCTACATAGTCCCTTTATCCTCCTTAGCAACATGCTGCTCTACTTAGCAACAGTCTGTTAAAATGACCAATGTCCAAATCGGCTAATCAGAATCAGAGTATTCAACTAAGCCTTTTTAATCTGATTAAAATGGTGTTTTAAATATGAAAATGTGGGTTCTTGGCTGCTATGGTTGGTAAAAAGACCCTAACATTTAAGTGTCAGCTTATTGACATGTAATATCTTATATAAAATATATTTTTTAAATTATGTACACCTTTATGTATCACAGGTGCATCAGCGAAAAGTGCAATCTCTAAAATCTATCAGAAAAATCTTCCGCTCAATATCCACTGTTCAAATGATGAAGGTTGGACGGAACAAACGTTGTGGTACTAAATATTTTGGCAGAAAAAGGGATGGTATGGAGGAGTTTTTCAAATTGGTTTTGAGCAAAGAAAGAGACCATTACTGACAGTAACCCTGGATATTCGTCACAAATTATTAATTCAATGAAATATCTGCACTCCCACACTCTTATTGAAATCTGGTTCATCTAAAGGTGATTATATAAATGAGGAAATGTATTCAGTGGTTCATCCTTTGAAAACATTTGATTTGATATTTAGAGCTGTTTCATAAAGAAGGACATTGCATTCAAATGAAAAATACAAGTTATTTTTAACTCCAAAATCTGGGGAAAGTAAAGAAAACTAGTTTTTCGAATCAAAAGGAGAGTTATCTAATGTATGTATAATAATGCTTCTTCTACTTATATGAACAGGCCCGCCCCTGGGCAACTTAGGGCCCCAAGCGACATTGTGAGATGAGCCCCCCCCCCCCCAACCGACAGGAGTGAAAAAAATATATTTGGAAACAAAGTAGGCTACTTTGCAAATATAATTCCTGTTTATTATTATTATCAACACAGTTACTTTTGTATACAGTGAGGTAAATGGTAAATGTGCATGTATGTCGTTCAGTATGCGTTTACAGGTGAATACGTCTGCATTTCCTGCCAAATACTAGCCTCAAAAAGATTAAAATATAATTAATGCAAATAAACTACTTCTACTACTAATAATAATAATAATAATCAATTCAATAATATAAATACTATATTATTTTATTATAATATAGTTGTAATATAGTCAAGACAAAACATGCTTATGACATGCTCAAAAACGGATATTTCTAAAATCTGTATTCAAATGTAGTTCCCTCTGTCAGCAATGTATCAACAACTACACACACATGCTATCAGTATTTCTCTGTGTTGTTGTTGACATGATGATGACTGTTAGGAGTAGGGATGCACCGAATATTCGGCCACCGAAAATTATCGGCCGAAAATGGTTAAAAAGGCCCGAAAAAATATCACCGAATGTCAGAACAGGCTTACGTTGGTAACCTAACGTGTTGTTGTGATGACGTAATAAAGACGCGGCGACCATGCTCGCGGCTGGCTCACAGGGGGGGGGGGGGGGGGGAACATTGACCTTTGTCATCGAGATTGCCCTGAGCCTTTAACAAATCGTATTAAATAATGTGATGACAGACTGTAAAGAGAATAGCTGAAATGTTAACAAAATAAATAACTCAGTTTCCTCTAATCATTAACCCATGTTTGTATCATGTAGTTAACTCCGTGTGTTGCTGCTAGCATACATAACACCTGACGTGGAAACGTTACTCGTGGATGGAGCTACAGAGCTGCTAGAAAGACGGTCGAACCCGGTACATTCCTCCGTCTGCATGCGATGCACTTTTGCTAAATGTTTAGACAAATTGCTCGTGCTTACATGCTAAACTCTTATTGCACTTATGGTAACAAGTATTCTCCACATCGAGACGGGTAAAGTTTAACCACACCTCGGAGCGCGTTCTCTCCGCCATCTCCGCAGTGTGCTCCGCTGCATGTAGCAGCTGCGTGTGTGTAAACTGCCCCGCCCCCTCGCACACAGACGGGGAGAGAGATCTCGTCTGATCGAAAATACATCATAGACGCATTTGTTGTCTTTGCATATTAGAAACGAGTTGGCGACACTAAGACTGCGATATAATGTTTTTTAGCAATAATACATGACATATATAAATGTACTGTATGCATTCAAAAGTGCTGAATAAATGTTTTATGGACCCATAATAGTGATTATTATTTAAGTTAAGTTTTGCCATAATCATGTCTATTTCCATAATCAGGTAGCTGAACAACATTGGTAAAAAATGTATACATTATATATATATATTTCTATTAATCATTTTCGGCCTTTCGGCATTCGGTTTTCGGCCAACTGTTTCCTATTTTCGGTATCGGTTTCGGCCAAGAATTTCCCATTCGGTGCACCCCTAGTTAGGAGTTAAGGGGAGAGGCTGAGCATCACCATGAAATGTGCAAATTGACATAAAAATGAATAAAAGGGGAAAAAATGCTCCATGTTTTTTAAGCTGTAAACTTGAACTGTTATGTAAGCCAACTAGACAGACAGTGTATCACTCTTCCTCCTGTACATCAGCAGATCAAAGGCATAACATACTTGAATAAATGGTAAATAAAGAATGCTGGAAATAACTGCATCCCATTAGCCTATATGCTATGCAGAGACTGCCTTCTTCATGTCCTGACTTGCAGCTGATGTTTTAATATGGCAATTTGACTTAGACAACATTCGCAAGTTGATGCAAGTGATGCTCTAGTTTCTTCATGTTTTGTTTTTTTCCCCTCTTGCTTGTGCCGGACTGAAACTGTCTTTTCACCAACATCTCTTCACCTGCACTAGTGGCCGTATCAAAGTCGTAATTGGTCAGATGTCGATTCATTGCAACGGTGTCGGGTTACAAACGTGCTCCCCTTAGCCGCTTTCACACCGCAGGACTTGCCGTACTTTAGTGCCGGCACTAAAGTACCACGGCACTGAATCCGCCAGGGGGCTAGTGACAATCGCATTCACACCGTAGTACTTTCCCTGAGGCAAGATTACGCTGACGTCACTTTGTCTTCTTCTTCTCTGGGTTTACTGGCAGGCTGCAAAACCACTTCACGGCGAGTACAAAAAAAAACGAGAGAAGAAGAACTACACGGGGGAGGGGGTATAAAGCCCACCCGCTGTATGAGGCGTTTGTTTACTTTCCGACCTCAGACATGATGGAGTTCATAAGGGTAATAAGGGTAATTTACAAATAAAATACCCCATTATAACAATGGACTTTATCTTTATGTATTTATTATATATTACCCCCTCAGGCTGATTTTGGAAAAGGACATTAACCCTTGTTTGGTGTTTTTCCCTTATTTATCTAAAACAAATGACATGATAAATTACTTGTGTTTATGTGTGTAAGACTTGTGTTTCTGCCCCTGCAACATTGTAGATAAATTCAACCACCGACACCTGTCTGCTCTCACATTCTTCTATTCTGCAAATTTAGGGTGGGACACAATAAATAAAGCTTCGCCAGTTTGTTTGTTTTATTGCACAGTCAAGACATAACAATAACGGCATCACGCTGTTCCAGGTGTATCGTATGCATGTAAATTGAAGTTAAATAAAAGTGTGAAATGTAAAATAGTACAAAAGTAGTTTCAAAACAATGTAACAGTGGCAATATATATAGCAGCAGACACACCTTAGTGCAAGTTAGGTGTCAGTATTAAAAAACAGTGGCAATATATATATATATAATAACAATAGAAAATCGTTACCACTCTTATTATTGTGGTCTTTAATTTTGTTATAGTCCTGCCTGAGTTTCTTTATTTTTACCCAGCATCCGTGTGCACTGTGCACGATTCCCAGCTCAAGTAGCTTTTGCGAACATCGCTCAAAACATTTGGAGTTGGGAACTGCTTTCTGTAGAAGCTGCTGCATCCCGTCCTCAGAGTAAATTGCCAGAAGCGCAGACACTTCCTCATCATTCCACCGCTCCGGTGTTGTAGTACGTGTAGTCATAACTGCTTTAAAGTACAAAAAACCTACTCGCTCAGGTGTGGATGTGGTTTTGTAGCGAGGAAAAAAATGGCTGCCTAACAAAAAAAATTCAGAGTCTAACGGGGCGTGGTTTGCAATTCGCCCAGCCAATAGAAATAGAATAGAAATTGGCACTCTTTTATCACCAGGTTCGTACCACCTCTCTAGCAGGGACTGAAAATGGCCAAAAGAGTTCCCGGCACTGAGTAGTCCCGGCGGTGTGAACGCGACATTATTGGTACTAACGGAACTAAAGAACCAAAGTACCAGGGAAAGTCCTGCGGTGTGAATGCGGCTCTTGTCTCACCTCTCACTCTCACTCTCGCGGGGGGTGCGTGGAGAACTGAGTGGAGAACTGCGCACAGCAGCTGAGGCCCTCTGGGCGGGGCCCCCTGCGCAAGGCGGGGCCCCATGCAGCCTGCGTGATTGGCCTGTAGGGAGGGGCGGCCCTGTATATGAACATAACAACAACAACAAAATATATATATGAAAAAATCAGGGCAGAATTGTGAATGTACACTTTTGTAATTTCCAAATTATGACATTAAAGCTATATATTATTCTTTAATATTAACAGTTAGTTAAAAATACATTGGGATACGCTATATCATTCTTTTCAAGGACATGTTTCTGAATATCATCTGCTGTGTGAGAGGAGAAGGGCTTTGAAGGCCTCAACAAACAATAAACAATAACACAACACCAATCTAGGAAAGCAGCCAGAATCAGAAGAGCCGTTCTTTATCTACTTCCTGTTCATCTTCTTTCCAGACGCAGGTTATCTCAGCAGGGCGGCTGCTGTTTCAAGGCAGACAGCTCATCAAGATGAGTGAAGCATTGGGGCAGGAACTTGTCTACTCATAGATGGAGGGGGGGGTAAAAGCTCACTTCATGTCTTAAAAAAAGGGTCTATGAGGATAGTATCAGACACTGTAATCAGAACATGAACTATTTGCACTGCTTTTAAAGAGGATATATTGTGCTTTTGGAGAATTTCCCTTTCCTGTAGTGAATATGTTTTTTCCGAATCAGAAATCCTTTACTAGTCCCACAGCGGGGACATTTACACAATGCAAACGGTCTGCAAAAGCTTAAATCCCAAAGATCCTTCTCTCCCACACCCCCCCCTGCCTGAAACACCTCCATTGCACTCCTTTGTTTGACTTCTGTAACATAGTGACATCATGACTTAACACTTACGCTTCTATTGGCTATCGCTCCAACACCTTGTATGTGATGGGACATCTCTAAGTGGTTGACCAATCACAACAGAGCCGGCCAGCAAACCAATCAGAGCAGACTGGGCTCTGGTTTCAGACAGAGGGTGAAAAGAGGCACAGGCAGTATGAGAGAAATAAAGAGCTTTTTGAACATTAGAGTATGTAAACATATCACATTAGAGGCACTAAATACTGACATGAGCATGAACATGAGGGCCCTGATGCATTTATATGGTCTTGCAGTCATTTTTTTTCATATTACAGTAATACTACATATTATAATAATAATAATAGATTTATTTTGAGCGCTTTTACAGGTGCTCAAAGACGCTTTACAGATATAGTGAAAAGAAAAAAAACAAATATATATAGTTAATGTCAAATAATACAAAATGTATTTATTTATTTAAATTATGTACTTTCATCATGTATAATAAATGATAATGAATGGAAGACTTTTCTTTTTGTCGCTGCTTTTAATTGAACTATTCATATCTTAGACTGCACTGTAACTTTTATCCATGTACTTTTTTCTTTTAATGTTTATTTTATTAGCTTTTCTTTTTAATTACTGATTTTAAATGCCATTTTCTTAATCTCTTTCATATTTTGTAAAGCACTTTGAATTGCCTTGTGTTGAAAAGTGCTATATAAATAAACTTGCCTTGCCTTGCCTTGCCTTGCCTATACACTTTGAATACAGGGTCAAAGAATACAATGGTACTTTTACAAGTGCCACTAATAGTGTTATGTAATATATATTTTTTAAAGCGATGTACACCTGAAGGTGACACAGGTGACACAGTGAGAAATGCAATCTCAGTAATATGTGAAAATCTCCCACTCAATATCCACTTTTCAAGTGATGAAGGTTGGGCGGAACAAACCTTGTGGTACTAAGCATTTGCTCCAAAAAGGGACAGTGTGCAAGAGTCTTGAGCAAAGAAACTCATGCCCCTTTTTCCGAGTTTGGAAGTCATTCTTTACGACTTCGATGTGTTAGTTAGAGTTAAGTTGTATTGTATTGCTCATTATCTGTTTGCTTTTTTTTGTTATTGGCCTATGTTACACCATTCCACCAAGTTTTGTTCAAATCTTCCTGCTAGTTTTTTACCGTAATCCTGATGAGAACAAGCAGATAAAGGCAAGAAAACATAATCATTAAATGTCATAATGACCATCACACAGTTTGTGCTATATTGTTCAGCTCTATAAGAAAACACTGCTTTATAAAAAACATATTTTTCTCTTTCTGCTACCTTCCATGTGAGTTGCTTGATTACCTTGAGCACTGAGAGTCGGGGAATGTGAAGTCTGGGCAGGACTCTAATCAGGGTCCCAAAAAATCCTGATGAGTTCCTGATGATGCAGGAGAAGGCTGGCAGTGTGCCTCTCCGGCTAAGTGGAGCAGGAGGAGCAACAGCTGCAGCCCACAGACGGGGTCAAGCTGACGCAGACAGAGATATATGAAAAAACGTGGCTGTTTCTGGGCACACTGCTCTGGCGCCCTGACCTTGAACCGAAGATTTGACCGTGCTCAGATGTCGCCCATCACCCACCCCTCGGTAGCTAATGGCTCTGAGTCTTTAGTGATATATGTTAGTTAAGACCACCGGTATCTACTGATGCGGAGGCTTTTTAAGTGTCCTAATGGAGCTCTACAGCTATGGCATCCAATAATGGTATTACTGAAGTTGTCAGCGGTCTCTCCGGCTCACTATGAAACAGATCCCAAAATTAAGAGAAGTGCCTATGCAGCACAAAGGATTCTGGCAAGATACCGTGATGAATTGGCGGGGCTATTTTCAGCAGAGCAGCTGGCTCCACGCCAAGGAGAGGTCGGTGTGATGGCTTCGGATGAGGCCTCGGGGTAGGAGGAGAGTGGGGGGGGGGTGACGGGTCGGGCGTTTGGCTCACACCAAGCCCTGGCCAGCGTTCTGAAGTGGTTCCTCCAGGACGGCAGATGGAGGACTACGCGAGCCGGAGCGCTCCCACAGCTCAGTCAGCCGCTCCGGAGGAATCCACCAGCTGGGCTTTTGGAATCGTCCCGACTCAGCTGGCTTCTGTCGCCGCTGTTCCCTCCAGTGAAATCAAACCGGGCTCGTCCAGATGGAAAGACAGACAATGCACAATATGTCCTGGTGCACTTTGTGTGACTCAAGACTGCCACGAATAAAGCAGCAGGTCTGCAACGCTACTGAACACGGTGCTCATTTTCCTTTTTTACTTTCTTGGCATCTAAAGCAATGCAATTACTTCACTGTAACGTGTCAGTGCATATGCATGATTTATTTGACAGCGTTTCCTCAAATATCACACTGCAGTCACACTGGGATCAAACTTGCCTTTTAAAGAGTGCAGTTAGCTAACTGCAATAATTAATGTCCCTAAATGAATCCTCTGCCTCACATTTTAATGGTGAGAGAGCAGTGACAGTCCTGATGTTACCAATTCCACCGAGTCCTCTCTATGTACTTTAGTCAAGGGCAACCCGCACTTCACACTCTACCTGACATGCTGTGCATATGTGTGTGCGTGGGTGTGTTTTGGCGAAAGAGGCCCCAGATTTAATGAGGCACACCTGGCCCTCATTCATAATGTAAGGCATATTTCATATTAATTAGGTGGCGGTCACAGTGTCCAGGGTGATGTCGAACAGCTGTAGAGATCCACTTAACGCTGCATTATGTATGAAATCTCACATTTATTTAAAACCATTCAGTGAAGTCTTTATTGTTCCAGCAGTAAACAGCACAAAGGCAACCGTTTCATTAATGCAGAATTACATTCTTAATGAAACAAACAATGGACAGTCTTTGTAACATTCAAGTTCTTGGAAAGTATTTTCTCTCACTGAAGCATCTGGTGGGTGTCAGTGTAGCTGCAGACTGCGGGTGACATGTTTGTTTCTCAGAGCAGGAAGTTGCTGCTCTCGGCCAAGAAAAAGCTGGTCTGGCACATAACACTTTGTGAAATCACAACTTGATGTTTTCACACTTTGTCGTTTCTACACATCATACTGTATATATCCTGCTAATTAGTGGAATATGTACGTGCTGTGGACTTTTTATTTTACTATTGGGCGAAATCAAGCTAGTTATTTTTGCCTCGTTTTCAGCATGGATGTGTTAGAGAACTAGATACAGCGTCCAACGGAGGGCTCAGTTCATGAAGGTTGCTTAGTGGCGCATTAAGCCAACATTTCCATACGTTTAGCTTCCAATCAGCGTCTTCACAGCTGCTCTCGGCTCAGTCAAATTAATGGAGAGGAAAAATATCTCTGGATATGACTTTTAGCACATTTTAAAACTTTTTTATACTCTTACTAGGAAGTTGATTAAACTAAAAACAAAAAGTACCCGCTGTTTTATATACGTCTCTTTCTCGAGGAAAAAATATTTGTGTGCCCAATGATGTCACGGACTGACACTGAAGTTGTAGTTCCACAATTTGGCCATTTGAAAATGTACCTCCTGGGAGCTTTGTTTACAGTCTTTGTGCTAAACTAAGCTAGGCTAAACTATTCTAATCTAATCGGCTATCGTAAGTAGTTTCAAATAGAATCCTTTTATTTAAAAAAAAAAGGATAAAGTACAACACTCTCACACAGAAACAATGACCAGACACTAAAACATGTTAATTTAACACAATATCATACTCTCCAAACAACTTATGCACAACCAGGGGCGCACCTTGCGAACAGCCAAGGCTTGGGGCCCCGGACCAGAAGGGGGCCCCGGACCAGAAGGGGGCCCACAAAGAAGGTACATTAAGAAGATCCACAGCAACAACACCCTTTAATTTACTGCAACGACATGTCTGGAAACCCCCTCAAGGCGGCCCCATGCATAGCGTGCCGTAAAATGCTGCCTCTTATCTTAAGTTTTGTTGCCTTTACTCTGCTCCGGGGGGGAGGGGGATAGAAATAGAAATCTATGTATGTATTTTAAGTTCAGATGGAAACATATTCCATTGCTTGATGGCGTAAAAAAAAAGCAGATTGTGCAAAGCCAGTCGGCTGCAGTGGGATGTTTAACTCTGAGCTGAGAGCAGATCAAGAGGTTGTGCTTATTTATTTAGAGCAGAGCTGAAAAAACCTCTAGAGCAGTGTTTCTCAAACTTTTTCATACCAAGGACCACTTAACCAATAAAAAAACACTTGCGGACCACCAACTCCACAAATATCCAAAAACACATACAGTAGTTGATCTAGAACAGATTACAAATCGCCTGAAAACAGGTGGCAACATGTGTGACGAAGGTGTTGAAATGGGGCTATATCATGCAATCAAAAGTGAAACTTAAGCTTGCTCCATTGCGGAGATAGTCCCACGAGAGTGCGGAAAACTTAAATGTATTTATTTATTTCAAATGTGAAATTTTACTAATATACTCACGCACTTTGAGAAGCACTGCTCTAGAGGTATCATAACTAATCAATACCAATCAAACTACTACAGTTTTTGTGACGAACAGGTACAAATACAGATGCAGAGATAAGCTTGGCATTACACTCATAATGTTTATTACCATGAACAAAGCCACTTTTTCTGGAGCATCAGATGTGTATTAATCTGTGAAAGAAAATAGTTCCCATCAAATGTATTTAGTTCTTAAGACTAAGGTATCCTACTGATTTAGGGAAATATATACAATTATAAAAGGTGGACTAAATTAAGTCTTCATGGGATTTGATGACATCAATAAAAACAAAAATAACACCAACCTTATCCTTTAAACTAATATCACCAATTGCAGTTATTTTTGTCTTTGCATTTTGGGGGAAACATTGGCATATATAAAACACTATGTTAATTAGCATCCTTTTGATGTGATGTTCCCAGTGTTATAGTCTCTACAGTAAAAACTTTGAAAGTAAACTAACATTGCGTACCATGCTGCGAATGGATGGTTAAACCGTACACCCCAGCATGTGCACTCCGCTCTGCATCAGCCAAACGGCTCGCTGCACCCGCACTGCGAGGGGGACCCAAGTTCCCATCAGCAAAAACACGTGGGTTTGCTGTCCTGGCTCCAAGATGGTGGAATGAGCTCCCCATTGACATCAGGACAGCAGATAGCTTACACACCTTCCGGCGCAGACTGAAAACTCATCTCTTTAGACTCCACTTCGAGCGATAAAAGGAAAATAAAACGCGCTTAGATACTACCTAAGCACTTATATACTAACAAAGGACTGGCTTATCTAAAGCCAGTTGAGTAGCACTTGAAATGTTTGGCTCTATGAAACCTGATGTACTTATATGATTCTGTTTTCTTCAAGGTTGTATCTTCTTATTCGAATGCACTTATTGTACGTCGCTTTGGATAAAAGCGTCAGCTAAATGCAATGTAATGTAATTAGCGTACATGATTAAACACTTAACAACCTAAAGTTTTTAAACGTAAGTTGTGCGTATTTTTTTGTGGTCACCTTGCCTCTGAGGGTTCTTTGACAAACATTCAACCTATTGAATCGAACCTGAAGTGTGTCCTTGATCATTCATAAAGGTGCTTTTAATAAATTGTACAAATAAAAGGTTAAAGTATTAAAACATTAATGCAGAAGCAGTGCATTACTCATCTGAGAAGACTATTAAAAGATGATTAAAAGTGTTTTTGTAACAAACCACCCCCTGACCCCAATGGAATTTCAATCTGTTGCAAACCACCCGGGTGTGAATATGTTTTGTTCCAGATTCAATGCAGAAATAAGAGTGTGCGAACTTCGCACATGTGAAAATATTTGAGGACTGCTGTTACATTTCAGAAGGTGTGAGTTTTCGTGCGCTTCCCAATTAACTGTGGTCTCAAACTTGTGTGAATACTTTCCTTCCAGCCCATGTTTTGTTGCAGATACAAATTCTACTGCAGAGGCAATCACACATTCTCCTTTGCATTTACATTCTGGATCATTTGCCAAAAAAAGCAAGCAATTATTCAAAGGTTATCCTGTGCTATGTAGTCATGTGGAACAGCACCTGTGTCCGAGACTAAATCTAGGGTGCAGTCGAATTGTCTTCTTTGCTGAGGAGGGCTCCTAACACAGTTAATTGACCCTGAATGTTAATGCTAATTACCCTTTATAGATAAAACAAAGTCTTCATTCATTGTGTTTACTGAGTTGAGTGTTGTTTCTACTTTTTGTTGTGTTGCTATTTTACTTTATCAATTCAACATGTTTCGACTGGTTTGTTTGAATTGTAATTGTCAATATTTTCAAGTGTGAAATCTTACATTTGTTATAATACGCCACGCACCTGATGGGCCAGATGGTTTGTTACAAAGAACCATCTGAGATAAAAATAGCTAAACTACACAGAGAATGTTGATTGGCTGTTATATTGATATTGTAAGGAATAAAATCAATATTTAGATGGCTTAACGTAAAATTAATAACACTGTTTTATTCTGTAACAGGATGTTGAGTGTCGACACACTCAACATCCTGTTTGTTCAGACGGTTTTGGTAGCATTAGCTAATGTTATGTTTTGTACGTGAATCAAGGAGAAATGACACGTGGTGTTGCACACTAAACACACTGTATTTAACTCTCACTTATTGACACTGAAATACTGTTATTAGGGAATGTTTAAATGACCAACAGATAAGATTGTAAAACTAACATCAGAAAATGACAGGACGTGCTTGGACCCGCCCCCGTCGACTCTAAGCCAATGGGAGAAGACTTCAGATGATAAATATGTGACACAAGCAGGAAGTCGGTCTCTTTCTCATCACATGCCAGTGGAAGGAAGAGCAGCAGCTGTCGCCATTTTGCAATTTCATTGTTTTATTAAACACTGTTAACTTGTAAATAGGCTTCCTATCTGTTTGGCTAATCCTGGGCTCAGAGCTAAAAAAATACTACAATATCATGAAATCCTCCTAAATAAATTCATAAAGGAGAGTTAGTTACACATGTCAACAATGTTAAGGTTTCTCAAACATGTTTTGGACGTGTACTAGCAAGAAGAATTCCCAATTTTGGACCTGCAGATCCCAACCCTAAATCGCCTTTTTTGGCACCACTGGCAAGAAAGATGTGCGCCTAACTCCAATTAAAATGTCTTTTGGCCAGGCGTATGCCAGATGTGAGTAGAACAAAAATGGAGAGATAATGCGCTGCTCAGTCACTGAAGGAAACTCGCACACTATGGATATTCTCATTACTAGAAAACCAAAACATATGGTGACATTTCCTTAATAACCTTTCAGAACCTACAAATAAACCTTCAATATTTATCAATATCTAAACCCCCCCTTCTTTAATCTTTTAACAAATAAACTGCAAGGATGAAATACCCTGTTGGTATTCATCAGTAACATTCATCTGTTTGCAGCTTACAAATTATTTATCTAATACATTGTTACAAAAAGGGTCGATGAAAAAACTAGGAATTAAATAAGATGTCTAGAGTCACAAAAAACGTATCCTTAGGTGCTTTTATTAACAGCTGAAAAAACACAAAGTAACAAGGATCTACAGAAAGAAAACAAAACCTCAATATAGGTCGAGGACATATAACTGGTACCTCTCTGCTCTACAGCCACAGTCAGACTAACCTCCAAACACTTGTGGCCAGAGGTTTATATATGTTAAGCCCCTCCCCATAGGACAATCCACTATTTATACCCTTATGCCCCGGGCACACGAGGACGAAAACGGCTAAACGCATAGGATTAACGCAAACGCAATCGCAAAAAAGCTTCCGTCCACACGCAATATACACCGGATAGCAGAGGTGTGGACTCGAGTCACATAACTTGGACTCGAGTCAGACTCGAGTCACACATTTTATGACTTGAGACTCGACTTGACAACATCACAAAAGACTTGCGACTCGACTTGGACTTGAACACCAATGACTCGGGACTTGACTTGGACTTGAGCCTTCTGACTTGAGGTGACTTGCTACTTTAATTCAGAGGTCTCCAACACGCCGATCGCGAGCTGCCGCTAGACGAGCAGACTGCCGTCGGGGAAAGCAGAATCTTCAGCCGCTCCTAGTCTTGCTGAGAATCCTTGCAGGCAGGGGCGGGTCTTTATTTAGCTGGCCCACCATGCGGCCAATCATATGCGAGGACACACTAGGATCATACCATTAGGTGAAAGAAGGGTGGGGGGCACAGCATGTGTAGTGGTACAGGCCAGCTGCACAGAGCGACGGGGAGACGGGGAGCCGGATTTAAATGCAAGCGCGTCGGAAAAAGTCAAGAAATGAGCGAAAACCGAAAAAGAAGCAGCATCCGGCTGCTTTTCAATGATACTGGAGAAAGCAAAGCTGAGTGCAGGATTTGTAAAATGAAAATAACCTTCAGAGCAGGGTTTTTTGTTGGTAACCACTCAGGATTTATTGTCAGAGGTGGGAGAAGTTCAGACAATTAAAAAAAGTTACAATCAGGGTTCCCGCGGGGTCTTAAAAAGTCTTAAATTTGATAATCAGAATTTAAGGCCTTAAAAAGGTCTTAAATATGATTCAGAAGGTCTTAAAAATTATCGGATTTGAAATGTACTTCTGTGTTGCGATAGCGTCTAAATGTGTTTTGGGGGAAATGTCCGGGCTGCAAAGTAACCAGTACGGTAATAGCCTTTCAGTTCCCCCCAACAATTTGTATTGAATTAAATCAACATGGAACCAGTAATCACTACTTTGTTTCCCCCGGCCCCTTATTGGAGAACACCCAGCTAGTAACCTAGCAACCAAGCTTCAGCTCATGTAGCCTATCTTCGAATCTACTTACAAATAAATATGGGTAAGTGTAAGTTCAACCGTATTTGGTTGGAAAACCTCTAATTTAGTGCTTGGTTGAAACCAGTGGAGGGAACGTGTTTGAAGCCCGCTGCACCTTTTGCTAAATAAATTAGTGTTTGTTTTGCTAATGTAGCGTTAGCTAGTGCAGCAGCAGCTAATGCAGCGTTAGCTAGTGCAGCGTTAGCTAGTGCAGCAGCAGCTAATGTAGCAGCAGCTAATGTAGCGTTAGCTAGTGCAGCAGCAGCTAATGCAGCGTTAGCTAGTGGAGTGTTAGCTAGTGCAGCAGCAGCTAATGTAGCAGCAGCTAATGCAGCGTTAGCTAGTGCAGCAGCAGCTAATGCAGCGTTAGCTAGTGGAGTGTTAGCTAGTGCAGCAGCAGCTAATGTAGCGTTAGCTAGTGCAGCAGCAGCTAATGTAGCAGCAGCTAATGCAGCGTTAGCTAGTGCAGCAGCAGCTAATGCAGCGTTAGCTAGTGGAGTGTTAGCTAGTGCAGCAGCAGCTAATGTAGCAGCAGCTAATGTAGCGTTAGCTAGTGCAGCGTTAGCTAGTGCAGCAGCAGCAGCTAATGCAGCAGCTCCCGCAACAACACCGGGGGACCTCCGGGCGAAGTTTGGGTCTACGTCAACCCTAAAAGCGGAGGTGCTGTAGACGCTAAATACCGTAGCTAAACACCAATCATACAACAGCAACGATGAAATAGTGTAGCCAAGGCAGCAGAGCTCTGAATATAGCTCTTCACACACACACACACACACACACACACACACACACACACACACACACACACACACACACACACACACACACACACACACACACACACACACACACACACGGGCTGCTCGATTATGGCAATAATCAAGATTATGTTGGTCAATAATTGATATCACGATTATTAAATATGATTATTCATTGACTTTGAAAACATCCATTTATTGAACTTTAAAACAAATAATAATGTGAACAGTATCTTTTTAACTGTTGATTACCCTGAACGTATAATTCAACTGAAAAACCAATACAAAAATTAATTAAATAAATGATACATTACTAAAAAAATCATTAGATCAAATATGCTGTGGTGCACTGTCACAACAAAGCAAAATAATCGTTTTTTCCGATTATGTTGTTTTCATAATTGTGGCAGGCCAAAATCGTAATTGCGATTAAAATATGATTAATTGCACAGCCCTAACACACACACACACACACACAGACGCACACACATACACACTTTTTGTCTAACACGCTAACACAGTTCTGTACTGTTACGCTGTTGTGTTCAGTCATTGTTCTTATGTTGAACATGAATACATTTACTTTGTAAGTGATTATGGGACGTATTTCTTCTTTATATACATTTTCCTTCATACTTTATTGCCGTGAAATAGGTCTTAAATTCTATTCAAAGTGGTCTTAAAAAGGTGTTAAAAAGTCTTACATTTTAGTTGGCGAAACCTGCAGGAACCCTGTACAATAAAAAGTCCTGCATTCAAAATGTTACAAGTAAAAGTACAAAAGTATTAGCATCAAAACATAGTTAAAGTACCACCTGCAGAGGGATCTAGATTCAGGTGTTCTTTTCCCCATAGAGACCGCCTCGCTGCACATTATCCCTTGCATAAAGATAGATTGTGGGCCCCTTGTAACATGTTGTACACAGTGGAAATAAACATTCTGGTAACCTCAACATCAGGGATCTTATACATTAAACTCCTTCTGAATCAAACCGTCACGGTAGCCTTACCTTACTGATCCCTCTTCAAATAGAAAAACACACGTTACTTTACCAGCAGAGAGAAAATGGATTATTAAATGATTAATGTGACTAATAAAGAGCAGTTTGATTATTAAGTATTATTCTGTTGATCGATGTCATTACATTTGGTGAAAAACACATAATGACTTGTTTAAGACTCGTTTTGTCAAAGTTTAGGACTTGACTTGAACTTGCCCAACCTGACTTGAGACTTGACTTGGACTTGAGCGCAAAGACTTGAGACTTGACTCGGACTTGAGCGCAAAGACTTGAGACTTGACTCGGACTTGCAAAACAATGACTTGGTCCCACCTCTGCCGGATAGTGTCCGTCCACACGAGACCGCTCCGTTTAGCTCCAACCGCTGGAGAAGCTGCAGTACATATGCAGGAGCCTGTACGTGGCGCTGTAACTTCCTCCACAAAAGAAGCGAAGAAGCATGGTTGTCATGGTTGCCCTTCTGTTTATTCTCCGCGGTGGGGGCCGAGGGAACCGGGCAGAGTTTTTCGCCAGTCAACGTGAATTAAAGTTTAAATCTTCTGGACAAAATTATAAAAGTGCCGGTCAAAGGTCTTCTTTGTTATTTATTGAGCTTTAAAACAAATTAATAACGACTCTATATAATATAATAATAAAATACACGGAGCCTCTCTTTTTCCTCCCTCTCTTCGGACAGCGCCAGTGTCTGTCTCATGCAGCAGCTGATCCAGTAATGAGTGACCCGGCCGACAGTAAAAATAAACATATTTATAACTAGTTTAGTTTGAGAGGTGTCTCCGTCCTGTCAGATTAGACTTCACTCGCGTTTAGGTCCATATCGAGAGAAAGATAAATAATCTGAATTCAGTGTGCAGTTTACTTTGACTCGGGGGTGAGCAGCAGAGGTGGGGAGAGACGGGGCTATTGCCTCATCATTATCAGAAAATGATCGCATAGGGCGTACACACGGAGCCGTTGGACCCCCCAGAGCGTTGCGTGTGCCGTTCTATCCACCTTGGGACCCGTTATCGTTTCCGCAGTCGTTTAGTGCCGTATTCGGTCGTCCTCGTGTGGCCGAACGGTCTATATGACACTAAACAGTAACGCAAACGACCGTTTTCGTCGTGGCCTGGGCATTAATTATTCTTATTCTTATCTACAAACATATTCAAAATGTAAGGCAAATTATTTAAACACAATAAATCAAATATGTCAACATATTCTATATTACTGACCACAGAAGCCTTAAACAATAACATGTTTACACTCGGAAGAAAATAGCCGCCCATGCACTACATGGTATGCAAATTGCAATTACTTGTATAGATTTTTCTTGCACTATTTCTATTCAATTGTATTTGTATTTACTTGCACTATTGTATCTGTTTTACTTAGTTGCACTGTTGGAGGAGCCTGTGATTTTCATTGATATATCTACACTTTAGCTATGTATAAAAGACAATAAAAGCCTTGCATCTTGATATATTGAATTCCTGCTTGTAGATGAGTTAATCAGGTAATAATAATCAGTAGGTGTTTTTGAAAATCTGTAATTTATAAAAAACTATTGAACATTTTCGCCTGCCATAGCGGGGAGGAAAACAAAGGCAAGCAAAACAGAGATTCAGACGAATTAAACAACTCTGATTTGTTTTTCCTCTGAACATACAAACAGTTTCAGACAGGGTTGCTGTCTAGAAATGAGAAGCCGGCTTTGTGCTACCTGTCTGACACCACTGCACCCAGTTATAAGTATACAGACTGACAGGCATAGCAACAGTAACCAAGAAGGGGCGGGACAAATGGTCAATTCCAAGGAGCTGTGTCGCCCATGCTGGCTTCCTTATGAATTACTGGGACATTTTTGATGGAAGTGAGCAACCTGCTGCTGTGAGGAAGGTCTATTATCTTCATCAATTATGTTTGCACACGCAGAGAGGTTAATGTTCCAGGCAAGCCCAAGTTGTTGTGCTTGGAGATTTGGATAATGCCCAAGCTCATGTGGCAACCCACTGAAATGCCAGATGAGAAATATGACTACCCAGAAGTCCCTTGCACCTCCCATTTCTCCCACCTTGTGACCACCTGCTAATAATTCTCTCCTGACTTATAATCCTCTGGGCACAAAAGGGGATTTGATTCATGGCATACTGTCACATAAAAGGTAAAGTATTTATTTTGTTGGTTTTGCTCTCGGTTTCTGCTGCCAGGAGAGGTTGATGTATTATACAAAGGGCTCTGCAGAAGCAATACATGGCAGTGTACAGTACAACATAAGCGCTTAATGTCTCAAAGTGAACTATGATATTGATTGATATTGTGGTGTGTTCACCTGACAGCCTGCCATCGGTCTGAATATGAGGAAGCTTCAACTGTCAAAAGAATTGTAACCCAGAAGGACTTATAGTATAGTAACAAAGATTTGCAAACACATTTCCATATAAACTCTTAAATCTATTTTCTTTGCAAAATATTACCCAACAGTCCATTGAATCACACTGTACATTTTACATTCAGTTTAATATTTAATCTGTCACATGCTTATGTATATATAATACCTTGCTTTATATCTTATTAATTTGTAAATTTGTATTTTCTACTTTCTTGTTTATTTCTTGTCTTTTAATTTGCATTGTACTATGCCATGTCTTTGTATGCTGCTGCAACACAAACATTTCCCAAATTGGGATCAATAAAGTACTTATCCGATCTATTACAATTACTGCATCTGTTTCTTGTATACAGTATATCAGTTGATGCTCCCACTATGATGCATTGGAACTTGCAGAACAGGAGTATTTTAATATTATTTTAACATTGTTTAGGTATACGAGAACTTGCTATGTAATGCACCAATATGCTAACAACTTTTACTAGCCATTCTCATATTTATCTTCAGGGTAATACGAGGCTGGCTTCATTCTCGGCACGCTTTGGGTGAATTTAGGAGAATCCAAAGGAAATGTTAGTAATACTAATACATGCAGAAACACCCACTGCTTTGGGAGTGGAGCCCAGGCCCTTTTTGCTGGGAGGCAACACTAAGCCCCACTGTGGTACCTCCGGACATTTTTTGATTTAGTTAATTAGCTTCCTTCATCCATGTCTTGGCCCACTGTGGCCTACTTACCATAATTCTGAAGATGCACATTGCCATAAATTACAGTAACACAGTCCTGACCTAAAAGCAGCTGTTTCGGTGCTTTATTAATGAGCCAGAATCAATAAACCCATGTTGGGAGCAACCGTCGAAGCTTTATTTTTAAAAACAATTATATTTCTGCTGCTCCACAGCATAAACTGACCAGCATACACAATGGTTCTTCAAAGACTGCTACATCTATTCCAGTGACTACATGGATACTCTTTCAGATGTTTGGTTTTAAAATGGATCTTCCGGCTTTAGATCAAACTTTTTCTCCCAATTGAATTTCAAAATCCCATTTCACCACCACCCAGGTATTTGCTCAATGTTTCGGGCCCCACAAACTAACATTTCGGCACTGCACACAAGGGCACAATGTTATGTTCTCAAGCCAACAAAGCTGATCAAAATACATATTATGATTTGTATATTTTACACAATCACATATTACCACTCCCTTTTTATTTATGTTTATATTAAGCAGTTCCACAGGACATTTGACTGTATACAACCAAACCAACGATCAGTGTAAGTATTGTATCCTTTAGCAAGTGCATAGTAAGTTCACTTCTTGTTGCTTTTTACCAACAAAGAAACACTTTTTCAGAGGTGCAGAATGTTGATTGGCTGTTGCAGAATAAAAGGGTAGGATATCATGAAATCCTCCTCAATACATTAATTAAGGAGAGTTAGTTACACATGTCAAAGAGGTTAAGGTTTCCCGAACATGTTTTGGACGTGTCCTAGAAAGAAGGGACTTTTTAAAAATCTTAATTCCTAAGACTAAATCTTGGAGCTACAGATCCCAACCCTCAATCTCCCAAACATTTCAAACAATCTCAATCACATATTATAATCTGGTTTGTCTTCTGACAGGGGCTGTCACACTGTCCCGAAATGTACACCAGATGGACATACGATAAAGGAAATGTTCAAATTCGGCTCTGATCGTAACAACATCGGGCCATTCGTAAGGGCATCTTATGCCATCGTATGACCGCCGGTGGAGTTTCTCAGGCTCCGGCAGCAACTTCGTGAGCGGCAACATCTTTGGCATGCCAAAGAACATGATGAGCAACTCTTACAGGCCCAGCACCTCCTCTTACAGGTAAAAATGGTCTTATTTCACTTTGTCATTTCTTGCTATTTGTGACCTGCTCTATCGAAATCAGTAGCAGTGATGACACCTGTATTAAGCAGGTGAAACAGGAGCATGAGGACACGGTGTGCGATGTTTCCTTGCAGATAGCTTCTCTGGTTGTTTTATTGCACAACACAATCATGTAAACATATTATGTAAATAACCCAATTTGTGTTCTGTGAAACTGAAAAGGATATTACATTGTTTTTGTTACTTTTGTTGCAGTTGTATGTCTTAAATGTAATTTAGGTTAACTTCCTGTTTTATTTAGATGCTTTTATTTTGAAGGTGAGTTTACGCGGTTGACAGGAAATTGTTGTTGCTATGGAAATAACATGACGGAGAAAACGTACAGGGACCCGAACAGATCTGGTAGGCCGAACACATCTGGTACCTACACGGGCTGTTGTTATGCCTGCTGTGACGTTACGTTACTCCGTTCTCCGCTTGTAATTATGCCGTTACAAGCTTCAAAGTTGTATTTATCATCTGAATTTGGCGAAAGAAGTTTAATATTCTGAAAGCCAAGACTTTGTTTATTTAAAATCAAACAAAAAACCCGAACCCCGAAAAACTATTTTTTTACACAAATACACGTTTATTTTGAAATGAGCCGTTGCGACAGATTTCGATAGAGCGGGTCACATTTGCCTTTCTAGCATTCTACAATGTACTTATCTTGTTTTGATTTAGATTTTCCAGGGCAGAGGCAAACCGAGGCGAAGGAGGAAACCGAGGTCTATTTGGGTCAAATATTTCAAAGTAATTGAAATGTAAAATGTGTTATACTTACAATCCAACCCGTACTCCACAGCCTTTCCCTCCCATAGGTGCCTCCTTAATGCCTTGTCTTTGTACTGTTTGTCCTTCATGGCATACAGTGGCTTGTTACTCTCCACCCAGCGAGTGATTGCCTCCTTCTGCGCCTCTGTGAAGCTGTATGATGCACCAGGGGATGGGATCTCCTTCTGGGCCTTGCCTTTCCCTTTGTCGCCCTTGCTCACTTCAGGCTTGGACTTGGACTTGCCTGCAGGTAGGGCGGGGGAGGCTGACTCATCTGAAAAGATACCAAATGGAAAAAAGATTAAGTACATGCAGGACAACAATGTATGGGAATATATAACAACATCAATAACCCCTCTTGCCCCCCATCCATACCAAAAATAAGTTACACATATTTACCTTCATCATCCGAGGATTCGGGATGTCTGTTACGAGGAGGAGGGGGAGAAGGTGAATGCTGCTGAGGAGACCTGGAACCCTCTGGGGACCGCTCTGGAGCTTTAGTTGGACAAGGACCGACATATTTCTTGCTTTTCCTCCCCTTTCTCTCTCTGGTTGGAGACTCAGTGCTGTGTTCTTGGACCTCTAAATCCTCAGTTTCCTCTGCTTTCCTCTTCTGAGTGTATTTACCAGCCAGCTTCTTCCATCTGCCGCTCCCTGCCTTGGGTGGCATGTTAAAGTAGAATTAAAGTAGAATTTACCCTGTGTTCTGCTCCCTATAATCTCCGATCAGGAATTTATTTTCCCACGCGCGGCCGAAGGTTTTATACCATCGGGAGGTCACGTGACGCTTTCGTGTGTGGTTCGGGCGCTATCGTGTGGCCTTCTGTCGGCATCGTACTTGCTTCGGCTGCTGCTTGGCCATTGACCAAGTTCGGGGCCATCTTCGTGCGAAATTCACAATTCCATATTCGTGTGTCCATCTGGTGTCAATTTCGGGACAGTGTGACAGGGGCTTTATGGTGATATATCATAAAGTGTCTCATACACACAGAGGCGCAATGAATAATAATAATAATAATAACTTGAATGTATATAGGGCCTTTCAAAACCTCAAGGTCGCTTTACAAAGAAACATACAAGAACAAGACATAAAACATAAAAAACATCAAACAGGAGGCAGAAATGGAAGTGTAAGAGGGGGGGGGGGGGAGTGAGTTATTGTTGGAAGGCGATGTTGAACAGATGAGTTTTAAGGGTTGATTTGAAAATGTTGAGAGAAGGGGCGTTGCGGATTTCTGCAGGGAGGGAGTTCCAGAGGGTGGGGGCAGCGACACTGAAGGCACGGTCCCCGAAGGTGCAGAGGCGTGAATGGGGAATGGAGAGCAGGCCGGAGTCTGAGGATCGAAGGGTGCGGGACGGGATGTATGGGTGGAGGAGATCTGTGAGGTACTGCGGGGAGAGGGCATGGAGGGATTTGTAGGTGAGGAGGAGGAGTTTGTAGGTGATGCAGGACTTGACCGGGAGCCAGTGGAGGTTGAATAGAGTGGGGGTGATGTGCTCCCAGGGCTTGGTGCGTGTGAGAACCCTGGCAGCTGAGTTCTGTATGTACTGGAGCCTGTTCAGGGATTTGCTGGGAACCCCGGACAGGGTTCCCAGCACGGACAATGGAGCAACATTACCCTTCATGTAGAGTTTCTATACTTGTTGGACGTAAATCAACCGCTCTGCTTTTAAATTCTTTTAAACAACTTTATAGGAAACTGTTTCACTTAACTGATACTCGCTCCATTGTCTTTACCGACCAGTCGCAAAAATGTTTGACTGCTTGGTGCTAAGCAGTTAGAGATTGGATGTTATCACTTACTGTATATACTGAAATAATGTGTAGGGCTGAACCCAGCGCCATATAGATAGAAGAGTTACGACAACGGAAGTCCAAAAACGGTTATCGTCACGTGGTTCATGTAGACGAGGATCGTTCCCCGGAAGTTCATGACGGGCAATGTGAATGCATTGATAACAGGAGATAGAACTACGATTTTTGGTAATTATTAGTGAATAAAGGTTTTGATTTGCAATATTTATACAACAAATCGATATGTGTATGTATTTACATCAATATGTTTTAAAAAATAAAATAGAATTTGCTAATATTAAGTGATAATATTAGGATTAGTGTGAACAACTAGTTTACATGTTAGGCTAACAGTGCCTTGGTTAAAGAGCCTGTTGCTGTTTATTTATAGCTTTTAATTCTTTAAAACCAATAGTATCTTCTTAAACCTGTATGGTAGTCAGGAGCATCACTTTCTAATGTTTATTGATATATTTAGAGGGAGGGGATCTAAAGTAATGCTTTAAAATTCAGATTAAATTCTACCATTTTCTTAAATTCATGGTAGTTTCAGTAACCATGGTAATTGAGGACACAAGTTATCTAAATGACTAATGTCATCTTTATGGCTTTCAGAAAGGACAGGAGACCGACAGCTGACTATCAAAGGACTAGCAGCAGCAGCATGATGATGATGATGTTAAATGTGTTGTTTTAGGAACATCCATTGCAAATACATGGAATTCAATAAACATTGAATAGCATATCATGCAGTTTGTCTGTGCCTTTTCCTCCGTGTTGTCCTGGTTTGCTGTGCTGCCTCCTAGTCGCCACCATGGTTTGCTGTGCTGCCTGGGGATGCTCCAATCGCTCAGAGAAAGGAGTACGAATGTACAGCTTCCCCACTGACACAGAGCGGAGGAAAAAATGGCTGGCTCAAGACAGCAAGAGCAATTTCACGACCAACAGCAAAAAAATATGTGAGGTAATTATATACAAACACTGCATTTGCACTTTTTCACAAAACGAAAACCACACCATTGGGAAAGCTTAATGTTTTGTTTAATACAAAAAAAACAGGGAAAGGCTTGAAAAACACAGAGTTGAGACTCAGGGTGCAGAGTGAGGGTCTCAGTGCAGGTATTCAGGCTCCATTGAATCCCCCTCTTTGGTTCTTGTGCTGAAAGAGGGATAAACAGACAGGAGAAAGGGTTATACACACCTATATAGCACACCTATTGGATGGGAAATTGCCTTGGGGAGATAAGGTGTTTACTTATATAAAACAGTAGTATTAAACTTACCTTGTGTTTTCACTCTCACTTAAGTCCCTCTCCCTTTGCCATCAATCCAAAATCAGCTGAGCTGCAACATTATACACACAGGTAATAATCAACATAATCACAAGGACACAATATGGCTCTGCTAACAACACTCACTCTTACACGCACCAAAGTTATATTTATCTAATATTTAACTCCCTCCACCCCCGCATACAATCCCGTTTAGAAGCCCCTCTTCTCTAATTCAACAACGTTGGACGAAATGACATTAAGAGAACGGAATTTACAATTAAAAGGCTGTTCAACGTGTGTTGCTACTTGCTTCGGTATCCTAGCTTGATCTGTTATCTGTAAACGTTCCCTAAATCTACTAATTTAGTGATAATCCACTGACATCCTTTAATACACATGTTAATTTGAATCAGATGTACTGATAATATCCGCAATATAAATCTTTAAACTTCTTCTTACCTTTAAAAGTCCGTCACGAACGGTCTATTATGCTGCAACTCTACAGCTCTGCTAGCCTTGGCGCTAACTTCCGGGGAACGATTGAGAGGCTCCACGATCTGCCATTGCTGTAAAAAAGTGGTCCATTGGAGTGAACGGAGATGACGTAACTGTCAGTCTATATGGCGCTGGCTGAACCATATTAAAACAAGCCACACCTACTCTCTTGAAGGCCACATTTTGGCTTTGACACAAAGATTAATTCCATATTTGATGTGTTATGAAACGTTCTAAAGATAGGCACAATATGAGATGAATAAATCCTCTTTTTTGTTTTCCTTTCTGCCATATTGACTGAAAGAAAGCCTAGAGTTACAATTCAGTGAGATTTAACTCTCTTGTTTGAGAATGTAGAGTGAGACATCTGTTCTGAGTGCATATTTCTATTCATAGCTGTTTTTAATCAACTTTTACTTCTTATGTGCAGATATTATAGAAATGTGTTTAAACGTGCCATTCGATGTTAAATGTCCACTATCTGAATGTTGGGGATTACTTTAGTCGTTGTTATTGTTTGTTTGTGTTCTTTGTAATTATTTTTTCTGTTTGTACATACAATCAGCACAGACCACTGTCTCATTTGTATGCATATATTTTGCTTTCCATCTCTAAATGATAAACACTGGTTATGCATTGTCCATCCATCCATCTTCTCCCGCTTATCCGTGGTTCGGGTCGCGGGGGTAGCAGTTCCAGCAGAGAGCCCCAAACTTTCCTTTCCCTGGCGACATCAACCAGCTCTGACTGGGGGATCCCAAGGCGCTCCCAGGCCAGCGAAGAGATATAATCCCTCCACCTGGTCCTAGGTCTACCCCTTGGTCTCTTCCCAGCTGGACGTGCCTGGAACACCTCCCTAGGGAGGCGCCCAGGTGGCATCCTAACTAGGTGCCCGAACCACCTCAACTGGCTCCTTTCGACGCGAAGGAGGAGTGGCTCAACTCCGAGTGGCTCAACTCCGAGTCCCTCCCGGATGACCGAACTTCTCACCTTATCCCTAAGGGAGACACCAGCCACCCTGCGGAGAAAACCCATCTCGGCCGCTTGTATCCGCGATCTCGTTCTTTCGGTCATGACCCATCCTTCATGACCATAGGTGAGGGTAGGAACGAAAATGGCCCGGTAGACAGAGAGCTTTGCCTTCTGGCTCAGCTCTCTTTTCGTCACAACGGTGCGGTAAAGCGACTGCAGTACCGCTCCCGCTGCTCCGATTCTCCGGCCCATCTTAGGCTCCATTGTTCCCTCACTCGAGAACAAGCCCCCGAGATACTTGAACTCCTTCACTTGGGGTAAGGCATTGTCGAAACGCAATAAAAAGATTTTCGATCCAAAATGTCCACTATCAAGCTGTGTCGCATTATCAATGGATGAATTTAACAACATATGACTATTTATTGTACATTTATAAAGATCTTGTGACAGAGCCATCACTGTAGAAAAATATTGCTGTCCATACTATCGAGTGTGTCCCTCGCTCCCCTTCTGCTTTCACCTGTCACTCCCTGCAGGCACTAATCAGGTGAGCAGTGGATTCAGGTGAGGGAAAGGGGGCGGGGCCAAAGGGAAAGGGAATTGTTTGTTGAAGGAAAAGAGAAGGCCTAGGTTGGAAAGGTTGGTTATCCCTTTAACTGCCAGACCAAGAAAACATTGGTTTGCATTTTTTTATCAAATGGGCAACAAACTATTTATTTATTTGTTACTGACTACACAGTTTTGTTTTTATGAGCCTCTACTAACTGGTCGAGTTGGCCTTTTATGGTAAAAGTGCATTTTCAAGAATCATCATATTATACAATATTTGTACGCATCAAACTCAAATAAAACACAAACTGAATTTGTTTCTTTTATGGAAAATGAGCAATATATACAACCAGATATATTCATAAAAGATAATAAATTATAATTGTAAAAAAAAAAAATTGAAAAAAGTAATGTAAAGTGTTTTTCATAATAAAAAACAGACTTGCTCATCTTACTGTATATGCTGAATTGTCCTAACAGCAAATGTCTATATCCTGTGTTGGCCTAACTTGCTCATCTGTGTGCAACTTTGGGCTGAATGCCATGCATGAAAGGGGCTATATAAATTATTTTCACTCTGAGACTCATAAGGCAGTACTAGATGTAGTAATATTACCATGAATCTAGCTATTTATTTACCATATTTTATTGAAAAACATCTCTGAAACTCTGAAAAAGTAATATTGATAGTTTACCATAAAAGGCCAATTCGACCGATTGGTTGAGCATATTTTCAAAAAAATAATTACACCCTTGTTAAAACTTTTGTTGTGCATCAAGTTATCTAAATATGTTCAGTTAGTGCTCTGACACTATGTCAAAATTGATACCTTACAAAAGTTGACCAAAAAGAGTGATTTCTTCAGCAGTGATTTTTAGCATTGCCAACTTTCTCAGTGAAAGCTAGCTGAAAGGCTTTCTGTTCGAACCACCGTGACATCTGGAGGTTGTTTTGTGCATAACACGTCAACCAGATGGTAGAGATGGATCAGATGGAGTAAAACTTTTTATTTTTTTTCCAACGATATCAAGACACAAAATGTGCTCTACCAAATGGTGGCGCTGGCAGTTACAGTACTTCAGGGTTACTTTGGGAGCATTGAGACCCAAGGAACGTGAGGACCAGCAAGGACCAGTGTGAATATCAATATTATTTCCCTTTTTCGGCGGCCGGTGAGTCCCTTCTTTTTGGATATTTTTCTTCTTTTTAGCAGTGTTTCGGGTGACTTGGGTTATCTCTTTTGTGGAGTGACTTTGGACTTATTATTTTTGCTTTCATTGGGATTATTCAGCTGTATCATTAAGACTGCATTTTAAGTTGGACATTGCATGAGAATTACTCTAGTTATCATTTGTGTTTGTACTTTTGTTGGGGGTGTTGAATGTTTTTGGGCTAAATAAACTGTCTTGAGATGCCAGACCAACTCTGTCTAGATCACATGTGTCAAACTCAAGGCCCGGGGGCCAAATCAGGCCCGTGGTGGATTTCATTTCGGCCCGCAGGATAATTTTTTATTACTATTAGATCTGGCCCGCCGGTATATTGCACGCACACCTTCACTCCACCCTGAGGGTCTCCTCAGCTCAGAGCCTGAGCCCAAACATTGATGACCTTGCATCCAAGATGAGATGCCAAGTATCTGCTTGAACTAGCATCACAGAGCAGCAACACCTTCTGCACTTTCTCTCTCACGACAACAGGGCATGTTTGGTTTTTTCTTTGAGGGAAATTGTTTTATTGAAGCTGTTGTTGGCCTGTGGAAAAATGTAATCATAAGAAATGACTCCAGAAAAGCTGCTGATAGAGCCATAAGAAATGAATGCAACTGATTATTTAATGTTTAATGTTGTTTTTATAGGCAATCATTTAAGCTTTGTTAGTTCCAGGTTTAATATGTGCAATACGTTCATTTCAATAAGTTCTGCAATAAACATTGAACCAGTCCGGCCCTCGACTAGTACCGATCTTTTTATTTTTCCCCACTGTGTATTTGAGTTTGACACCCCTGGTCTAGGTTTTAGTTTGGGTTGGTACTTCACTATTTAGAGGACACACTACTCATATCAGCCCCTCTCTTAGCCAGGTTAAATAACCACAGTAGCTCCTGAACTTTTGCACTGGTAACTACTTTATATATATAAGCTGATTGTTACAATATTCTGTGATTAAATCTACTGTGAGTGACCTAGATGTGACAACAACAACCGTTGAGATATTATGCCCTTCGTTCTTAGTGTTTGACTTTTTAACATGCATACATCTTCTGCATTTCACATTTGTGACATAATTGACCACACAATTGATGACCTAAGCTCCATTCATAAAAAAATAATATCAAATAACATGAATCGTAGTGTGAAGTTAGAGTTAAGAAAGGCATGAAGACATCATTATGTGTCTACCAAATCCCTCTCTACCTAGTAGGGCACTACCTCAGTGCTTAGGGGCCTAGAGCTGGACCAACGTCACTCTGGTGCCGTCTGGCAGAACTGTCTGTGCTTATTCAGCAGCCAGAGACCCGTAAATCAATGATCCTTCAACTGTTAATCAATCACAACTCGCTGCTATTCTCATAAGACCACTGTAGCTTCATTACTGCTCAACAATTAACACTGCCAGGAGAGTGATTGGTACACTCAATGCCATGATTAATGTGCCTATAAAATGAATATAATTTAGATGTTAATTAATTACAGGATAGTCACTTAATTATAGGATAAGGTCCTAGTGTTGATTTCTCGTAACACATATCAACATGACTGACAGCAAGGAGGTGAGATCAGGAAGTTTATTCAGGATAAAGCAAAATCTACTCTCTTTTTTGGTGTATAACATTAACTGAGTATCGACAGGTGAAGTTGTCCATCTTTTTTTGTAGATGTTGCTATGCCTCTGCGAAAACTCAAACATCACAATAGTGCTGGATCTGTCCTTTTTTTCCTTCTAAATCTTGTTGAAGTCTGTCACAAATCAGTGAGCCTGGTAATTGCTATTTGTGCTCTCTCGTGCCGGGTATTGTACTATTTTCAATCTGTACACCTTTGGAAGCACTCCACTGTTGCACTATGGTTTCTTTTAGAAAACAGTTGTGTGTATAACCAAACGAATGTATGGCTCTAATTGAGATCATAATTAAAAAACTATTATCAAAGAATAGCAGGAAGCAGGCAAATGGGGAATTGTGTCCAAAAGATGAGATGATTCAAGACAAGATCACAGCACCTCCTACACAATGTGTCCCAAATGACACATTTACATGCATAATCCCTGCACTCTCCATCTGCTAGCGCTTAGCATTTCGTTATGAATGCTTTCTTTATTAGACAGTGTATTTATTTACAGCAGATCAGAATCAGAAGCAGGTTTATTACCAGGTAGGTTTACACGTACGAGGAATTTGACTTGATGTCATGTTGCATACATAAAAGTAACATTTAAAAAACACACATGGAGAACTATTTTAAGAAAACTATAATAACATTAAAAAAAAATCTAAATAAAGTAAAATATTACAATATTTACATACAAAATATAATGGAATAAAATCCGGCAGTAATAAAAAAACAGATATTGTGTGCATTAATGGAGCTTAGCATGACATTGAGACTTGAGAGTCAATGAAATAAATGGTGTATCTAATCAGCCGTCCGATGTCAACGTAACAAGTTTGGCTTTACCTTTTTTACTTTGGAATGAAGTCTGCGGAGGACAGCACGGTGGAGTCAATAAGTCTGGCTCTGTTTATATCGAGCATCCGGCCTCAGTTCGTTGGCACATTTGAAAACTGACATTTGCATATTTGCATCCCTGCTCTGCCAAAGAGCTAATCAGATGGGGACCTGTAGCCACGCTCCCAGAAAAACACTGAGCGTTCATTACATTTTAATACAACAACCTGCAACAACACATGTAAAGGCAAATGCCAAATAATACAACATCCATTGTGACCCAGAGCTGCTACATTCTGTTTTAATCCGGAGCAGAAATATGTTTCTTATTACAGATCTTTTAAATGCCACTTAAACATGCCAAAATACAAAAACTCGGACATATTAACATTTTCTGAATTTACATTTTGACCCTCTATTCCTAGAGGTTTGGGCAATTGGGCAGATTTTAAAGTCTTGAGTCATTGTTGAAACCAAAAATACAAAGCTGAGGCAACTTAAAGGTGGGGTAGGTAATTCACTTCAGAAACACTTGTTGTTATATTCCATGGAATGCTCTTAACATCCCGATAGCAATGAATATCTTAAATGCTTTGACAATAAATACATACAAATATGTAATCTGTGGAAGCTGTAGCGCTGTAAAAAGCACGACCAATCATTTGAGCCGGCCCGGCGAAAATAACTGGATGGCCTACCTGCCTGTCAGCCTTCCATCTGGGCGCGAACTTATCTCGTGCCCTCATTGGTCATATGCGCGTTCCTGTGTGTTGGAGGAGGGGCTCTGTAAGGAAGTCTGAAGGAAGAGGCAGACTTTTTTCGGTTGTGTACTTTCAAATTCTAGTGCACTCAAGCTGGTTTCTCCATTCTTACCTACCCTACCTTTAAAGGAGTACATTTGATACTCCTTGGATCTGTTTAGACAAAGAAACCTCCAAATATACCCGTCTTTACTTTAGCACTTCTTTAGGACATGAAATATTTAAGACTGAAATAAACAACAGTCAGTTAAAGTTGAAATATAATACATTCTTGGTATTGTTTGTCTCGAGTTACAAACCCAGAAGCCTCATCAGGGATGTGTTGGTGTTTTGACACCAGACAACAACATAAGCAAAGAATCCAATAGCTGTCATCAGATTTCAATCAAATGTTGAAATTGGTGCTCAAAACTGAGCCCCTAAAACCATGCACACAGATATGTCTGTTTGAAATATCACAAATTGCCTGAACTGCAATTCAATCGGATTCTTGTCGACCCGATTGTCCTTTTGTAATTATCTCTTTGATACATTTGGTTTTCAAGCCGTTGAGCTCCAAAACCACTGTACTTCATATCAACAATGCAACTCAATGGTCTTTTATCAGAAACTTCCTGACTAGTGAACCTGCTAAAAAAGAAAGGTTCAATCCGAATGTATGGGAACACTTTGTTTGGTCTAATGGTACGTCCACACGGCAGCATCGCGTTGAAGCTTGCCGGTGGGCGTGTCTGGACCAACAACCAATCACATTAATCTCCCGCCCCGGACACACAAGCACGCGGTTTGATTGGCTGGAGCTTGTAATGGCAGATGATTTGATTGGCTGGTGCTTCCGTCTACACTTGAAAAGTTGAACTTTTCGCAACTTTCGAAGCGAGCAACTGAGGCAAAGCGACGCAACGGAACCACAATGTAGTTCGGCAAAGCGTGACGTCACCCCATTCAAAATGGGAAGCGTCTCCGTTGAAGCACGCGACGCTGCCGTGTGGACGTACCGTAAGAGTAAACCACAAAGCATTTAAAAATCTAAACTTCTGGGATTCCAGAGAATTCCTAAAAGACTGTCAGCTGCTACAGACATGTTTTTCAAACTTACTGTGATTAAAAACATTTTAAAAGCAAATGTTGATGGTGTCCTACTAAATACAGTTTCAAGCATCTCACCAACCTCTTCAACCAATCCAATAATGCTAGAGATGATGGTTGAACAACTTGATGCCAATTTGACAAAAGAGAAATAACATTTGTAACGCCGATGAACTCTTATTCAGCCTTATTTATTAAACCAAGAATGCTCTCTTCAAATACGTTTAAGAGTTAATTCAGTGCAAATAACATTCACAGACAACAATAGAAACATAAATAAGGTGGTTTCGTTAAAGCTAAATCTAGAAATATGTCTAGGAAAAGTAATTCAGTTTATATAATATCAGAAATATAATGAATTTGTTTCTTATTATCTACCTACTCTTTCACCCATCCATCCAGACTGATCACACCTGTGGCCATAGCGATTACATTTATTCATGAAACATCATGTCGTCCATAGCAACGGAGATCAACCTTGCACTCTCAGCTTCGACTACCTACCAAAAGTCGCTCTCAGCTGTTTATGTGAAAAACTGTTGTGAGGAAAAATCTTTGTTTTAGGAACTGTTATATCCATTTAAGAGAACTCTATTGGAAAAGCAAACATCCTCTTCAGCAGCTTTTTTAGTTGAGTTCAACTTTGGTGTCCTTTCACGGAACAATAATAGGGACATAAGTGGTGAAAACACTTTATTTCGTATAAAGGAGAAATTGTTAGCTATATACCAAGAGATTCAAACCGTTTTCTATTTACTTCCCTTTAGCTAAAGCTGTTTTTGGAACTGTTTGTAACAAATTACCGGTCATTCTCAAAGTATCTATCAGTTCTGCTATGTGTTTGCATTGCCTATGCTGCGGGAAGTTTGCTCTGGCTATTGCTTTACAACAGGGCTCTGTGGAGATTGAACACCCTTTTATCCCTTAGCCTCAAGTCGCAATCAGATAATTGTTTCTCATAGCAACCATTTGAGACTGCAAAACCATGTAATCCCCAGAGCTGCTGTGATGGCGATACAATAGCTGGAGAGAAACTCTAAGGGTCTCATTGTTCGCTTGTTTCTGAGCAGGAACGCTTTTCAGAACTGCTTAGGTTAAGGAACAACAAGTACTTAATTCATAGTTAACTTTCACAAAAACACGTTTTTTCAGATTCTAAATGTTGCTGGGGTAGGACCAGATTGTGTCGAATTTTCCCGTTGCTATAGTAGCTTGAAATGGGTGAAGAGCATAGTTTTTATCATTCAGTAAGGGACCAGAAATCCTGCTTCTGTTTGAAATCCTGTTTTTACACAGAGCGTCCCCCTGGCATTCATCATCACTATATTACCTGTCAGCTCTCTGCCTCTCTCATGTCCCCCCCGATGCCATATGGGAATTTCTGTATGCATGTTCTTCTCTACCAAGACAGTGTTGTCCTGTGTGGGCTGCCTTAAAGATACAAGTGTAATACTGCTGCTGATGGAGCGCTGGTTGCAAGATGGCCAGCAATATGGTGGTGTTTCTAAGGAAGGAATACCTGAAATAAAGAAATAAATTAAATACCCTTTAGTTTGACCTTTGTAGACAGTAACTGTGAAATCAGAGCCATGGCATTTCAACTAAGCCAAATTATATTTAGAATTGAAATGACTAATTGCAATAGAGAGCTCCAATTCCCACCTCTCATTATTCATTTCAGCCAAATCATTACTCCGAGTAAAGAATTGATTGAAATACATCAAGGAGTGTTTTTTTTTGTGAGTCTTAGAAACAGCCTCAGTGATGCATTCTGTTTAGCATTCCCTCAGTGGCTCTGTTTTATGACTTTGGAGGGAAATAAATGCGAAGAGTTTTGCATTCAGGTGTGATTTTCCATCGGCCTTGTGCTATGGTGAAAGGGCTATCTTTAAACCAAGCAAAAATGGCTACTTTTCATATTTTTTTCTGTTTACAGTGTTGTTGTTCCCCATGGGTAATTGTTCAGGAGAGCTTTTTGTTGCAGCCCCATAATGCTTCTGAAAGCATAGCGGGACAAAAAGCTTTTTTTTTTCTTATTTAAAATTTAATTTTTTAAGGGGGAAAATGTGCTGACTACTTGCACAACACAATTTAAGGCATTAGCAAAGATAGGAAAACAGTACTGGCATAACAAATAGCTTGTTTTTAAATGTGTGTCATTGAATTTTACAAAGCAGTAAAACACAGTACTTTTGTAATTTACTCAATTAGTCTTTTTCATTTCAGATCTTTGAGAGTAAAACCTCCTTGTCAAATTGGATAGTGATTTCAAATCCACTTTTTTCTGTGGATCAGACAAGGCCACCGCCGGCAGGTGTTGGTCTGTCTGACAGCGATGATGAGGCGCATGTTCTCTTCACATGTCTCAGAGGTATCAGTCATGTTAGAGAAGAACTGCTGTCTGTCTGATGCCCCGGCCACACGAGGACGAAAACGGTCGTTTGCGTTACTGTTTAGTGTCATATAGACCGTTCGGCCACACGAGGACGACCGAATACGGCACTAAACGACTGCGTAAACGATAACGGGTCCCAAGGTGGATAGAACGGCATACGCAACGCTCTGGGGGGTCCAACGGCTCCGTGTGTACGCCCTATACGATCATTTTCTGATAATGATGAGGCAATAGCCCCGCCTCTCCCCACCTCTGCTGCTCACCCCCGCGTCAAAGTAAACTGCACACTGAATTCAGATTATTTATCTTTCTCTCGATATGGACCTAAACGCGAGTGAAGTCTAATCTGACAGGACGGAGACACGCAGCTCTGCTCACCTGCAGCTCCTCCCGCTGTGATGCGGCGGTGAACGGAGTAAAACACACACTTCATGTCCGATCATCACCCTTAGCTATTTTAATTACCTCTCAAACTACCTTACTAGATATAAATATGTTTATTTTTACTGTCGGCCGGGTCACTCATTACTGGATCAGCTGCTGCATGAGACAGACACTGGCGCGCTGTCTGAAGAGAGGGAGGAAAAAGAGAGGCTCCGTGTATTTTATTATTATATTATATAGATTCGTTATTCATTTGTTTTAAAGCTCAATAAATAACAAAGAAGACACTGGCACTTTTATAATTTTGTCGGAAGATTTAAACTTTAATTCACGTTGACTGGGGAAAAACTCTGCCCGATTCCCTCGGCCCCCACCGCGGAGAATAAACAGAAGGGCAACCATGACAACCATGCTTCTTCGCTGCTTTTGTGGAGGAAGTTACAGCGCCACGTACAGGCTCCTGCATATGTACTGCAGCTTCTCCAGCGGTTGGAGCTAAACGGAGCGGTCTCGTGTGGACGGACACTATCCGGATGACTATTGCGTGTGGACGGAAGCTTTTTTGCGATTGCGTTTGCGTTAATCCTATGCGTTTAGCCGTTTTCGTCCTCGTGTGGCCGGGGCATGAGTGAGAACCGTTCCAAGCCTGGAAGCTTTGGGCTCTGTGAGTTCTACAGACAGCTGATCTGCACCTGAGACAACTCAGATGGATGTTAATGAACTAGAAAAAAGACAGGAGTTCTACTTAGAGAGATAACATGTCCTCTTAATTACCTGTAGCTCAGGTCAGAATAATTTCATTGCCATTTATACACTGTAGCTTTGTGCATATGACAATAAAACCTTTGAATCTTTTAATCTATACACTGAAAATACTTGATTTGGATCAGTACAATTAAATGTTTATCAATAGGAAAAATATTTGAAATACAGTCCCAGCATGTTTACTTGGAATGACTCTTTTAATATGGTTGGTTGCACTTGCATTAACAAAAGTCTTTCTGCTAAAAAATGTATATACAATTGTGGTTTTAACACTTCATTCTGGTGTCACTAGTTGATATGTTGTGTGTCCATATGAACATTGCAGTGACATCTGGATTCATTTTCATAATTGGTCTACCTAAAAATGTACAGACTAAAGCCTGTTTTGACACTAATGAGATTACATATTAATACGAACCAAAGTCTTTAATTGTTAGCTTTCTTGGTGTCTGAAGGACCAGGAACAGTGAGAATGAGGGGAAACAGTGGAGAGCCGAACACATGCTTGTTAGGGACCAATTTTTACCTAAAAATCACTTTACGTTAATCTGTAATTTTGTGTTACCTGAAAACCGATAATTTACTGCAATCTGATATTTCAGTGGAAAACCAATCAAACACATTGTCAGCGAACATATGACAGAAACATTTAGTATCAACATAGTGTTAGCAGTGTTAGCAGTGTTAGTGTTAGCAGTAACAACATTTTTTTATGATTCCAAATTTGCAGTTGGAAATGTATTGTAGGCCACCATAGCTCAACACACTGACATTTAACAAAATATCTTCATCAGCACATGTACAATATTTAGAAAAAGTGCTCCAAATGCAAGAAGCACAACAGAACTAAACACAGGGTTGCCAACTTTGGGTACCTGGCTGGAGTGAGATTTTGATATCATGGGTTTAATTACACATATGCGCACTAAATGACTGCTATTGTGTCAGTAGCGGGACCTTAGCATATAGGATATATATACAATATATACAAATACACAATATTGGACACAGACTATAAAGGGCACAAAGTTTCATTCACTAATGAAAGTCAAACACGTTTGTTTCCACTGTTTTATTGTGTGCCTGTCGCGATAAGCAATTAATTGACTTGTCGTACGATAAATAAAAATGAACTCGATACATTTCCATTTACATGAGGATGTGACTAGCAGTTGGAAAGGATGTACTTGAATTATTATTATATATTATCATTATGTCAGTGGTCTAAAATGGTCATACAACGGTGCCGACAATATTATCGTTTATCGCAATAATTTACGTGAAAATGTATCCAACCAAATTAATTATCGTGAGAGGCCTATACATGAAACACACACACACACACAGACAAATCTACAGACTTACTCCAAACTGCCAAATATATTAATTAACACACTCTCACTCTCATATACTCTTTGACTCTATTTTGGCCTAGTATAGTGGTTTTCAAACTGTGGGGCGTGACCCCTGGTGGGTCGCGGAGGTACTGCACGGGGGTCGTGGGAAGATGTTGCCTTTTGCAACACCCTACTTATGTGAATAGGCTTTTTCTGCTGTTGCTGCCATCAAAACGAAATACAGATCAAAGCTGAATGAACTGAGAGGGGCAGTCTGAAAACAACAGCCCCGGTTTGAGAAGATCTGCGAGGGAAAGCAAGCACACACAAGTCATTGATGAGCTATGTGTGGAATAGGAATGGTAAAGTGATGTGATCGTTTGCAACCTGCAGTAGAAATAGTAGTTAATTCATATATTTTCCTTAAAGAAATTTGAATTTAAAAATCTACTACTCAGGGAAGAAGGCCAACCAGTTTTAATTAGGCCAAATTAATTCACAGTATCTTACAAGCACTTTTGTTCATGTGTAATCCATAATAAAATATAAAATTATAGTTGGATCTTTATATCTTCTTATTATCAGCAGAGAAAAATGTAATGTTTTTACACCAATATACAATGAATCCTACCAATATAGATGGGAACCGGGTTGGGGGGGGTCCCGAAAATATTTCCAATTACCCAAGGGGGGCCCGACTGAAAAAGTTTGGGAGGCCTAGTAGAACAATAAGCAGCAGACTTTTACTTTTTTATCATTTCTACTGGATCTTGGATCTTAGATCTGCGCATGCGCAATACGGTCGGGGATTAACCAACCAGCTCCCACTGCTCTGCTGTCTGTTAACGTTGTTAAGAGTGGTGGGGGCGGAGAGGGAGCGGATCGACAGCTTGAGCAGCTGTCAACTCAACATTGTAAATAACCAACCAAAAACGATCGCCGGTTCATCTTGTTTTTGGCGTGAGAATAGTTTGGGCAGCGTGAGAGTGTGAGATTGACAGTGAAAGCGTGTGTCACACCCCAGATGTGTGAGCGTTGGCAACCCTGCTAAACATGTTTTCAGGGAACATTAAAAGTGATGCACACGGCTTGTTGTTTTCATGATGTTGTCTTTCAGTTTGAAGTGGACCATTTGTCAGTAGTGTCGAAAACAAGTTAAAGGGCTTCCTAATTGTCATTTGAGCTATCAGAGCCAGCAAACAGGCCATTTGTAGGAGACAGGTATAAACTAGCAGGAGCCGAAGTACTTCTTCACATCAGGAACTAATGTGTCAGTTTGCCGGGTCACATTTCACACTGCCACACTGCAATTATCGTGTTGTACTGCTTGTACTGCAGGAACAGAGACAGACAGACCCGAAGAGACTGACTGAGAGGGAGTGATAAAGGAGGGGGAGGGAGTCTCTGGAGAGACACACATGGCAAAGGTACAGGTACAGCAGTTAAAATGATGTTTCATCACCTACACATTATCAGGCTTGGGGATTACATAATCAGGATACAAAAAAAAAGGTAATTACGACACGATAATACTTTAAAGGTCAGATCAAGTCTGAAATTTGACTTGCATCACAGTAGCTCCATAACATTCACATAGACAAATATCAAGACTCATGAAAAACAAACAACTGTATTCTCTTACATAAAATAAGACGTAATCAGATTACTGTTACATTGATTAAAATGTGGGATTACTAGCAGGATCACAACGTTACTAAAAATGTAAAAAGGGCATTTTGTGTTATTAATAAAATGAGCGTATATTGTCTAGCGCTCTTATACATTGTACGTGATAGGTTAAGGGGCGAGACATCTCTAAGCGGTTGACCAATCACAACAGAGCCAATGAGAGCAGACTGGGCTCTGGTTTCAGACAGAGGGTGAAAAGAGATGCTGCAGCACAGCAGGATGAGAAAAATAAAGAGCTTTTTGAACATTAAAACATGGAGACATGTCCCAGTAGAGACACTACATACAACTGAAATGAAACCTAAAATGAGCATACAGTAGTAGGGCCCCTTTAACTAGTAATTGTAAAATAATACATTTTTTAAAGCAACCCTGCGCATAATGCACGGTAAACAAAAGCTTCCACCATTCCTTTTTATACTGACAGGCTAGAAAGTAAAGCTATTTCTTTTTCAAGTGCATTCCTCAAACCACCTGCTTTCTGTCTACAGCTTGTAAAACACAACTCTATTATTAACTTCTCAAACCATACCTCACATGTAAAATGTATAAATTCAGCAAGAAATTTAAACTGTTCCTTAATGTTTGAACTCTGCTCTCTAATTTATACTGTGCCCTACTTTTGAGTGGGCTGTGATTTGTATCACTTACAAATAGCACCAGAGCAATATGTGATTTATATACAAAAAACATCTTGTGAGGAAAACGGTTCAAACACCGACCACCACACTGGGTTGTGAGATACAAACATTTGATCACAAGTGTGGAGGCTCTGAAAATGTTTATTCTGAGTTTTGTGTGGGTGAGATATTTGAAAACCACACTGCGAAAACGAGTTTTGTGTCGTGCTTGTGATTCATTCCAGGCGGGCATTTTCATTCAAATCTGCCTATTGAGGCACATTCAGATGCTAAAATGAATCTTTCTTGTTAACACAAAACAGCATGCAACCGTCATGAACATGTCAGTGAAAGAGATTTGGCCCCAGGAAAAAATATTCACAGGTGTTTAATTTGTCTGGAGTTGTGACAGGCCTGGGGAATGTATATTGCTTGTTCTGTGCCTGATGATAACATCGTATCTGAAGAACACTGTCAAATGATTATACTGTCAGAGATGTGATTTGTATAATATTGAAGTGTATTCAAGACAAAAGATTTGAGATGGCACAAAAACAATTGAGCTCTGCTTTGTCTGGAAGTCAACCTTTGGGAGAGTTCAGGGACAGATTTTGAAGCCCAGGGGTGTTTCTAAATCTCGAGGAAGGATGCTCCAGAGCCACTATTTCAAGTAATGTCCAGCATACTTGGAATTCTACCAAGCCCGGCGTACTTTGTTTGGAGAAATTTCGAGGCTGCACATGTTCCATTCTTCGTTTTCCGAGGCTAGGAAGTATTCTTGCCTCGCTTCTAAAGCAAGACGCTCGGAAGACATGTGCTACCAAGCAAGCGTACTCGACATTGAGAAACACCGCTTCCTTGGTGGGACATGAGGATCAGCCATCAGAGGCTAGGCAAGAATCCTTCCTGGCATTCGGAGAACGAAGAATGGAACAGGTTAGCAAGTGTGCAGGTGTGCGTCATATGAGAGCTTACATTTTCCGCCACAGATTTGGGGAAATTGGTCCGTGCGCAAAGCATTGTGGGGATTTTAAGACCGCGGAGTCTACACATGTGCAGCCTCGAAATTTCCCGCAACGAAGGACGCCGGCCTCGGTAGATTTCCAAGTATGCTGGACATTGGAACAGTCCTTCGGCGGGACTCTATGACGTAGCATCCTTGAAATAGTGGCTCTGGAGCATCCTTCCTCGACATTGAGAAACACGATCAGATTTGAGCCTTCCATCTTGATCAAAACATGCTCCTTTCTGAGTCTTATGTCTCTACTTTTTTCAGCAGTTTCCTCTTTTGTTCCCAGCAGTTAATAATGCAATGGGTTGCTTGTCATACCTTTTTTTTTTTTTTACCTGCAAGCTGAACAAACCAACATTTGGACATCAGATTCATTAAGTAAAAGTAAAAAGATTTGCTTTGCTATTCTGTTCTTTGCCATACAACTATTAAAGACAATTGGATATTGTATGCCTTTTTAGAAAACCTTTATTAGTCCCATATGTCTTGTTGTTTGAAGTAAATATGTCAGCACTGTTCTTGTTGTCCTTAATTTGAATCTTTATGGTTTATTGCACTTATGAGTCGCTTTGGACAAAAACATCAGCTGAATTCAATAGCACATAAGGAGGTTAAGAAAGTTTGAGCCATTTAGAGTTGGCACGTTTAAATTGCTACAACAAAACCAACCACATCACCACTGCTTTTAAAAGTAGATGGTCAGTGTTAACAGGTTATACTCTGCTTAAGTTCTCTTTCTGAAATAAGTGTGAGCAGCTTTGATCATCTCAAGCTGATCATTTTCATTCCTGGCTCAAATCTAGTTACACAATCTCTCTTTTGTATCCTCTGCTCACGATTCTGTCCACCCTCGCACAGATTTAATTGAGCTCTCACACATTTGGAAAAACTCATTTGTTTTGTTGCCAAATATTTTGTCGTCAGTGTCCTCTAGCACAACGACAAAGCATTGAGCAGGTTTTCATATGATGTGGTATCATTTGCTTTCAGGTGTGCATATACCTATAGATGTTTCTTTACCCCATTGTGTTCCACCCAATGCATATGTTTTGTCGAGCTGAAATTGCAGAGCTGTTCCTCTATTCCAGCTTTCACTCTTGTAAATGAATGTGCCTGGATCAGGAGGCTATCTGTCCCGGGCTCTGATGGGTAAGATTGTTGTCCGGGCCTGCCAATCTAATCCGGGCCATCTACTTGTTGTATAGGAAGAGTAATGAGCAGCTTCTTGGCGGATGCTGTGGGCATGCCAGAGGCAAATATGCCCTCCATGTGTCTCCTCAAGCATTATTACCGTGAAAAGTGAGACCCCAGAAGTGCCCGAGGGGTCGTTGACACAAGGGAATAGGATTGAGTTTGAGACACCAAACACAGTAGGAGGCTGTTACCGAAACATTGCTGTATTGTGACATTGTGCTGAGGAGTAACATCCAATGTATGAATGTTATCTTCTCCATTGTTGCAGATATGATATTTAAAATGTCATAAGGCAAGTTTATTTATATAGCACTTTTCAACACAAGGCATTTCAAAGTGCTTTACAAAAGTAAAAGACATTAAGAGCATACAACACATTAGAAACATTAAAAAGCAAAGATGATAAAACATGAATAACACAGGTACATGAATATAAGTTGCAGTGTAAGATGTGAATAGTTCAATTAAAAGTAGCGGCAAAAAGAAAGATTTAAAATAAAACATCCAAATGTTCAATAACCATGAAACATTAAAAGTATCACAGTTTTTAATTCCACAATCTCAATAATAGATTGTTTTGCCCAATACTGTATTGAAATGTAAAAGTCCCGTTTTACTAACGGATCTTCTTAAAGGTACAGTACCATGTAACGTTTAACCACGATTATTACATTACATTGCATTTAGCTGACGCTTTTATCCAAAGCGACGTACAATAAGTGCGTTCGACCAACAAAATACAAACTTGAAGAAAACAGAATCATATAAGTACATCAGGTTTCATAGAGCAAAACATTTCAAGTGCTACTCAACTGGCTTTAGAAAAGCCAGCCCTTTATTAGTATATAAGTGCTTTGTTAATAGTTCTATCGCTCGAAGTGGAGTCGTCTTATCTCTTTTCAGAGTATGTAGACACATGAGCAACCAAATGAAAGGATACACATTCCTGCTGACACTTTCAAGCGATTACCACTGAGCGAACCACAGCCACACAGTCCTGATGGAGCAGATTAGCTTCATGTGTGTGCGATATGTGAAAAGAACATACTGATGGAAATCTTAGCTTTGATTGTTTAATAAACATTGTTTAAATGGTTAAGCTTTGAATCTGAGTTTTCTTGGGCGTGTGTGTGTGAGTTCAATTGATGGAGAAACATAGGCGGAGAGGCTGATATTTCAACGACTATCAAACTATTTTATTACCTATTTCCTTAACTATTTCCGTAGTATCTTAATAATAGCAATACCATGAACAAAAAAATAAAGCACCAGGCGCTACACAGGGCTGGATTGTTAAAAACAGGTTGTAATACTTTTTTTGACGCAACTAACAATAACAACTAGCCTGCTAAACCACGGGAAATTAGATGTAATGATCCCTGGATATGATGCCTAATGTCTTCTGCACTCTTTTGCTATTGTAAGATGATCTAGTCTGCAATACAAGTGTAGAACCCATGAAAGTTCTGTTTTTGCACAGTGCACTCTACCGAGAACACTAGAAATCAATACAGAAATATCCTGTAGTTCATGCATCCAGCTAAGTCACTGTCACCTCCAATAACGGTGCAAGATGCATGTGTTATTGCAGCTGGGAAATCAGCTATCTCTGTCAATATAGCAGGAACTGAGGAATCAATTGCTTCCATCGACTTCCTTTACATTCACCACTGATTGGACATCGACAGAAGACGTGCCATTTTTTCTCTTTAAGATGGTGTGGGACACTGCATGTCAGTATGGTAGGAATATTAATTGAAACATCCTTTATTGAACATTCAAATAAATAGGGAATGTAAAATACACAGCATTGACTGGTTGTCACACATAATGTAATTGCATGACAGCTTGTTCTGCGAAAAAACCCGTAGAGAAAGACTCCGCAGATAGATATTAACATATAAAGATTGCGGCACTCCTACACACCCTCACACATGTAATAAAACCAGGAGCTCTCACAGTAAGATATGATGACAGAGCTGCAATCATGCGATCGTGGGAATATGTTTTGAATGCGCCGCCGGGGAGCCTGAGGTTGGATTTGACGTACGCTGGCTGTGATTGATTGTGTTGTTATTGCTAAGGACTCTCTTCCGGCTGCCTGCGGGACCCTTTTCGATCCATCCACTGTCTGTTTGTACTGCTGCTCATACATTTTACAGCCCGTGCTGGAACCTACTGGGAGCTTAAACAATTGCTGTATTGATGAATTTATCTCATACAAGGAAGAACACCACATCAGGCTGGCATGGGACCTTTCAACACACCAAAATGACAACTACCACTGGTCTTTTTATCAATATTATTTAAAACCGATAGATGGGAGGAAGTTGGATTGCCCTTTAAAGTGTTTTCATGCTTTATTCTGGTCCCTAAAAATTAAATAGATCATTTTATATGGGGAAGTTGAGCCAAGGTTTATGTTGTTTGCAAGGCATAACTTGTTTCATTGCCTTCCCTGTGGAGAAATAAATCTAAATCTGCAACATTAGAACCTTTTGGAATTTGCATAAGAGGCTTGTTCATTATAAAAGTAACCTTGCATCTAGCTGTAGGAAAGACAGGGAGCAGTGCTGCTGTGATGTAGGTGTTGTGTGTGAGTGAGGAAACAGAAGGGAGTTTACGGTGCGATGTGTGTGAGACTATTTATAGGTGCAGTGGGGGGATATTATGTTAGTCGGAGGATTATTGGTGTTATCAGTCTTGGGCTACTAACCTATATGAGATATCCGGGAAGATGTATTAAGTCATTAAAGTGAGCGTCCCTTAAACGGACACCATGCCGCACGAACCTCCTTAAAAAATCATCGCATCAGCAAGGTACTGGCAGTTTTTAAAGAATAACATTGCATGGGAAACATGTTTAATTCTGGACCAGGATCAGCTCCAGTCAACTGGGGGTTGGAGAAATTGAGTATTGAAATATTTATCAAAGCGTTGCATATTCAGCTGAGGGTCCTTTGTGCGTGCCCATGTGATCTTTCACAACACGTTTACAAATTAAATATTTATCGCATTTAAATAAAAAGGCAAGTAGCGGGGTCTCGTGAGTTGTAGTGTACGTGTGAGAGTGTGTGCATGAGGGGGGGAAGGACGAGTTGTGTGCTATGGGGGATGATGGGTGTGGAGTCCCGAGAGGAGGGGGTGTGTTGAGCCTGTCAGGATGGAGATACGAGACTCACCTCCCTATCTACTCATTCACACAGACGAATCAGACTTAACCAGTGCGCTGTGGCTTCTGAGGGGGCTGCAGCAGACAGAAACAGTGTGTGTGTAGAAGAAAATTACAGCATCAGGTCACACACACATATGTGGCTCGCTGACAACAAAAAACAAACACAGCATCACATTTGTGTTGACGTGTAATTTTTGGTGTTCAAAAGTAATAAAATACACCCTGTACATTTGTATCTGGTTGGTACTGTAATTAAAAACGGTAATCAATTGAGGAAAGAGATTTGCATTCCTAATTTTTAACAGATGACACATTTTTTACTTTCAGTGACAAAAAATACAACTTTTAGACCTATTAGAAACAGAAAAATACAAATTCAAGCAACATAGATATTAAAAAGGAGTTGGAAGCATTTATACTGGGGATAATAATTGAATAAAGGATAGTAAGGCAATTGTTGCTCCTGCTTTGCAGCACTGTAGCATAGCAACTGCAGTTGTCAAAAAGATTGTAAGCTTATATATATATGTACAGTTGCAAGAAAAAGTATGTGAACCCTTTGGATTCTCCACACATAGCGTTGTGTGTTCCTTCCAAACAACTCAACTTTGGTTTCATCTGTCCACAGAATATTTTGCCAGTGGATTGCTGTGGAACATCCAGGTGCTCTTTTGCAAACTTCAAATGTATAGCAATGTTTTTTCTGGACAGCAGTGGTGTCCTCCGTGGTGTCCTCCCATGAACTCCATTCTTGTTCAGTGTTTTACGTATCGTAGATTCGTCAACAGAGATGTTAGCATGTGCCAGAGATTTCTTTAAGTCTCTAGATGACACTCTAGGATTCTTCTTCACCTCATTGAGCATTCTGCGCTGTGCTCTTGAAGTCATCTTTACAGGACGGCCACTCCTAGGGAGAGTAGCAACAGTGCTGAACTTTCTCCATTTATAGACAATGTGTCTTACCGTGGACTGATGAACATCAAGGCTTTCAGAGATACTTTTGTAACCCTTTCCAGCTTTATGCAAGTCAACAATTCTTAATCGTAGGTCTTCTGAGAGCTCTTTTGTGCGAGGCATGGTTCACATCTGGCAATGCTTCTTAAGAATAGCAAATTCAAAACTGGTGTATTTTTTATAGGGCAGCTTTAACCAACACCTCCAATCTCGTCTCATTGATTGGACTCCAGGTTGGCTGACTCCTGACTCCAATTAGCTCTTGAAGAAGTCTTTAGCCTAGGGGTTCACATACCTTTTCCACCCTGCACTGTGAATGTTTACATGGTGTGTTCAATAACAACATGAAAACATATAATTGTTTGTGTGGTATTAGTTTAAGCAGACTGTGTTTGTCTATTGTTGTGAATTAGATGAAGATCAGAACACATTTTATGACCAACTTATGCAGAAATCCAGGTCATTCCAAAGGGTTCACATACTTTTTCTTGCAACTGTATGTACGTATACATGTATGTCTTGGTTGCGGGGGGCTCTTAATGCAGTGATGATCATGATTGGAGGTACTGAGTCACCATGGTGTCCTCCATTTGTTTGTAGATTCTAGTCTTGAAGTCTCAAATTTGGCGGTTTGAGCTCTATTGGGCTTCTTGGGGTTTTTCCCTTTCCTGTAGCATTGTATAGGTTTTTGAGCATTTAAATGGTCTGCAAAGGCTACAATCCTAAAGTTCCCTCCAGAGTTTCCTTCCCCAAGCTCTCCCCCTCCCACCATTAAAGTGTGAGTACCAAAACAAGGACTGTCTCTGTCACAAGCTATCCACGACTTGCATGTTCTTTATCATCTATTTCAGTCTAAAAAGGAGAACGATTTACAAAATGAACATTATGTTGTATTGAAGAAGACTAAAAACTAGCGGTTGAGACCATAAGCTCATCAGGACAATGTTTACTGAGGGCATACATCAAGTGAGAACTATGGTCATTTTCTCATAGACTTCTATTCAATTGGATGAATATAAAGAATGTTACGAATGTTAGATTTGTGTGCATGCCATCTTTATACATACGTACATATACTAGGGCTGCACGGTATTGAAAAAAACTGATTCAGCCGCGTTTTTTCTTTCTCGTTTTAATGCCATTGAACACGTCTTTTGATCAGATTGACAGCTACGGTGAGACGATCTCCCGTAAAAGCTCCGTAAAAGGTACGTGTTGTGATGTCTGTGTTTGCTTCCCCTGTTGCGAGATCGGATCGCTTAGATACTATACTTAAATAATCTGTGGAGTCTCAGCTTTAATCGGATATATTGTATGTGCAGTTTCGATAAGTAATAAGGGTATCTTTATTTTGAATTCTGTGCTAAAGTGCGTTAGCATTTTTAAAAAAAAAATGAATAAAACCGCACGTCCCTGCGGTGTGAATACCGCGCATGCGCATACCGCGGTTATCGCCATGACACGGTATATCGTTCAGCCCTAACATATACTGTACAGAGAGTAAGCACAACAGACCAACCTTTCTCCCCAAAGCAAGAAAAGCTTAAAAGAAATCCACTAATTCTCTTTCCTGGTACTTGCAATGGACCGACTGTAAGGTTGGTAGCAAAGTCAGCATATTGCCAACAATGCCAACAATACAATTCACACTCTTTCAATTTTCCAGCTAATTGCCTTTTACTAACAATAATCCCTCACAAAGCAAGAGTTGTGAAGACGTCTCGATATCTCATCCCCAAGCTAAATTAGAGCTTTATTAAAGAGTCTCTATAGCTATCAAGAACCAAGGACAAGTGCCTTGAGCATGTGGCAACTTGAATGAAAATGATTTAATTATGTCAATCGAGCCTACAATTAGTTTTTTCTTTCGTTGGCTACTTCCGTGCTCAAAATCAGAAAAATGAAATGTTCAAAATCCAACAACATTTGAGGAAGAGACAGCTACGATGTGACTGTGTGTTTTATGAACACTTCCAACCTTTACCAGGCCATTTGAACATTGTGTTCTGATTAGATTGTGTGTTCAGAGTTTCAGTGTTCAGTGATACAAACAAATACACTTATTACACACCTGTACCACACTCCACTTATAGTACACCAAATGTGTTTTATTACCACCTATGCTATATTTGTTTGATTACTTCAATAAGTGGAGATGTTCCATCCTGTATATGGAAGCATATGATCAAATATAGAAAGTCAACCTGAGAACGGAAACTATGTAAAAAAACACTATAAATGTGTGTGACAGCTCACCTGTGTGAAGTGTATTAAGGTACGCAATGTCATTTAAAGGTCCCATGTCATGGCCATTTCTACTCTCTGATCATAATTCCATTGTTGAGGTCTACTAAAATAGATTTATATTGTGCAATTTCCCAAACTCACGTTGGTTTCTCATACAGCATCTCTGTAAAGTATGTGTATTCACTCTCTGTCCTAAACGGCTTGTTGGAGCTCCTGCCCCCCCCCCCCCCCTCCCTGTGAGCCCAGTGTGCTCTGATTCATCGGGACGTTGCGAGGCTCGTTGGTGGTTTCCGGGTCGGCGATACAGCGAGAACAAGCTAAACTCATCCTGAGCACACACAAACACTCACAGCCGAAGTAAAAACAATAAGTGTGGCTTGATATTGAGAAAGAAAAAGGTTTATAACGCTGTGAGTCAATGGGTCTGCGGAGAGCATTTCTCCGCCATCCCAACTCGTCTATTACCAGCGTTCAGGGAGCTCTATGCAAGTCAATGGGGACTCCCTGTTAGTTGAAAATGGACGCTAAAAGTCCTGGTGTGTGAGGAGCTCCGCGGATTGGTCCATTTGGGCCAATCCGGTCATTTGTTGTTGATTTGGGTGTTCACACGTCACAGAACCCAGGAAGCAAACAATGGAAAAAGAGAAATCACCAACGAGGCGTTCTGGGGTAGCATAGACAGGTATTTTCTGTGTTAGAGTTTTACTCGCTACAGGGTGTACTTTGAGGGTTTGTGACTCTGCAGACCATTGACATGCATCAAAAGCTTCATAACACACAAGGGGACGGGTAATAACCGGAAAAGCATGACATGGGCCCTTTAAGAAAACAGGTCACAGGCCTTTTAAAATGTTTATTCCCAACCGTTATTTAAAAGGAATTTTATCTCTTTGATTTCAAATAACTGAAAATATCTCAAAGTTATCTCAACCTTGTGTTCTACTTGAGTTGTGAAAATGAAACCTGTCGATATGGCAATTGAAGCCACTTCACACAGTATCCAAGGCAAACCTCATATAAGACATAAAACTCAGCAAACACTTGTTTTGCTGGCCTTATCAATTGAGTACAGATATACAAGGATTCAATAAAACATAAATATTGTATAACATCATTTAAAAAACTATTTCTTAGCGTCTATTAATGTACGGTACCTTTTTAATTTGGACATGTTGAAGACAAATTCTTTCATCTAAATTCAGATTTTCCCCCATTAACATTCTTCCAATTAGGAGCCATAATACCTTAAGCTTGTAAAAAAAAAGGGAAAAATTCCTTCAAATCTAAACTCTTTGCTTTGTTAATGTGGGCTTGTTCAATATTTGCCCAGAATATAAAAAGCTAAGGGTCTTACAAGCATCTTCTAAAGATAGTTCCTCATCTATATCCTCCTTCGTAGTCTCATATTCAATTCTGAGGATTCATTAAACCCAAGGACGTTATACAAAGATGAAATCAAACCTTTGTTATAACATAACAATGTCCTGTGATATCTACATCTAATGAGGAAATTAGATATATATATATATGAATAGATTTTGACACAAGTATATTTAGGTCTTAAGTTGGAGATATGAAAAGAAAAAGTGTCTTAGGAATATCATAATTGGTTGATATTTCTACCAGTAAAATGTCAATAATTCACTATTCCCTGGTCTAAAATTAACATTACGCCAAATAGGACTGAAGCGTGAACAGGAGAAACATATTCAGTTATAACGTAAATGTAAATCAGATTCAATACAATAGTGTCATCTTCATTTTTTCCTCTCAGGTATTTGTGATCTGCTGAATACATGAATGAGTGAATACATGAATGAATACATGAATGAATGAGTGTAATGGTAAGCTTGACATTACCGAACGGTATTGCAAATCCATCGAAGCTGGAGGGCTTTCAGATGAAAAATAAAGCGATCAGTGTTGAGCTGCTCAGTTTCATCATTGAATGTTTGGGCATTTAAAGGTAGGGTAGGTAAGAATGGAGAAACCAGCTCGAGTGCGCTACAATTTGAAAGAACACAACTGAAAAAAATCTGCTCCTTCCTTCAGACTTCCTTACAGAGCCCCTCCTCCAACACACACGAACGCGCACATGACCAATGAGGGCACGAGATAAGTTTGTGCACGAGATGGAAGGCTGACAGGCAGGTAGGCCATCCTCAAACATGCTTTTTACAGCGCCACGGCTTCCACAGATGAAATATTTGTATGTATTTATTGTCAAAGCATTTAATATATTCATTGCTATCGGGATGTTAAGAGCATTCCATGGAATATAACAACAAGTCTTTCTCAAGTGAATTAACTACCCCACCTTTAAGGCCTCCTTGTTCAGACAGTAAAGATAACCAAGATAGTCTATTTTAGTAATAAATGTTCTTTTATCTACTAAACAAATACGAGGGAGGGGTAAGGGGCATATTTTGGAATACATAGCTAAAATATATGGCTGTACTATTACTGAGTTTCAGACATGCTTCAAAGTCAGTTAGGATCTACCAGTTCTGCCAAATGTTTTCCCAGTGACTCCCAGTATAACCTCCTTGTGTTTTTCTGTTTTCCCGCCAATACAACTCAGCTGCTGATCATCAACCTGATTAACATCTCTCACCTGCACCTGTATAAAAACTTGTACCTCACCTCCAGTTTAGTCTTGTTTTCATTCATGGTAAAATGCCAACTCAACGTTTGCTAGTTTTGCTTTTTCTCTTGATCTGGTTTCGCCCTAATTATATTGCATTACTTGTTAGACGCTTTTATCCAAAGCGACATACATACATTCAGCACTGTGGACAATCCCCACAGAAGCAATTTGGGGTGAAGTGTCTTGCCCAGGGACACAACGACATGCTGACTGCAGTGAGACTCGAACTTGCTATCCCCTGATTCAAAGTTCAGCGCACTAAGTTCAGCGCACTACTCCACTGAGCCACAGCCTCCTAAATCGCTTAAACTTGTGCTAACCAAAGATCTTATTTTAGGCTTTTTACCACAAACATGTTCAAAAAATGTTGACTTCATGACAAGTGGTCAAACGCTAGGTCATTTTTGGGCGTTAGGGTTAGCGCTCTAATTTCTGCACAACTCTTTTAGGACAACAGCAGCTGCACACAATGACACCATTCAGGAGGACTTGCAGTTACTTATTTACTGAAGTTAAAGTTAATAATAACAACAAGAGGTCTTGGAAGAAGGATTTTTTTTGGTTTGTCTGTTAACATCAACAGCTTTCATCGACTAAAATAGATTCAAATTGTCACAGTGTTTTTTGACGGCCTAGATGTTCATTTAACCAAAACCTGTAATAAAGGAAACGCCAGTAGGTTGACGAAAGATAATCAAAACTAACAAGGACAATTGTGACAGGATTCAGACCAAGAAAAAATTAGACAAGCACAGTGTACCTTCCTATAATAATAGTAACAATGTACCTTGTTAGACAAATCACAGCCTATTAGCTTGGCGAAGTTGCCATGTAGGCTCTGGATCCATAACACAACCCCCAGCAACTAAAGAGTCTAAAGAATCTTGAGCCATTAAGGGCAATGCAATGCACCATTATGTTAACCATTGCCACAGATAGGGTATAGGCTTTAAAAAGAATGAGTGAAACAAATATTGGAGACATAAACCTGTTTCGAGCTAATCAGGTAATGTTTGTGCATACAGAGTTGGCTCGCTCCAGCTTGCTGCTAAATTCCAAAGGCCAAATGTCAATGTGAGGAATTGTACTTAATGACACAACCTGGAGTCGGTTTAATTGCTTTAAAACACATTCAAAAGTCCAACAGCAGCAGGGACATGTTAATCCCAGCATGTTCAGGACACGTTCTTTCAACTGTGGCAAATATAATTTAGTTTCCGAACACAGTGCTCATTCAAGTCAGGCCTTGAAGTTACCTTGAAAGCATAACAAGTGTGGATTGTTCACTGTTTCCTGGGGTGAACTTGAAGGATGGGTCAGGGCGTGCTGTGAGAAGTCCAGCTGGCGAGAAAAAGACCCCGGTTCTGCTTTCACAATGGCACCGCGAGCCCACTGAGAGAGAGAGAGACATCAAAAATGAGCCAAACATAATTAGCATTGAAATAGTCAGCATGTGGGGGTGTTTTATGAGCAAAATAATACCTCATCATCATCAACAACAGCTATTACAACATGACAGAGTGGTTCTATTGATGAGTGTGGCCCAGCACGGAGCGCAGCATAAATCACTCCCTCTGAGGATGAAATTGGCCTTTTTTTCAAAGAATAATGCATGGTTACGTAAAAACTGTGTTAACTCGGGTACAAATTCTCTTCATATCTTTAAAGGTCTCCTATTATGCATCTCAGATATATAAAAATATATAAAAAACATGTGTTTTGCTCAAAACACCAAACAGATCATGCATTGTAGACATCTCTCATACCCCTCTATTTCAGGCCTGAAAATGGCTGATTCTGGGTCCTTAGCTTGAAAAAAAAAAAGAGGAGGGGGAGCTTGTGCCTGCTCAGAATTGTACCGGCTGCCGTGATTAAATGCCATATCACGTTCCAAACGACATCAAGGATTATTTCTGAAACAGTATGGAGCACCACAAGGTGAGTTCCGTTTTGTTTCCTGCTTTTTTACAGATACTCTCTCCATTACAGCAGTTAGCTCTGAGTGTTAGCGATGTTTGCTAATGTAAACAAAGACCATATTATGTCCAAAACCAACACACTCTCACTCCCTAAGCGTCCAGGAGCGACGTTTGGTCAGTGTCCGTGGCGTCCAGTTGTGACGCTCCTAGGCTCCTTCAGCGTCATAAAGGGACGCAAATAGCTTTCAACTGATTGCAATGTATTCCCATCTGCGGCGGGATTTGACGCTCATGGAAGCACGGCATTCGTTTGTGTCGGCTGCCCTTAAAGGCAATGTGAGCGTCCATTCCCATTGTCCATTAAGCCCCTGTCACACTGTCCCGAAATTGACACCCGATGGACACACAAATATGGAATTGTGAATTTCGCACGAAGATGGCCCCGAACCACACACGAAGGCAACATTTACATTACATTTAAGACATACAACTGCAACGAAAGTACCAAAAACAATTATGTTACAGTACTATGATACTGTACTGATATCTTCAGACTTTGTTCTTTACTTTATCCGTCGTTATATGTAGAAAATATTACGTTTTCTCCGTAATGTTGTTTCCATAACAACAACAACTTCCTGTCAACTGTCCTTCAAAATAATATATTATATCCTTTTTAGTTTCACAGAACACAAATTGGGTTATTTACATAATATATTTACATGATTTTGTTGTGCAATAAAAAAACCCGATGGACACACGATAAAGGAAATGTTCAAATTCGGCTGTGATCGTAGCAACATCGGGCCATTCGTGAGGGCATCTTAAGCCTTCGTATGACCGCCGGTGGAGTTTCTCAGGCTCCGGCAGCAACTTCGTGAGCGGTGGCAAAATCTTTGGCATGCCAAAAAATTGCCGAAGGACCTTGCGAAGGTTCATTTTCGTGTTGAATTCGTGTGTCAATTTTGCCCTTCGTAAGGCCATCGTGAGGGCATCTTGTTATCATCGGTGCCATCGGGCATTCGCCCCGATCAGAGTGAGGGTGAATGCACCGATGATAACACGAAGATGACACAATTTGACAAGATGCCCTCACGAGTGCCTTACGAAGTTGCCGCTCACGAAGTTGCTGCCGGAGCCTGAGAAACTCCACCGGCGGTCATTCGATGGCTTAAGATGCCCTCACGAATGGCCCGATGTTGCTACGATCACAGCCGAATTTGAACATTTCCTTTATCGTGTGTCCATCGGGTGTCAATTTCGGGACAGTGTGACAGGGGCTTAACGGAGAATTGTACACCCGGAAGTAAGTATTCCTCTTACTGTCGATTGAGTTTACAGTGATATCGGCACTACTCATCGACTAAAAAACACCAGATTATCCTTGTTAATTACACAACATTGATTGGTTTAAATTGTGTGCAATGCTTTTGTATTTTTCCCCTTCAATTCGGAGAAACAAATGTTTTTTCTGAGTAAAGGATGGCAGAAAACACTACACTACCCAGAATCCCCAGCTATCGTTTGGACTACACCATGTGCTCTGTTTGACAAACCCCGTGATAGTCCTCAAGCTCTGTGATTGGAGAGTGTGCTCCGAGGGTTACGCCGATTCTCGAACAGCACTTGAAATGGGATGGAACCACGTCAGACTGTCCAAAACTGGATTTGAACGGGTCCACCGCGTCCCCCCCTCCCCCACCCCGTCCCCAGAACTACACATGCTGGCTATTCTGTTTCGCAACATGCTCTCTATCTATGGCACGTCTCTACTGGGAGTTGTAGTTTTAAAAGACTGTGTACATCCCTGGAGGTTTAGGGGATAGGAAACACTCAAATGTAAAACATATAATTAATAAATGGGTACAAATTGCTTGTGCCCATAATGGGCAGCATTAATATATATATACACACATGCCAGCTAAGGTCAGAAGAGCTTTATTTAACAGCTGGTCTTATGTTTTTGACCCCTCCTGTTGTTAATAGATAACATTACATTACATTACATTCATTGATAAGCCTGAAACATGCACTTGTTAAGGTTCAGAGGCAAATTTTGCAAATATTGCAGTAGCCATCGATCAGCTTAAGATAAGATATACTTTATTGATCCCAAGTTAGAACATTTGCGTTACATCAGCATGTGTAACAGTTGTAAATATGCAGTGGTGTTTATTTGTAAATCATTTAGTATAATCACACAAATTCTGTGTTTTATATTTAACAATTCTGTGTTCTTTATGTATTGATTGTTCAATACCTGACAAGGCCGGAGATGAAATATCTACATACATCTTATAAGAGTATAATACATGATGTATAATATCAGTTAAAATAAGTGCTTCAACATAGTTAACATTGCTGGAGGTATGCACAAATATTGATAGATGTCTTGTAATGCACTATTGAGGAACCTGCGACCCAAGTTTTTCATTCAATGCAGAACTACACCATAGTTGTGTAGGCCTATATGATATGTCAATAAACCTTAGAAAATCTTGAAATCTTGAAAGGGATGTGCAAAATAGTCATTATATACAGTCTTTAGTGAACTATTAGTAGAGAATAACGAGTAATTAATATACTTTATAGGGATCCTATTAATATCTAATAATAAAAATAATGAAATTCAATAACATGCTTTAACCACTAGGTGTCCCTTTATATCAGCTGTGCACCTTTATGGTGTAAATACAGCCTATCTACCAATTGGATCAAATATAAAAGTCAGCCGAATTAGTGTTGATACTGCAAGGAGACGTATTGTCTGAAAAGAAATGTAAGATGTTGTTTAATTGCTGATATATTTATGATCCACGTCACGTTTTCAGTTCCTCATGTTTGTCTAGAAGTCTTCTCATCAGGGCTCTATAAATACAGAACTACGGCAGATATGTAATATTTAATGCAGCCGAACCGTGTATTACAATGCCGTTATGTGATGACTTTCAAAGAGAAAAGCAAGCACACTCGGAATAAAGTATTATTTTTTTTTTTTTAAAGTTTTCGGTCTGTTTCCGGTATTTGTTAATGACGATGTGCTGTGAGATGTGAGACTGGAATTGCACAGGGGAAAATAACGTAGGCTATCTTTAGATGCGGATTTTGTTAAACTAATATGTTTGCGCTGTGGACCAACACTATACATTGACGGGGAAGGGGGTAGCAATAAAGATAACACCATTAAACAGTCATACAACATAACAGAAATAATATCGATAGCAGCGTCCCTAGCAACCACCTTGGTAACAATGAAAACGTCGCGATTTCCTGAAGTAATCTTCGTAATAACTAGCAAACTAAAGATCATGTACATCCACTGCACACATAATCTGAAATAACAACTCATATTTCTCGCATCAAATGACATCAAAACGCATTTTAATGGCCAAACTAACTTTAAAATAGGCATTTTCCACCGAGAATAAAACGAAGTTCGGCCATGTTTTCTTTTTCTGCAGGGAGAAATTTGAAGATCACGTGACATAGACGCCAGCCATTGGAATGAATAGTGAAAAAAACGGGGTTTGTCATACAGAGCACATGGTGTAGTCCAAACGATAGCTGGGGATTCTGGGTAGTGTAGTGTCTTCTGCCAAAAAATACAAAAGCATTGCACACAATTTAAACCAATCAATGTTGTGTAATTAACAAGGATAATCTGGTGTTTTTTAGTCGATGAGTAGTGCAGATATCACTGTAAAATCAATCGACAGTAAGGGGAATACTTACTTCCGGGTGTACAATTCTCCGTTATCCAATGGGAATGGACGCTCACATTGCCTTTAAGGGCAGCCGACACAAACGAATGCCGTGCTTCCATGAGCGTCAAATCCCGCCGCAGATGGGAATACATTGCAATCAGTTGAAAGCTATTTGCGTCCCTTTATGACGCTGAAGGAGCCTAGGATCGTCACAACTGGACGCCACGGACACTGACCAAACGTCGTTATTGGACGCTTAGGGAGTGAGAGTGTGTTGGATAGGTACCCTTTAACTCTTTTGCTAATGCAGAGTCAGGCAAAGTTCTTGTTGACAAGGACAGCCTAGAAGGAATTGACCTCCAAGGAAGGGGAGTTGCAGAACAGCTCTGTCTGGAAAATGTAGCACTAGTTCATTAAAGGTTAATGGTGCATTGATGATAAGTTGCATCTGTCTCCTTTCTTCTGGACTAATGGCTCTCTGCTCGTATGGCGGCTCCTTTCAGATAGGATGGATGTTCCAGTGTTTTGGGTTCGGTGTAAAAGGGTTCGCTGGTGGCCAATGCAGCAATACAGTTCTCTGCAGGGAAACTTCGAGAGTTCTTCCAGAGGATTTACAACTCAAGGCACCTGTACTCTCGTCTCACAAGACAAGCCAGTAAATCCCCTTGTATTGCAGGGATAAATCTAAGACACTATGATGTGTTTATAACCCTGTGTCTCAGCTTGCTCAAGGCAATAGAGCTGGGTATCATAATGTTGCAATACTGAGACATTCTCGATCTGAAACAGATGTCTTAAAAAGGCAAAAGTAAGATTATAAACTTAAAAGTTGGCCTGCCTACTGGGCATAAGGCATGAGATGGGAGGCCGTGCCATTCATATTTCAGCAACTGCATTGGCAATGATTACAGAGAAAAATTGTGCAGTAAGAACTCAGATGGATTTCTAATATATAACTCATGGAAGCATTTTGTTATCTGGAGGTAGTTGGGGCCACTTCGCCATTTATTTCCAAGCATTTTAAAGTGGAAAGTGGTGATGGATAGGAGTTTATAGTGGTTATATATTAGCTCTGAAAGGTGACTGCAGTAACATTTCCGGCTATCTGCGAGTGTGATCCAACTTTTTTATCAAGGAGGATTATTTTGAAGGATTGTTTTTATAAAGATTGAATTATACATGGTTAATAACTCCAGCTGTAGATGTGTTAAACAATAAATGCTCTAATAAAATGCGGCAGCCAATAAAAGTATACCCAAAGGGCAATGCATTTATCCTTCTTTCTGCTAGATAACATGTATTAGTGTCATTCATTCGGGACTTCCATGGTTACCAATATTGTTTTATTTTTATGCAATTCACATGCCTGTTGGTGGATTTAAATGTTTGAATCAATGGTTGACATTCTACGGAAGAGGATTAAAGCCACATGTGATTTTTTTTGGAGATCTAGCAATCGACAACGCGAGGGCTATTTCCTTATAAAGTCTGTTTCATTCATTGTCTGTATTAATATTGCCTTGAATTAGTAGAATTAAAAAGAGATCTAACCAAAAGTCTGAGATAAAAGTCTGAATTCTAAGAAATTCTGACTTCATGCAATCATTAATCCAGAGTTTCGTGCTCTCCGAAGTAAAAAAGATGAATGAAAAAGTTACCCATGATGTTTTTCTAATGGATGAAACCTAATGTTTGTTGTCCACAGCTGATGTTGAATTGACTGGACTTCTTTTTGTGGATTGATATGACTGCACAGTCCCTTGACCCGGGCATGCTTAGCAACGGTTAGCTATTCTTAGCAGCGGTCTGCTAGTGGAAAAAGAACAGACCGCAGAAAGTATTCATCAAAGCTGTGTAATAATTTAAATTGATGTTGCCCCATGCATGATGGAGTGTAACTTCTGGAGGTGCCCCCATGTTTCAGAAAGCCTCAAGCTCCGGTGTCAAAAGGACAGATACAGGAAAACATTCATGCCAACTGCAATAACCCCAAATAACAGCTCACTTCTGTCTGGCAGAGAACTTACTGCATCATAACTTGTAAAGTGTGTATTGCACAAATCAGCTATTTGCAATTATAATGTATATTCAATCCAATGTGTTTTCTATTGTGAGTTTCCATATACTTGCTGTTAGTGTCAATTTTAATTTGTATAACATTTGTATCTTGTCTTTTAAAAATATGTGACTAAATAAAGTATATATCTATCTATCTTCACAGTTTTTTGTATTTACCTGGGGCTACTGTGAACTACTGTCTGGTGATTTTAAATATAAATGTTCATGAATCTACTGCAGCTAAAGAAATACAGCCTGTGGTCCAACTTTCTGGTCATTTGCAAACTTTATTTCTGTGGCCACGGGGCATAATCATTTTTGATTGCAAATCCTGCCCATCTTAAGCAAGCACACACACACACACACACACACACACACACACACACACACACACACACACACACACACACACACACACACACACACACACACACACACACACACACACACACACACACACACACACACACACACACACACACACACACACACACACACACACACACACACACACACACACACACACACAAATTCTCACTCCTTGCATTCTATTATAGTTAATCCACAAATCTACTGGCAAAAGTAGGACGTGTGTTGTGCAGTATGGAAAACAAAGTGACGTCTTTCAGGTTCATATTTTATTTTGTGCCTCTATTGTGACATTTGCAGACCATGTATGCATAAAAAGCTAACACACTACAGGAAAGGGAAAACCCCAAAAAGAATAATAAGGCCCCTTTTTAATTCTATAGAAAATCAGACATTGTGCAACATCAAATATCGTCCGACAAAGGATGTTTCCGACTGTGTGAATGGCAGTTGATCCAGGCTCATAACTTTAAGTCGAGTAGTAGAGTTACTTTCTGATATCAGGATACAGAGTTCCTCATGTCTCAGACATCCAATAATACCTCAAACACCGCCACCTATGCCAGGTTACGTTCACACATGGTTTCACTCCCAACCCTCCAAGTGCAATAACTAACTGTGCAATCTTTATCTTTGTATCACCATGCATTGATTTGTGTGATATTATTTGCACTGTGCCTCAATGTGACTCCTACTTTAAATAGCTTACGCACCACTGTCACCTTCCACAGTCTAATGCTGCTCACTCTTGGATTTTTCTGCACTAATTTGTACACATCTGAGTGTGTGTGTGTGTGTGTGTGTGTGTGTGTGTGTGTGTGTGTGTGTGTGTGTGTGTGTGTGTGTGTGTGTGTGTGTGTGTGTGTGTGTGTGTGTTTGGCAAGCTGCACAGTGTGCTCTGCCAACAGTTCAAATCTTGTGAACACTCTCCAGGCTTAGGCTTCTGCTGCCATCAATAATGGGATGTTGTCAATAATGGAAATTAGAGGGCTGGATTTACAGAACTCTTAAATTATGTAAGTATATTTTGAGCGAGTTAAGCTAAAATGCACAAATGGGAGTCCATGCTACGCTAATACAGCTCCATCAACGGTGCTGGGGCGGTCAACAAGGAGCCATTTGTGCTTAACGCCACACAGGATTTGTGTAGTACTTGTTTCCCCAATTATGTTATAATGATGATCATACTAACATACAATGAAGCGCTACATTGATGTGCTTAACTGAACCCGTGGGGATGTGGTCAGGGTAGATGGTGGGTGGCATTACGTTTCATTAATGCTACTGTTGCATATAAACACATTTTTCAGTGGGTTGCAGTGCTATATTGTGCTGTGTGCTAGTCTCTCTCCATGATAATGTGTGGAAATGTAAAGTAAAAACTTGGCTTGGGAACCCAAGGGTTGCTGGTTCGAGTCCTGATAAGACCAAAAACACACAATAGGAGTAAAATAATAAAACACTCATTTAAAGTATGATAAAAAGCACAATAACTAGAAACATAAAAACATATTCAAATGTCAAAATGTTATGTTCAACTAGTATCCATTTGTGCATGTCTATAGGTCCTGTTTTTTTATATGTGTGTATTTCGGCCCTATGACTTTAATGGTAAAATAACACCTGAGTGAAGAACTATATTTGCCCTCAGGGGTTAATAAATGTGATCTTAATCTCATTTGTACTTGTTTTTTTCTTATATAGTGTACAAGACAAGACATATTGATTGATTTTTGAGTTTTGGGTAACATGTTGGGTTTACACGGCCACTGATTACACTTTTGAACAATTCTACAATAACTCCAGAAAGTGTATTTGTAGTTGTTGCAAAGGCATTAGCAGAAGTATAATAATAAATACTAAGTTCGTCACCAGAATAATAAGTTCCCCTAATTTCTATACAAATCCTCAGTATTAAATCGCATAATAAGTCGTTTGTGCATGCCTTCCAGTACGAATCGTAGAAGTGTTTTCTGATTTGATGCTCCTATCAACAGGAAAGCGTTACCATCCACACATTTGAACCGATTTAACACTTCCACAGTGTGTTTTCACTTCAAGTAAAATGTCTTATTCAGCATTATGTTCTTCTCAGCTCCGCCCGTTCCTTTCACCACTTGTTCCGTAAAAAAAAAATAGCTCAGCCAAAATGCCCAACCCACAACTTTAAAAACAGCAAACAAAGCAATGTGTGAAGACATAGTTATAACTTCCACTTCTGTTATACAATCTATGATACTGCCTTTCTTATTTTCCCGACAGTTTATTTTCATACACGTCATTGTTCGTCAAATATTGCTTTATTTCGTGCCTCTACTGAGACATGTTAACATGCTTTAATGTTGTATTTTTGTTTCTACTCTTTTCATTTCTAGTTATGTGCAATGCCTTGTTTTTTTATAAAAAATCCCATTTTGGGATCAATAAAGTACATCCTAGTATCGGTTGGATGCTACAAAATCAGATGCTGTTGGTACCTGTACATGTGGTTAAATATGTAAATTGTAATCCCTGTACATTTTGCTGTATGATGTCCTTTTGTTGTTCTGTTGTTTATGTTTGAATGTCTTCTTGTGGAACCTACTGCTGCAGGTCTCCTTTGAAAAAGAGATAATTGATCTCAATGGGATTTTACCTTGATAAATAAAGGTTTTGAATTGAATTGAATCTATCTTATAAGCAGTCAAATGGAGGCGTTTCATGCAGTGGGGGAGGGTGTGGGAGAGAGGGAACTCTGGGATTTTAGCATTTGCAGACCATTTACAAGCACACAAACCTATAACACACTATAGGAAAGGGAAAACCCCAAAAAGTATAATAGGGCCTCTTGAAAGAATGCAATTTATTTTCATTTGCCATGCTAGAGGAATCAATAACAATGATTTTGTGTTTAGAAGAAAACTATTATAATTGATTTGAAATGCTAACAACAAGGAACTACGCTATCTTACATGTGTTCAGCTATGAGCAATGGTATTTTCCTCCTTGTGTCTATTAACCATATCAAATGTTATATTTTGCTGCATGTACCTTTTAAAGTTCGAAACAAATAATCTGAGGGGAATTTCTTGTTGTTTTTTAATTTATGATGTGCCATTTTGTAAAGCACTTTGAGCTGCACGTGTTGTATGAAAAGTGCTTTATAAATAAAGCTTTATTATTAATATTTTGTGATCTTGAACTGTTTGGTTGGAGCTTTACAGCATTCAAACACATGAATAGCCCTAATATGGGACACTATTGTTCCTTTGAGGCAGCCTCTGATATAACCACGGGAGCGTCAGGGTTACTGCTGAATGTTCCAGCTGCGCCCCGCTCAGTCACGGCTCCTTCGAGTTTCAATGTCCACTGGAAACGTTTCATAAGCAGAGCATCTGTGCTGCAGCCATATTTATAATGACGCTTGCCAACATTTGTCAGCATAAATACACATTTGCAGGTCATTCTGATGTGGTAACAGATTTGGAAACAGATGTTTTGTTGCTTCTAACCTTGTATCTCATCATACTAAACATCTACAAAGTCCATCTCACAGCACAGATGTTACCATTAATGTATTTTTTGTTTTTTGACAATGTTCTGATCGTACCCAACTGAAGCACCGACTGGCAGAAGTAATGGCAGAAGGTAAGGCAACATTTCCTCACATGAACAATGAGAGCTTGTGTCGTTTTTTTACTGTATCTTTGGAGGCCTACATGTCTCCCAAGGGACTTTATTCATCTGAACCAAAGTGAATCCATGGAGTAACCTCGCAACCAGTGATAAGACAAGTTATTTGGCAGCTAGTTGATAAGATTTGAGCTTTTGCCAGAGCTGTGTAAAGGAGCTTGTTCTAGTTTTAATTAATACCAGTGGACCTCCAAAGGCCTCTGAGTGATAAGTCACAGAAGACAGGCGCTTGCTCATCCATAAAGTTACAGAGGTCTGCATGCACCAGATAATTGTAACAGTGTTTTGGTAGACTACACAGTAATGTATAAAAGTTGTTGTTTTCTTTTAAGCATTGTTACACTGTTATCTTTTGATTAATAGTACAATGGAATACTTATTTTGGTAATTACTGCTAAGGCTAAACCATTTAGCAGTCGAGCTCTGCCTTTGGTCCTTGTTGGATCCATGTGGTCTCTTTACTGACAAATGTGCTGCTTCCAACACGTTCCATTAGCCAAGTCTTATTGAGATTAATGTTGTTGTGATGGTTATTACCTGTCCCATTTAACGGGCTCAGAGTGGACCACAGTGCAGGGGCAGTTTGGAAAGCAGTGCTAGATTTAAAAAGTCTGCAGGAAGTGTTGAGAGGCTGTTCGGTTGTTAACCCTGATACTGACCCTGACACCCACCGTGTGCCAAGATATGTTTCTACATTTCTCCATCAGTGAAAAGCCCTGTGGCAGAAGGAATACTTAGTTAGATTGCTCCTTTGTGTCCAGCTGTGCAATATTGTCTTGGCTGACTTTGGCCTAGATCAGTCGGCATTGCTCCAGGACAAAGTTTAAGAGTTGGTGTAATGACTGTCTGATCAGTTTTTCATTTTCTCTCCTTCTACAGTTGGACACCCAAATTGTACTTCTAATTAGAATGTTTTCAGTGACTGATTAGAAACAAGATAATGTAATTGCACCTCTGTTAGATAGCTGCCTTCTGCATCTCTGTACAAGAGAATGATGTATTACATTCTGGCAAGTTTCTCTTTAAAAATCGTGTTTTTCAAACTTTCTTGCTGAAGCTACATATACCGAGCGGAGCAGATATTGCTGATAAATAACTATTCTCTCAGCTTACTGAGAGCTGTGAGGCCTGGGGGCCAGCATGTGCCTTAATAGATGGGTAGTGATATACATAATATTTCAGTTTTGACAGCAAATCTGTTCTTAAGTTGCCGTGACAGCCACTCAAAATCATGCCAGAGAGCTATCAAATGGAATGGATTATTCCCTGCGTTCCTTGTCTACACACCAAAGTGAGCAGGGCATGACACAGTTCCTCTGGCAGTGGTTTGTGGGGTGGCATGCTGCCAAGGAACAAAGGCCCCAGCTTGGCAGGGCCATGTGACAGAACAACAGGAACATCTTTATAGAACTGGCAAAACTTTCAAAATCGTCCAGGTAAAGAAAAAAAAAGGCTGTGCACAGTCGGAGGCGCCGAAGATCGCGGTCTCGCTCCAATGTAAAAACACAGCTGCTTATTGTGCTCAACGCTGGAGTGAATCATACCAATTAATGTCCTCATGATCCTTCCTTCCTGGCAAATTTCGTTGAATGCCGCCATCGGTTCTCTCTCTCGAATCACTTACAGTACATTTCCGAATATCAGTGTATCAACATCTGCAGAAAAGACCATGTGTGATCACTAAAAGGCTCTCAGCTTCATGCACTATAAGATATCTCCCTAAGAGGTCCCTGCACTCTTTCTTACCATTCATGGAAATAAACATCCAATTCATACTGCTTTTCTATGCCGTATACACGATTTGACTATCATTGCCTGTACAAGACAATTTCATAAACACATAACAAGACTTCTGTTCAATTCAGTTAATTTTAAAGTTAATTGCCTGCATAAGAGATGTAGTTTGCAGACACGAATGGCACAAAACATCACTAGACTTCGAGCCATGAGCAGAGAAAAACATGGACCAAATGCGAGTCAGCTACATAAAAAAACTTGTTCATAACTCTTTCATTAAAAGTGCCTCATACTTGAAAAAGCAAGCACGGGCAACCACATTCCCGCATGTTTAAATGAAGCAGTCTACAAGATTCTTTTAGTGCCATATTAACACCTAAATTGGCACCCAGGGGCTGTCAGAGCAGAATATAGAGCATTAGCTTTCATCACCACCACCATGTTCTTTAAAGACTTGCTTACGCCATTAAAAATAACTGGCTGTTTTCACCAAGTTCCCCTCCTGTTAAGTTAGATTAGTGCTTTTAGGAGAAGGCTGCCAAAGACAGATGAAACGAGTCTATCACTATTCCTCTCCTGCATTCAGAAGTAGTGGAGTACAAATACCTCGTTACTGTACTTAAGTCCATTTTTCTGGTATCAATACTTTACTCCACTACTTATTTTTCTGACGACTTTCTGCTTTTTACATTTTTAACACAAATACCTGTACATTCTACTTCTTATATTTTCCAAAGGCTGGTTACTTTAGTGTTAATGTGTGTTTGGTGGCGTGATCATTATTATTTAGAGTCATTGCGTGCCTATTGATTTGAACACGATCCGTGTATCCATCATTTCCTGGTCTTCTCTAAAGAAGAGGGACCAATGGAAACGTTGTCATGTTGCCGTTGTTCAGCATGGAAACATTCATTAGCTAACAATGACATTATTGTTCTATTAATATAAAGGGAGGTCAGGTACTCTTTAAAACAGCTGCTAGTTATGGGTACTTTTTACTTAAGTACATTTCAAAGCCCATACTACTTTACTTTTACTTGAGTAAAGTAGTTTAGTCAGTACTTCTACTTTTACCAGAGTATTTTTAAACACGAGTATCTGTACTTCTACTTGAGTAAAGGATGTGTGTACTTTTGCCATCTCTGCCTGCAATGGTGCAGAAATGGCAACATTAGCCACAAATATGATACAAAATCTAAATATTAAATATATGCAAGCATGTGGAAAGAGCATAACCCATGGGAAAGGCAGTAATGAAACCAGTCAACATGAAAGAAAAGCCCTGACCCAGATACAGTGACATCTGTCAGTACATAGAACCCCAATATCTTAACCATAATGACCATATATAGCTCCCAGTTAAAAGTGATTTACAGCAATTACAGGGAAGCAGTTGATTGCAATTAAAATCGTAGATCTCTTAAGCAATGCTCATTAAAAAGTAACTTTGGTATGTTACAAACTGGAACCATGTTTCCCATGTGTTGTGAGACTAATGGGGACAACCATTTTTAAATTGGTCCAGTTAGAGCAAGAGTGCAGCATCCTCCAAACTGTAAGCAATGTAATCCTTTCTATGCACTGTGAATGTACATCCAATACAATTGCACTTAGAAGCTGAATGATTGTCATGGACAACACTATGATTATAGAAATGACCCTAAAGAGAGATGCAACTTTTTTTCTCTGGATTCAGTCTGTTTAAATGTGTTTAACCTAGTCTCAAAAAATATATAATTTTCTGATATAAGATAAGATGGACCTTTATTAATATAGTAATATAGTTTTGCAGACGTTTAGATGGAGGTTCTTATAATGGCGAAAAGATCTTAGGGCTCTAACCTCCTCTCTGTAGGTCGTCTGCTCACCCATAGGTGATCAGGCCCATTACAGACCTTACATCAGATAAGTTAATAATGAGTGGGTGCTATGAGTGGCCATGCAGTCCTACTTTAATTGCAGGAGAGGGCCGAGCACACAGCCCTGAGGGACTCCAATGTTGAGAGTTAGATTTGAGGATGTGATTGTTCCCCCTCTTCACAGGCTGGGTTAGGGTTAGGGTTCTTCTTGAGCCTTTGACCTAAGATTTTCATTGTCATAACTACACTGTAGCTATGTACACATGACAATAACATCCTTGAATCTTCTGGTCCTGGTTGGGAGAGGGCAGTGTTGAGGGCTCAAACAATTTGGCCCATAAGCAAATTGATATTAACTTGACCTGATGTATTATTTAAATAAAATGTTGAATATGTCTGATTTTAGTTTTACTTGAAACACTTTTATATGTCCCATCTCTGTAAAAGAATGCTCTTGTAAATCTCCATTACCCCGACAACCTGTTTTACAAGCCTGTGTGAAATGTTTCGCTCTGCATTACATCTTTACAAGCTCCCTCGGCTAATTCCACCTCCTGCCTGTAGTGATATAGTTTATAAAAGGCTGCTCGAAGGTGTAGTAGCTTATTATTTCCTGACAGTTTCATTTGTTCACATTTTATTTCCCTCTTGTTGCCTTCCTAACTTCCCAGCCTCTTGCTGCAGTTTGCACTTATTGATGATACAGCTTTTGATTGTCTTGATTCTGCAGCACTTCTCTAATTCAGTGATCTGAATTGAACTGAACTGAAGTTCAAGTGCAGGTCAGTAAATCCATCAATATTACTGAATCAGTGGTGAACATATTTTAGCCTAGAGTTTTAGAAAAGTAAGAAAATAAACTATTCTCATTGGCTCTGCTGTAGGCTGTTTGTAGTGAAATAATATTGTTGGAACAACTTGTAACAGAAATATAAGAAACACGTTTTATTACAATGAAAAGTGCAGTAACATGTTCAAATAATAATAAATCGGCATCTTAACTTCCTGATATGTTTCAGCATTTAAAAATAGACTAAATGTGCACAAGACAAAAAAGGTAAAACTCCCAAAAGAGTAATCCTTTTATATAAGTGTACTATTACAATTAGGCCTACAACACCTTACGTATTAATACCATAGTCATTGAGAAACTGTCAAAAAGACAGCTTAAACAAATGTAGCTCAAGCTAACTAGCTTAGCAAGAGAAGCGGTACCTGCTGTCTGAGTTTCTGACTGAAAAAGGCATGGATGTAAAGCAATACTATATTTCAACTTGTTACATATTCATAGGTCAGTCGGTACACTTCAAACCATTCTAGTGCCTTACAGTGTGGTAAGCTAATGTTAGCTAAGTGCTTTATAAAACCAACGGTCAAGCTAAACCATAAATGTCAGAGGTATACTTTTGCCATATTCAGCTGTTACAAATAAGCATGATGTACTCTACAGTAATTCAAAAATAACCGTTGGTCCGTGTAGCCATATCAGCCCATAAATTGAACATTTTCCTCATCCGAAGTTGTGTGAATCTGTGGTTGCGTAGGCTATATTTAATGGTTACTAATTTTATGTAGACATTAAGAATTCCTTAAGCTAACCACTTAGTGTTACCACATTAACATTTCATGGTTAGGACATGTTCAGCATCCATTGTAGGCAAATGCTGGCTTAGTAGTTATGGATAATTAATAACAATTAAGCTGTTTGTACAGTACAGTGTAATGTTTCACATTGCCTGATTTTCAACATGAGAATGATGTTGCTTGTCAGACCGTTGTTAATGCTGTGACATTTTTTCACATAAATAAAATAAATGGTAATAATCACATGATCAGCTCTAGGGACTTTTGTGTCCCAGTTGTATAATTTTGAATAGGCTGGTAGTTCATAAGCCTTGTTCCATGTACTTTTAAAGTCATGTGACAAGGTAAAAAACAGCTGGTTTAACAGCTGGTACTTCTGTATGTCTGCATTGGTTGCTTGGCATCTGCAAGGTGACAACAAGACACAAGAAAGAAAGCGTTTTAACAAATAACCAGTTGCGGCTCCAGAGTATTTTTGTTGGGTAATCTGTGGTAGGGCTAACCCATACAGTGGTGGGGCTCAAGTCAGTATTTGCAATGTAATTACATACACGCTCCCCTTGACAGTGAAACGCCACGCGTGAGGTTTAGATTATTTCCCTGTCTCAATCCAAATTGAAGTGTATGAAATAAAAAGGCACATTTGTCTTGTAGTAAATAAAAAGGGCGACCTGGAGCCAATCCTGCAATTTCCCCACAGGTGAAAGAGTTGACATGCTGAAAACCCAACCCCTGCAGGGGGTCTGGGGGGATTCTCCCCCAGGAGATTTTTTGAAATACTAACATAAAATACACATTCTGGTACTCTCTTGAGAAGAAAAAAACAAATCTATTTAAAAAAATGAATGCCATTTTCTTTTTTCAGAGACAAGAGGGAAGAGGCTGTGTGAATTACTTTACATTGTGGATAAGGGTGGATAGCCCCCATTGTTCTGTGTGTCAAAAAGAAAGACACACACCTATCAATCATCAAACCGTGGAGTCTCATTACGTGTTGATTTTCCATGTATTCACTTAAGGAAATTACAGCTTGCGCAGGTGATGCTGTGAATCACCTATTTCTTTGCTACAGCTGTACTTGAAGAACATATGCAAATTCACTGAGAACTAACAATGCACAACAAGGTTTAAGGGGAAGCGTCACTACTTCCAAACTGAAAAAATACAAAACACATAAGGGATGTATTTCCTAGAAATCGCAAAACCAATGTAAGAAAATGTAAAATCTGATGAAACTGCTGTCAGACTGAATAGCACTCAAAACACAGTATAACTCCGTAACTAATTACACATCTTGTCACTTGTTTGCCATTTCACAGTATATTGCAACACATAGCATCCGGATATAAGACAACAGACAATGTAGATTAAAAAACACAAAGCATTAGTAGCACAGGCTCCGGTTTAATGTGTGTGTGTGTGTGTGTGTGTGTGTGTGTGTGTGTGTGTGTGTGTGTGTGTGTGTGTGTGTGTGTGTGGGCGTTATCTATGGTCTGATATACAAAGTATTCTGTAACATTATTTGTTTATACTGTGGTATTATCAGCTTTTATGCTGTGATATTAATCATTTACTTAAGATCTGAGTAGGCCTACCTCGTCCATCATTGGTGAGTATGGGTTGTTTGGAGTGACCAATCAAATGAGGGAGCTATTGTCCATTCAGACTCTAGACTAAAGTCTTGTTCCTCTTTGTTTCAGCCCCCTTTGCTATATTGGCAGTGAGGGGGGGTTAATAACAATGATTGTGTTTCAGGCTTATTGTGGGCTAACTAACAACATTAAGTCTGGCTGAAACAACGGTTGATAGAATTGTACACTTCTGTCTCTGTATCCCATAAATTAGGTGAATAACCCCTCCCAAAAATGCATGTTCCAGAAGTCCGTACCTAATAAGATTTGGCAGAGCCACTAACGGGGAGAAAGAAGTGCATTATAATAACTACAATAATAGATTGTGTATTGCAGGTTGGCAGCACTTTGCCAAATGTTCTTGTTAAGATGCCAAGAAGCTGTCTTAGCTTCTGTTGGTTTGAACAATACTTGTCCACACTGAGAATAAACTGGGTAGGCGTAACAATATAGATGGTTAATCAAAACAGTGCTAATTTTATTGACTATTCTTACAAGTTTGTAATGCTTTGTATTAAAACATGCATTTGCAGAAGGAAGCTTGTTGAGGCATGAGTTTTCTCTGCAAAATGAAGAATTTCTGGTTTGGAAAATACTGTAAAATGATACAAGTAGTTGTACTTTTTAAATATGTAAGGGATTGATATTACTGATTCTGCTTTAACTGACTTTAAGAATGGAGGTAACCACAATCCAACATTTCCAATTTAAGTTGTTGTTCATTTGAGTTGCATTTAACATCGTGATATTAAACCAACTTCTTAAAAATAATGTCTTTAACATTGTCCACCTTTCTTGACACTAACCACAGTGTGACATTCAGGCCTACTTACATACTTTGAGTAAAGATTTGTTTTGTGTTGATGTCTTTTGTTTGCTCTGTTGAACCTGGACTTTAAACATATCATCATGTCACCAGAGATAAACCACCAAAGTACGCTTTTTTAAAAACTAACCAGTTTGTCCTTAGCCTTATATTGACTATAAAATATGTATACAAATATTACATGACAAAACTAATATCAGCTAGTGTCTCTTGTTCTTGTAACATTAGCCAAGTAGGTTTTATGTCAGTATTACGTTTGTATTCCTTACAATTATCCTACATTTTACGTAACATGTAGTTTAATTTACCCCCATTATTGCAATCTATCAAAATATAATTTTCTTCCTTAGTATTTGCATTGGATGGAGGCGTGTGGCGCAGGGTTCAAACCCCACTGCAGTCAGCATGTCGTTGTGTCCCTGGGCAAGACACTTCACCCCAAATTGTGATTGCCCACAGTATTGAGTATGTAAGTCGCTTTGGATAAAAGCGTCTAACATGTAATGTTATGTAATGTAATGGATGGGAATCATCATACAGTAAGTACAAATGTTGGTTTCTTGTTCTTAGTGTGTCTCTTTTCCGTCTTTCTGTCTCCACTTGTTCCACCTTTGACAAGTTCACTGTGAGGTGTTGCCCACTTGGCTTTTCTTTGCAGCACGGACCCAAAGTGCACCAATAAAACATAAAGTGTTATTCTCGCCAGTGGATGTTGTTTTACCTCCAACTTTAGAGAACTGGCAGTAACAACAATGAAAGAAATGCTGTGTGCTGCCAAGCCCGGAGATAAAAAACTCTCCGGATTCTCAGTCAAAGCTGTATTATATCTCTCCGGGAAGCACTGTACACCTTCAGGTGCATTTCATCCTTCAGATCACTTTCCTATTGTTTTCTTGCCCTTATCTCTTTCCTCCTGTGTCCTTCAGAAAAATAAGTATAAAAAGAGAGAAAATTGATAATAATTACTCATGTAACATTTTGTCAGGAGCTAGTCAGCTTGATGGGATTTAGTATTGTGTTAAATAGCAGCAAGTGTAAAGTTACCGAGCCGTCATCTCATTTTATCTGATTTTCATGTGTGTAGGCCCATTTCTGTCTTTAAGAATATAATGATGTGCATCTGCTACTATCTGTTTGCTATTTATATTTTGCACAGCAGAAAGAGTAACCCTAACCTTAACCCTTGGCAATGCTCAGCAGAGGAACCCAAGAGATGCAATTTGAATGAAGAATCTCCCCCATTGTTGTCAGAATCCTAACTCAGTCAAACCAAACACACTTCATTCAGACACAATCAGGGATTTTCAGTAATGTTTCTCCTTTTATCTGTGAAATGATGTGATTAAGATCTTGACCCATGGTTAAATATAGATTTTAACAGTACTACCAAGTTACCATGATCTTTGTTTTTGCACTTTCTATTTCCTGTTTTATTTTGTTTATGTGGCATGTCTGTTTTAACTTCATGTCTTAGTTTGTTTTCCCGCCTTTTTTTCTGTCATATCCTAATTCCTTTCACCTGTTCGCCATTAGCCCTGAAACGGATGGATTATACCGCCATTGCCTTGAAGCATTGGGAGTTTAAATTCTAATAATTTTGGGTCAGCATTCATACATAATTGTGAAAGGGTGTGCAGGCAAAAAATTAAATTAAACAATGTGCATATGTTTGTTGTTGTTGTTGTAAATATTTCTTTAAAAACACACTAAGCAGCACAACTAACATGCCCAGTTATATCTCTCAGTCTCCGCCCTCTACTGGACTCTATGGATACTACCTTATCATGCAAGCATTCACCTGCATCCCAGGGACATCACATGGCAGGCAGCGGCGGCGGCCTGTGATGAAGTAGGGTCGACCCTATATCATGTGAAGCCACCGAGCACCGGTCCCCGGGGGAACCGGGCTTGGAGCAAGGCTCGTGGACCAAGCTACTTATTCGGCCTTGCGGCCGAATAATCGCTCTGACCTGGTGAGGCGGGGGCATCTCTAGCAATGAGCGAGTAGCCCACACACCCGCCGCCATGATCATCATCCAGGGAGAGTACAGCCCTGGGCGGTGGACTTCCATGGACGCCGGACTCGGAAGGAATGGCGAACGTGAAATGGCACCGCCTCGGCCATATCCTGGTCCCCCAAACACTCGAAGCAAAGGTGGTGGGGATCGGCGCCCGCTATCTTTCTTTCTCTTTCTTCCTTTCTCTCAAAAAATACGTCTCGGACTCAGTGCTAGGCTATCACCTCCGCTCGCTGAAGAGTGGTGTAGGATGGTGACCAGGAGGCGAGGCCTCCTTTTATACGGAAGTGAGATGCGCACGCATTCAGGTAGGCCCGCCCCGGGGCCGGCTACGTCTATAGAAATCTCAGTAGGTGAATGCTTGCATAATAAGGTAGTACCCATAGAGTCCAGTAGAGGGCTCCGCCTGTGTTAATATAACAAGGGTTACAATACGTAACCCGGCGTTAGTAGCATCTTCAGGCAGCCATATATATTCTGAAAATAGCAATATGACACATGCAGTAATGACTTTTCCAAAACCACGCAAAGAAATCGAGAGTTGATAAAATGCCGGACTCTTCTCCGCCTTCATCAGAAGTTGAAATGTGACACTTAAAACGGAAAAGCATTGGCGTGATGATGTGACTAAACATTCTACTTTAAGGATTTTAAAACAGGTTGAAACACTTAAGATCTGACAGATAATTCCTTTGAAATGTACATCGTCTCCTCAACATTTAAATGCGTCAGAGTTCAGATTCAGATACAGACTCTCTACCCGGGTTGACTTACAGTGTCTTCCTCCAGGACACTTCAGCAGGTCTTCTGCTCTCAAACGCTTGTACGTGCACAATGTTTTCATTATTCATTTCCCCACCTTAGTTACCTGTAGGTGAAGCTGCATTATCTGCTGTGGCAGCCTCATATCGCTGCTGACCTTGAACTGTCATTTATTTCAAACACAACCCCCCCATCCTGCCCACCTCTCCACAACCAATAAGATACCAAATGACCTTAATTAATGGCATTTCACCTCCTCTGCATTTCCCATCAGTCTCTGTGAATCCCCCCCGGAGCTCTCATGTGCCCAGAAACATTAAATATTCATATCTCCATCATTTTAATATTTAAGTCAATCAAATGGATTGCACTAGATAGAACTAACATCAATTATCTTTGCAGAGATAGGGAGATTTATTTAGTGTGATGAGTGACAGGTGGGGAAACATAAGGCTGGATGTCTGCAGATCTCATTCTTCTTTCATTTTTTTTTTGACGACAATGAGTCTTTCAACTCTTCCTTTGGCTTGAAAGAAAATTCTTGGCACATGTGATGAGGAGTTTTGAGGAAGAGATATCCAGTCTTCACAAAAGGTGTCACAAAGTTGCTGACAACATCGGAATTACAAACTGTTTTGCTATCGAAAAGATTGTTGTGGATGAAATGTCTTAAAGAGCACACATTTTTTTTATGTTATGACAATGAGCTTCACATGTTGTAATGTTTTGGCTTCTGCTCTACAGCCTGAATTAAGGCTGTGTTGTTGCACATATTCAAAATCAAAGCCACACATTGAAATGATATGCGCTTCTTTTACATCGAGAGGATGTACGATATCTCCGTCGGGAAACATTTTTGTTCGATTTTAGCAGTTGACCCTGAAAAAGAATGGGCTCTTTCAATTATTCAGTATACTGATTCATTATATTGCTTATCCGATGTATTTAGTATCTGAACTGACTGGTTCACTTCCTTGTGGTAATAAATCAAGGATATACACAATATATGCTGGATTAAATCAGGATCCTGCAGTGATGATCCTAGGAGCTTAACTGTTCTTTACAGAAGCTTCCCAATGAACTTCATTTGTTTTCCTCCCCTGTGTATTGGAAAAGTTAAAAATTAATTCTCGGGATATTGAGAAAATATAAAATATTTCTGATCAAATACCTTTGAGTCGATATATAGCTTTAATTATTTGTGCTTTTGCAAAATATGTCCACTATTAGATATGATGACTAAGTAAAATCAGCTAAAAACTTTTCCTGGAAACAGGGAAAATACACTTTTAAAATATTATTAATAATCTAAAACAATAGCTTGTCTTGTATCACAATATAAAAATAATATTGGTACATTTCCAGGACCTAGTGTAAATGTGTCTCTTTTTGTGTGCATTTTAACATTTGTTTTGCTCCTGTGAAAAGCAATGCCTTTATTTCTTTTTGGCACGTACATATTTATTGTTGTAATAATGATTTTGATCACAAGAGGCTGTTGTGCATCACTTTCCCATTCTAAAGACGATCAAAAACGTTAATAACTCAGTCCTACATTCATGATGGAATAGAGAATGAGGGTTGTTTTTCTTAAAAGGAGGACTGCTAACAGTTTTAAGGTCACATGAAATATGTTTTAAACATGCATACATACTTGTAGCTCTGATTTGTAACATACAAGGTGGAGGCGTGTGGAACAGTGGGTTGTGCGTTGGTGTTCGGATCAGGGGAGCACAGGTTCAAACCCCACTGCAGTCAGCATGTCGTTGTGTCCCTGAGACACTTCACCCCAAATTGCTCCTGTGAGGATTGCCCACAGTATTGAGTATGTAAGTTGCTTTGGATAAAAGCGTCTAACAAGTGACATGTAATGTAATGTAATATAAGAATCACATATCATCAGTTCTTATGTTAATAAGCATTTGATTGAACACTGTTGCAAAATTACACTTAAAACTGTCTGTTGCAACATAGACAGGTTTTATCTGTGTAATTCTCTACCACATGTGTACCTACTGTACTATTAAGTGCAGTAGTGCTTCCCTCTCACTCTCTATCAGAGGTGGAAGAAGTACTTTTTTACACAAGTTATAGTATACTACAGTGTAAAAATACTCAGTTACAAGTGAACGCCCTGCATTTCAAGATCGTAATTAAGTAAAAGTACAAAAGTATTAGCATTAAAAAATACTTGAAGTACAAAAAGTAAATGTACTCATTATGCAGATTGGTCTATTTCAGCATTTTAAAATAATGTATTAAATTGTTGGTGCATTAATGTATTCATCCTTAAAGGTGGGGTAGGTAAGTTTGAGAAACCGGCTCGAGATACACTTTGTGTTATACTCCATGGAATGCTCTTTACATCCCGATAGCAATGAATATCTTAAGTGCTTTGACAAAAAATCCATAAAAAAATGTCATCTGTGGAAGCTGTAATAGTGGCGAAGTCACGCCCAACTACTTCCGCCCCTTGTTTCTGAAAAATTATGTATTGACATCGATGGAGAGAGAAAACGTATCTTTCAATCCCGTTTGAATTGTGCCATAAATTACACATATGATGTTTGTCAATCTTAAAAAATAATTTCCATGTCAAAAAAGTCACAGTTTGTCTTAAAACTATTTAAATATAAGACTATGAAAAATACGCAACTAGAAAGACTACAAATCCCAGAGTCGTGTACATTAACGTTACACATTACACTCGTGTTACTCACCGAAACCTTGTAAAGCCGGTCCCGCATGCTGGCTCTTACGGAACCGACTTACGGGACTTCGCCACTCTATAGAGAGGCGAAGTCCCTCCCCTTCCGGTGGACCTCCATGGGACCTTATTTTGAAAAAAATTATGTATTGAAGTCAATGGAGAGTGAAAGATTATCTTTCGATCCCGTTTGAAATGTGCCACGAATTACACATATGATGTTTGTCAATTTAAAAGATAATTTTGCAAGTCAAAAATAAATAAATGTGTCGTAAAACTGTGAAGTAACACATTTGTTTGTGTGAAACGCTCAATGAACTACATCTCTGGTCTCGCAGAACAACACACGTCACCAAGATGGCCGTCACTACTGTCTTGTCAATAAAACGATTGACTACCCTCACTATCACCACAAGGAAACACGTCCAGAAGAATGTCATGCAAAGCTGCCTGCCTGCCTTCCTTTGATTCTCTCTGAACTGCCTGGTATTTTTAATGTTTAATGTCAACCATTTGTGCAGATAGCATGAAGTACAAAAGATCGCCGATGCTAGCGTTAGCATTTCTCCCCCGGGCTTAAATGGTGTATTATAGAATGATCACACCGGTGACAGTACTCTTCAAAGGGTTCACGAAATATGACTACTATTCTTACTGTTTAACATTTTGGGTTACTTAATGTTACTTCATATTAAGGCTAATGACAAGGCTGTAATGCTAACTAACGTGCTAGCTACTAGCTAACTTGATCCAGCCACTCCTGGTCCTTTCATCAGACGGGAAGCGAAAGAACGAGCAAGACCCATTGCTGGTATGATAACAACCTGGTACTAAGCACACAGGCATCTTGTTAAAGTTATCTTATCTTAGCCAGCGCTGATCTTATCTCTTAGTGGAGGAAAACAATTGTGACATCACTTACGCGACTCTGGGATTTGTAGTCTTTCTAGTTGATTATTTTTCATAGTCTTATATTTCAACAGTTTTACGACAAACTATGACTTTTTTGACATGGAAATTATTTTTTAAGATTGACAAACATCATATGTGTAATTCATGGCACAATTCAAACGGGATCGAAAGATACGTTTTCTCTCTCCATTGACTTCAATACATTATTTTTCAGAAATAAGGTCCCATGGACCGGAAGTAGATGGGCGTGACGTCGCCACTCTATAGAGGGGCGAAGTCCCTCCCATCTACTTCCGGTCCATTCTACATCTAATAAAAATACCGTTGATGTTTTTATTTGATTTTTAAAAGCCTCTCTTTTTCTCGAATGCATCACTTTTTACTCATTATCTCCCCTTCTTTCATTCATCAGCAGAAGCTGCAAATCAGAACGCAATACTGCAAAATCCCCTGCATCAATTAACCACAAAAACACTTTAAAACTAAGATGAGATCGTTTGGTTATTGTGAAAAATAATCAGGTGTTGTTCATTTTCATAATGTCCTCCCAAGCATTTTCTCTTTATATTTCAATTTTTTTATACACCTCATGAATAAAATCCCTATAAATCAAATTCCCTCTTGGTTTCTGCTTTTAATATCGACATATATCCGGGAGATCAAGTGGTCTCTCCTCTAGCAGAGGAATGGCAGGTGCCCATAGGCTGGTGGCGCATTACTGTGCTGCGATGGGTGTTTTTTTGTTCACGCGTCACCAGTAGGCGCTTCTTCCTGCGTACAAAGAGAGCAGAGCCCGGGGATGCGCACAATGTGAGAGTCTCTCCGGTCAGAGGCTGTCCTCTCTGCTTCTTCTTGCCAACATCTTGTGGAGTGTAATACCGGAGCATCCCGGGTGCAGCGCGGATCAATCCCAACTCCCTGACTCTGTGTGGGATTTACCGAGGAAGGGGCTGCAGTCAGTCCCATCCTCCAGGACCGAGAGGCGCACTTTACGGAGCAGAATTAAGAGCATACCGGAGCCTCTCCTCTGGACCAGAGTTACTGAGAGAAATGTCATCCGCTCACTAGAGCCACACTAAAACTGACACTGGAATACAATCAAAGCAGTTTAATGGAGAGGAACAACTAGAACAAGTAAGTATGCTTTTTTTTGTCATTCCCTGCATGAACTTTATTTGAAAATGTGTTGCAAATCCAATTTAATTTGCATAATAAAATAACCCCTGTGGTTTTATCTAATGATCTACATTGGGCAGTGTGTGCATGCTGATCGTGGGCACACATGCATGCTGCTGATAAATGCATTTCTACTCTAGTCCCAAATGGTTTGCTTGGTCCTACTGGGATTATACTGTTGGGGCTCATTTCCCTCATCTAGGACAAAGTCCATATGGTGCCGCTCTGCTCAGGAAAAGCTCTCTGTAACTTGTTTTAAGGCAATTATTCCCACAGAGGAATAGTCTATGTTTTAAGATTCCTACCCAAATTGTGATTTAACGTTTATAGTATTCAGATATTTCCAGTTTTTAAGTAAATCTCCAAGGGTGATGTTGCAGCCTAGTGTTATTTAATGAAATAGCTCAGCTCCATTCATGCAATTTCGCCTGGAAAAGCTCATATTTGGCCACCAGTGGTCTCTATACTTTTCCCCCCTCCCCACCCAGACTGCAAAAAGGACAGACCCAGCAACAGAAAAAAAAAAAAAAATGCTTCAAAGTATCCTTCAGCACAGAGATGGTAATCACTCTCTGCTCATGTTTATTTATAGATCCCTCACAAATATTGTTTAGCAAATGAGAGATGAAACGTGTCTTTGAAGAAATGCAGTGAATTATTCTATAAGGTTGTGCGGGGATGAGTTTGTGGCACCATTTGCTACGGAAAACCCTTTTGATTTGAACCTGAGTGGCAATTACACCGCACTGCCAGATTATTTTTCAACAGAGGTTGTGAAATGGGTTGAATATAATAAAAAAAGAAATGTAAAGAGCCTGCGTGAGTGTCTCCTGCTCCTCATGCTTGACCTCCAGTCATGGCTGTGTCTGGGATGAGGATCCAGGGGATGTGCCTGGCTGATGATAGGGTTGAGAAATGGATCGCTGCTCCCCTCTCCTTTAAGTGCACTTACTCTCCTGCCCCTGCGTTAGGCAGTAGCTGAGGGATGCAGCCGTGTTTAACATAGGACGGATTCACTGGGGGAGTCCGGCTGTTTTCCAGGGGTTATTTTTCCACATGAAAATACACAGCTGTCTCCAGAGCGTCTAGCCCAGATGTTTATCCATACGTGGTAAAAATGAAGTAAAAAAGACGTTAAAAGTTAAATGACAGCTTTCTTGCATTGTGTGAAAACCCTAATATTTGAGCGTAATGTTTCGGCCACATAACTCAGGAGGTACAGCTGGATGGAAAGGTCGTTGGTTCACTTTATAAGTATATAAGCAATATGTGAGTTATGCTGACTTGTATATGAAAAAGTGCTTTGAGGGGACTGGAAAAGCGTTATGTAAATGCAGTCCACTTAATGTCCCTGCTTCTCTCTGGAGTGAATAAAGCGGTTTATTCGCCATGTATTCATCGCTGTCCCCCGGCATTCAGACGTGACCTTAGTCACAGTTGTAATCATGCTTCCTTATTCATACATGCGTCAGAAGAAACATGTGTGAAGTGGCTCCTTGCTTTTCTTTAGCTTGCCTGAAACATGTAGGAAACCTCTCAGGAGAGAATATGCACACAGTTCTTTCATCAATGTTAATGTAACAGCTGGTTGGGTTGCAATTACATGAGAAGCCTTTCTGATTGAAATGAGCCATGGAAACATCTTATTATCACCTAAGATAATGCAAAGCTATGACGCAACCAATACCCAACAACACTTTTCATCTCACAATTTCGCTGCATCCTAAACCGTGAAATTCAGATATTAAACCCTGCCTTTATTTCCTAATGACTTCGCTAATTTCCTTTTTGATCCACCCTGGCTCATGTGTCAAAAACCAGGTCTGCCGTTACTCTGAGTGAATTAGGTGGCATCAGTGCACAGCTGATTGTGAATTCTTCATTCATTGGCGAAAGCACAGAGCAGCTGTGTATTCAGATGGAGTCGGTCCCCGGGTGGCGGATCCTCTCTCCCAGGTTCTCTTGCTGAGTGATTTAATGAAGATGGCAGCAGAAAGTCATAAAGACAATGAGTTAGTGGGAATGAATGCATCACATACGGTAGTGAAGTCATACCCTTTGTGCCACTGCTGTGCAATTTTGACAGGTTTTTTGTGTGTGCAGGATCTCATATATCTTGATGACCCAACTCTGTTTTGTGATCTGAATACAAAAACCTTGAGCCTGCACACCCCTGTGATACAAACCCTCCTCTGCTCCATCTCTTATTGGATTCTTTTTGCAATTACGGTGCCCTCCGGAGGGGGTGAAATGGATGCCTTTAACCACCTTTCCTATCAATTATGTGCCAAACAACAGCCCCGCTAACCAAGAAGTCATCTCATTTACTCCAGAATGCGTTTAGCCAATGACTTCCATTAGATTTAGCTTCTGCGGAGGTGAAAGTGTGATGCCTCATTACATTTGGCGGAGCAATCTTTTGCTCATCATTTCGAGGGAGAAAGAAAATGCCATCTCACCTTCATCGTCCCACGAAACCCCGGAGGGAGTTGTTTTCTCTGCGAACAGAGTTTTTTTGGGTGGGGGGATTTTTGCTAAAGCTTCGGCTTATGCAGTTCCTCAAGGTTTGACACTAGTGCAGCTTTTTTGAAGGTCAGAAGTGATACAATTCTCTGAGCTCAGAAATGGATTTTGGAGCATCATGAGACTCTTAAGCTCTCCTGCGAGAGCCACTGAAATAATTGTCAAGGCAAGGGTGACCCTTCTTACACAATGGTTGGGAGAAAAATGGCATTCCTTTTGGCCTTTTAATGAACCGTTAATGCTGACACGAATCAGCTATGATGGAAAACGCTCACAAATGAAAATGTCACTGCATGTTTTACAGGCTGCAGAATGAAGCTGTGCTCAGGGGCAAACATCCTTCATATCAGCAGAGACACTGTGCCATGAACTGTGTAACAGCCAACTTGCAAGGAAGGTATTTCCAAGAGATTTTCTTCTTAGGATCTTGAGGCTTCTTGGAGTGATTTGGGATGACGAAGTCGGATCCTAGCAGAAACGAATGGCAGTTAATATACTCCTCTCAAACTGAAAAATGCAGCACACATTTTTCTTTTTTCTGCTCTGGTAGAATTTCAATCCGTGTAATCCAATGTGATGGGGTTTTAGAGTGGCAAAACGCCCCAGAAATGTTGAAAGACACCAGGAAATCCACTCTAAATCTCTCTGTGCCTGCAATTACACCAGATGAGGAACAATTACCGGCGCCATGAGGGTCAAATAGTCTCCATTAAGTTGTGATCAGGCAAATGTAGATTCTACTGTGTCTGCTCAGCACCACCAAGCTGCTTCGTACTCAGCGATTATCTAGTCATTCTTTTCACATCAGACCACAGCCACAATCCTTCAGCCGCAAGTTTGTGAAACAAGTGAGTGGTTTAATATTTTCAAGAATTCTAAAGATAGCCCTCTGTTAATCCGCATAACAGACTTGTGTTGTAAGGGGTCGGGATGAATTCTTAATCCTGAGAGGCGTATCAGTTTCTACTTACTGTGATGTAGGTCAGGGCTTGAGCAAAGCCCCTCCTGTGCCACCGATACCACAGTTACAGTCTTATGGCAATCCCTTTGACCTCCTTATATGGAAAGTTTAATGGCCATTTAGGTCATTGATCACCAGTTAGATTGGATATCTGATGCGGCAATTATTGGATGATCAATCTTTGGGTGTAAGACCACGTGGCAGTAAAGTTGATGGGGGTGGCAGATATATGCAAGGATAACATCTTCTAACATGAACTTATATCAAGATGTATTGAAATTGTAGTATAAAGATTGCAATGTATGTTTTTGGATAGAATTAGCATTGGCGATTAGTGACAGACTAATACAACCAGTGGTACTCCAACAATTAAATATAATGTTTCCACAATGAAAGGGAACTCAGGAGGGTTAGATTCAAAATCGGTGCGTCAGAGGCCGAGATGTCCTCACTTGTTTCGGCCAAGCTTCAAAACCACTGGATACACACTTCCCATAATGCAACCATTAGCATACTTTCTACTCCACACCAACAGCATGTCAAGCAATAATGTATTTGGTTTTGTATATTTGCCTGGCCTCGCAGCCTCACCCGAGCAAAAAGCTAACGTTGATGCAATGCAATTGCGCTTTTACATCATGGACAAATATACTCACCTTTATCCAAGGTTTTTCCATCTGTTGTGTGGAATAAAAAATGCTTAAATTAAACATATAACAGGCTCAAACTGTCAAAACTACCAAAATAAGTAACTGCAATGTATACTTAAAGAGGCCCTATTATGATTTTTGGGGTTTACCCTTTCCTGTAATATTATATCGCGCTTCTATTGGCTAGCGCTTCGACCACTGTTACAGGATTGGCTAAGGGGCGGGACATCTCAAAGCGGTTGACCAATCACAACAGAGCTGGCCAGCTAACCAATCAGAGCAGACTAGGCTCAGAGGGTGAAAAGAGGTGCTGCAGCACAGGCAGTATGAGAAAAATAAAGAGCTTTTTGAACATTAAAACATGTGGACATGTCACAGTAGAGACACTACATACAAATATGAAGCTGAAAATGTGCATAATAGGGCCCCTTTAATTTCAAAATTAAACATGTGAATCTCCCAAAAATAAACCGTCTATTGTCTCAGATACGTTTTTGATGGCCTGAATTGTAAATTGATCTTGGTGTGTAAAATGGTGGGTGTTCCCATCTAAACCTTGTTTGAATTAAAGGTTTACAAAGAACAGTAAATATAATTATTTCAGCCAACAGTAATAGCAGACAAGGAAATACACCGTGTTGTTTTAGTATGTGGCCTTCTTATAGTTCTGTTGACGTTAGGACATCATGTGTGCATACTAAAATAAATACAATCAGTGTGCTTACATAAAGTCGCCCACTGAAGCTTTTGTTAAAGTATGAAGTGGCATTTTGTAGATTGCTGAAACACAGTCTGCCGGCTCCTATTAATAGTAAAATATGAAGAGTATCTTTTGAGGTCACTCCCTTCCTCACTTCCCTTTTAAAGCTGAACATTGAGCTTGTTAGGCGAGATGAAAACATTCCCATTTAGCAGCTGTTTATTCTTCTCTGCCACCTTTAAAAACACATAATCTTCAGGTTCCTGTCTGCTGTTCCCTTCTCAAGATTCACTTTCTCTTCCCTTTGAATATCTCCCGAATAATAAGAACCTATTATGTAACTTAGCAGTGCTATAATAATGTGTTTTTCCTAATGAATGCATGTCGTATTTGGATCAAAATGTCATATTCTAATCACATCCATAATTACTTTCCCTTCAGATTAAAATTATTGTATTCAAGGGAGGACATTCCAGTCGCAAGCAATTGGATGAGAGTCTTATTAGCCCTCGGCAACTCAAGATGATGTTTCCATGGAAACAAATTGTTCTGCTATCAATCACCGGATGCCTTGCAGGTAAGATATTTGAACACTTATTATATTTCACTCTCACTGCACTTGTTTGTGTCAGGACAACGTCTCTCCTAATAAACGTGTTCCATATTCATTACCATATTATTTTGCTTTTTTTTAAATGTCACAAACAAAAATAAGTCAGTAAGATTAAAGACTTCAGTTTAGAAATCAAGTTTCAGGAATAATTGAAGATCCTTAAATGGGATAGAAATGTAAATAAAACTGCTCCAAAAGATCAACCTTAATCATATTTAATATATCAAACAACCTGGTTATTTATACACTCTTTCATCCTTATTTTTCATATTGTATGACAGTATGGACTCAAGCATCACCATCTACAATGAATGATAGTGAAATAAAGGATCAAAGCATGTCCGTTGGCACCGTCACATCTTAAAAAGACACATTCTGCTTATTTTTTGAGAGCTACTTACTTTTTTTTTGTTTTCTTAATTTAGCTTTGAGATATATTTAAAGTCAAGCCCCAGAGCCTATTTCCACATATATCAAAGACAAGAGCATAACAGTGAATTGCAACCTTAGATACACCACACTGTCGATAGATGTAGAAAAACAGTGTTGTCAATGTTACAACCCATTACCGACTAAAATCTCATTTGTTTCAGATATAAAATACTTTACAACAAAGGTTAAGTGCCGGCTAAAAGCAGACAGCGGTACCCATTTCTGCTAATTAAGTCTAAATTACCACAGTGTATTAACGACACTGCAAACTGTATATTTAAATGACACTTTTCAAGCTAAAGCCTATCGAGGGATAAGAGTTGAAAGATAGCATTAGCTATACATTCCCCGAGCAGAACATCAGTGTCATTGTCTGTTTTAGCACTTTGTTGAATTGCATCGACCTATAAGTAAAATAGGGTTCAATTTAAAGAACATTTCTGTCTCCTGTAGCAATGTTTATGAATTGAAGAGTTTCATTCATTAGTGAGTAGGACACAGAATCAGAACGGTAACTAAATAATCTTTCTCGACCAAAAAGGTTGCACTGATTAAGTCGCAGTCATTAAATAAGCAGCGTTCGAGCATGATGTCCTTCACCGCTCTCGTCCTGCTTCACTTTTTACGGCACGCTGTCAGGCATGACCGAGAGTCCGATCCCATTCCTGTTTATGGCCTATAGTCCAGATCATTATCAGGATCCATGCAATGAATCCAGTCCCCTGCATTTTAGCACAATCCCCCTGCCGCCATGTCTCACTCTGCCCTTGTGTGGCCACCTGGGATTCGAGTGGGAGAGACACTCCAGCAGAATGTCAACCCTTGTTTCCAATGACATTGTAAATCCCAATGAATGGTATTCAAATTGGCTCATGGGTAATTCACGCCCAGTACTCAAGGGAGGCAGATCCAAGCGGGCTCACCTTCCTGGCAGACGAGTGTCTTGAACAGGGGCCTATAAGTGCCGGTTCTTACTCAGTGTTGTGATGGAAACCCTTGAAAATCACTACAGCTGATAATAACAATCATTGTGATGTCTGAAGTGACATGCTCTATATTCTGGGAGACAACGAAATACAATTACACCTTACATGTTAGGCTGCATGGCGTCTGCTCCAGATTCACACAACAGACATTTGAATACTCTCCTGCTTTGATTTGTGCATATCTATTCATTTGGTTTCAACCTCTTATTGAAGCACAATTACAGGTAAAGACTAGGCTACACTAATATTACAATTAGTGTACTTTTACTAGAATTCCAGTGTTAGCTGAGTCCGATTATGTCAGATGTGTTTGACAAATATTTCCGATAACTCTAGAGCAGTGACCATCAACTGGCGGCCCGTGGGCCACGCCAGACATTCGCACGACGGGGGTGACAGTGGCGTTAGTGCGTTCGCCCCCTACTAATTTTTGTTTTATACAACGTCTCGTGAGTAATGTGCAGTACCGGAGTCCAACAGAGAGCCCCCCCCCCCCCCCCCCCCCCCCCCGGTCAACAACTTCAAAATTCTGGGCTATATAAAAATCGCTGGCCTGTGAAAGTGTCTATTGGATAAATGTTGGCACTTGGACAAATGTAGTTGGTGATCCCTGCTCTAGAGCATTGTTTACATTACATTACATTTAATTTAGCTGAGACTCCAAATCAACTTACAATAGGTGGGTTCAACCATGAGGAAGCAAATACAAAAACAAGCATCCTGCAGGCACTTTAGCTATCAATAAGCAGCCATTGAGGCGCATTAGCTTCAATTTACGCCAAACCTTTCTAAGTGCTTTGTACAGAAGAGAGATTTTCTATCATAATATTTTTTTGATTGGCTGAGAAACAGAAACAGTTGGTTTTCAGTGTGCGAGGAAAGATGTGTAGTCTTTCTGCTGTACTGATTTCAATGGGGAGCTCGTTCCACCATTTTGGATCAAATGGGTAATTCTCGCCCAGTAAAGACCAACATTCTACATACAATTTTCTGAATTCATGGCATGATTTAATTTAAAGAAATTATGATTGATCCATAATTGTTTTCGTCTAATTATTAAAAAAACACTGCGATCAAAGGGAAACTAACTAAAAGAAGATCTGATGAAAGGAGAAGGATATATTTATTTTTGATGACAGATAGACAAAGCTTTACTCGAAGCTTCTTTGATCATTTACAAATGTTTAAATGTGAGTTGTCCACCCCAAATTAAATGTTTCTTTTTCTCTTGTTTGGTTTTCACACCATGTTCCAACATTTTATATATATATTTTTTAAAGTAACTTTTTTTTTTAAATTCATTGTATGATATAATTTAAAGAAATAATCATTGATCCATAATTGGTGTTGTTTAACAATTTAAAGAACACTGTGGTCAAAGGGAAACTAACAAAAAGAAGACCTGATGAAATAGGAAGGAGTTTTTTATTTATGATGACAGACCGACAAAGCTTTATTCGAAGCTTGTTAAACCAAACGTGTGTGGCTGAATTGATTTTATGTCATTCTAGTTCTTTATTATACCATATGTTTTTTAATGTGAGTGTTTCAGAATGACCCAAAATGTAATATTTGTTTTCCTGTTTGGTTTTCCGCTCCATTTTCTGATCAACCAAACCAAGATCGTCACAGGATTTGTTTCCATCTTGTGTTCATAGTGAAATATGTTTTGATTCCTGGACATATTACCACCGGTTATAACCCACGTGTAGAACTGCTAGCCACATGCTGCAATCTGTTAGCAGTAGGATATTAATTAGACCTACTCCGGCCGTCTGTTGGCTCTGCTTTCATTTAGCACCAGATTGTGTTCCACATCCTTTCCTTTTAAGCTGCTGGCAGATGAGTGCATCCTTATGGCCTCAATTAACCGGTGCATTGGAAGTATGACATAGATGTTCTGAAAATAGATTGTTCCGCTTTATTCATCATCCCTGTCACTAGCAGAGAGTAGTTAATTACTGAGGAAGTTTGTGAAAAAGGGCTTTCTGCAATTTTTGGTAGATTTGAGAGCCCAGCTTAAGTCCTCAACTATTATTATCTATCATTATGGCAAGTAATTTAGGGCTGCAACTAACCATTTTCTTTTCATTATCAATCATTCTGCAGACTTTTTTCTCATTTAATAAGGGAACAAATGTCCATCCCAGTTCCTTAAAGTCTAAGGTGATGTCTTTAAATGTATTAGTTTGTCAGTCCGCAGATATTCAGTATTCAAAGTAGGATAATCTCCATATTTGAGGCTCCTAAAAGTACATTTTCAAACAATCTTTGCATTAACGAAAACAATTGTCGACTATCAGATTTGTTGGCCATTATTTCACTTTCATTCGGCAATAATTAAATAATTGTTGTGAGCTTTGTTTAACTGCCTTAAACCTTTTCAACCCCCTTATCCAACTGATTATTCAAACATAGTAAAACATTATATCAGAATACCTTTATTAGTCCCACGGAGGGGACATTTGCGTAGTTACAGCAGGAAAAAGAGCCACAGACAGCTTGATGTTACATATGTTAAATATATGACGTGCATTAAAAAAAAGTACTAAGTTATGATATAATAAAAAATAGAAAGTTACATAATTTAAAAAAATTAAAATACACATCCTGTAACAGTTCTTAGGATTTACACAGTTACTAACGGCATCTATAAATATTGCACATCTAGCACATATTGCACATAGGTGGTTGGTATTTAACAGCAGCAAGACATGTTTGCAGTATTTTTTACTTACTTGTATTTTTACATGTGAGTTTTGAAGCAGGGAGATTATTTATATCGGACAGTAGGAACAATATGATGATTTATCACCATTGTCATTGTTTTTTACTTCACTATTCCACTATCACGTTCAACAAAACCAACACAAATAAATATATATATATATATATATATATATATATATATATATATGTCACATGAGCCGTTAATAAGTCAAAGTCAACTTTATTGTCAATATTTCAGTTTGTGTGTACAGACAGAGAGATCGAAATACCGTTTCCCACAATCTCGAATACGTAAATACAAATATGTATAAAATATGTATATCCTATATATACACAATCAACAGACACATTTACACATATGCACACATTAAGATAAACATAACTAACAAGGGTAAGTGGGATTAGCTCATTTCAATGCAGGATAAGTAAAGGGTTTGGATTGTCCTAATGCATTCATTTGCTTGTCTTTTGAAAGACATATTTAGTATAATGACAAAGTAATATACTTTGAATTGCTGTATTTCTGCAAGATTAACAATGTGTCCTCACAGTGTCCGTGTTTCTTCCAGTATCTCCCATAAGGTCAAAAAGACAATTTATCTGGCTTGAACTACCATAGACATTCTCCCCTCTCCCCAGCCTGTACAGAGGATGTCATATTACAAGGGCCAAGATGGAGGACGGAGCCTACTGACCTCATTTTGCCGATCGACTCCCCGGACCAGCAGGCTACCATCACATGCGAGGCAGAGGGGAGCCCTCCTCCGCAGTACAGGTAAATTACCACATCAAAGTTACATTTCCCACAAGCCTCGACTCATACCTGCTTTGGCTCCACATTGGTTTCACAGGGTGGAAATCCATCGCTGCTTAATTGCTTGTGAATCTTCATTGCTTTGCTTCCACGGAAATCAAAGGGTGTACCGATAACGTTGATAGCGATTGATTTGTTTAAGAACAACTGGACATAAATGCTCGAGAGATTATGCACCATCTAATGAAAAGTCAGGCATCAAAGAGCTTAATTGAGCATCCATTCCTAATTGAAAGAAAAAGCTTATCTATCTCAGTTGAAGTCATGGAGGCGCCACTGGGTTTGATGAATATGCCAACACCTCAGATGTGAGAGAGGTTAACTTTATTAATGATAAGATTCAAGCCACAGAACGGCTTAAGATGATTTGTAATATGGTGAGCGGCTTAAGAAAATCATTAGGAGAGAAAAGGAGATTCAAGCTACTCATTTGCACCGCAGATCCTTTGATATCTCCCCGGCTATTCCCCCGACGGGGCAGAGAGACTGCCTGAAAATGGCAGCTGGCTGTGTTTTTTATTTTTTGTGTGGTGTTGGATTGTGTTTCGGAGCTTGGTCAGCACCATGTAGATGCCCCGCCAGCAGGGGAGAGAGGCAATAACCTTGTGAGTGACATTCTGTTAAATGCTTACATTTCCTATACTGCGTCTGCTCTGAAAACACGGTCCAGGCGCAGCATCAGGGGGTATCATTATACTTGTTGTGCAACCGGAGCTATCTCAGTATAGTCAGCCGAAACCATCACTTGCATTATTTTACTCGCAACCAAAGAATATTCTCTTTCAGGCTCTCTGGGCAGCAGAAGGCTGCTTTTAGCACAGATAAAGGACCTAATGCTGCATTATTTACCTAGCATCAAACGACAGGCTTTAGAGACTAGCGAGATAACATATTGATCCTTTGTCCATCCCTCCTCTGTTGATCTTTCTATTTGTTTCCCATTATATATTTATTTGTTTAAAGGAATTTTCCTGACTAAAGATGTTGAGAGTTAAACGGCTTGTAAGTTCCTTGAGACAAAATATGTGATTTGTAACATTTGATTATTTTGTCTTGACTTCAATTAATTTGCTTTGAATTTAGAAGCACAAGTACCAGATGGATGTGTCAGGAGTAGGAGTCCCAAACAAAGTTAAAATACTGAAAAACAAAAGCTTTTCTAAAAATGACATTGTCATTAACGTTTTAAAGGAAATATATGTTGTCCTTTATTACGTTTCTTCACTATGTTTCACAAATATTCAAAGTCTGTGTTCATTGGTAAACCCAAAGTCAAAAGTAACATACAAAAATTACCCAACTAAGTAATTTAATTTAGCCTTTTTTAATCTTTATTTTTGTATACCCGTGAACATAGTCAATGAGCAAAATATCTTTCTCCCTAAATGTACAATGCAGTTTAATGTATGGTAACATAATCGTGTACAAAAAAGGGTAGGTATGTGTAAGCATTGATTGGCCAATATATGTGACCCGCTCTATCGAAATCAGTCGGAAGTCGCAACGGCTCATTTAAAAAATAAACGTGGATTTGCGTAAAAAAAGTAATTTTTCGGGGTTTGGGTGTTTTGTTTGATTTTAAATAAACAAAGTCTTGGCTTTCAGAATATGAAACTTTTATTTCCAAAATCACACGATAAATACATGTTTGAAGCTTGTAAAGGGAAGATGACAGCTCTCCACTCTTCTGTTCCTCAGCGCCGCCCCCCTCCCTCCGGCTGACATTATGAATGTAAGAGTATAGTAATCATAGATAACACGGCAGGGTCCGTTACAGTTTGTTTTCATCTGGTTTCAAATAAACAAAGTCTTGGCTTTCAGAATATTAAATTAAATTGTTTCGGCAAATTCAGATGATAAATACAACTTTGAAGCTTGTAACGGCATAATTACAAGCGGAGAACGGAGTAATTTAACGTCACAGCAGGCATAACAACAGCCGGTGTTTCTCGTGAGTGTTTTCCCCAGGAAACAAACACAATACACACAAATGCAAAAATACACAAACACACATATATATATATATATATATATACACACACACACACACTCGCGAGCTTCCCCCAGACCAGTAATCCAAACCAAAATATCTTCCCTCCGTAGTATTTTGTTCATTTGCTAACCGCTAATAATCAATCAGATCGATCCAGAAAAGAGAAAACTTTGAAGGCCTTTTTCTCAAAATGATGACTCGGTGACAGTCATTATATAATGCGACATATTTTGCTTAATATTTGAAGTACAACAACAATCCTGATATCATCAGAAAGCTAGGAATCTCCTATTTCCAGCAGTGTATACAACTCAAAAAGTGTCTTCGGGTCAATGCGACTGATTTCGATGGAACCGGTCACATATTAGACATGTTACTTTACAAGGCAAATTGTCAAACGTGGACAAAAAAACAATCTGCTACAACTAAGTTCTTTGATTTTAAATCGTAAATAATGTGAAGCAGTCAGTATTGCTCTGTTTTTATATAAAGCTGTTGCTTCACTTCATCCCGCTCCTCTCATGCACATCTAGTGTGGCTCCTATTTCCATTTTGAATGTGTCCTAAGAGCTGTAGTAATGGGATCCCACTAACTTTCCAACATTCTGGAGCACTCGTCTTTCATCTAGGTCAACTCACTGTATGCTATCAGTTATGAATAGACAAATCTGAAGCCAGGTTTAAAAGGAAGCATTGAGTGAGCAAACTCTCGGCACGAATGATAGACATTTCTGATAATGCTTTTAAAAGACACTACATTTCTACCCTTAATCTCACTTTGAGGTAAAGAGTCATATCTTTTCTGCTTTATTTGGGTTGCATCAGTTTTTCTGACGCTGATCGTCCTTGACTTGTTTCACTCCGAGCGAGGAGAGGACATTTTCATCCAGATGATAAAATAGAGAGAATAAATATCCGTGACAATTTATTTCACCAACGCTGAAATTAAAACCTCAAAATGTCCTGTGCTGAAAAAAACGGCCTGTAGGAATTTGTCATGCTGTGACTTTCACCACACTCTGCAAACTATGGGCCTAGACCCTGCAAATGAACAGTATTTGTTTAATTAGATATGCCAAACGAGAGGGTATTACATTCAGAGCTCCACACTTAATTTCCTCAGTTACTGCAGCTATTAGGAAAAAAAATCATCCATTTCGTTTTAATATCCATAGAAAAAATTAGGTCACACACTATTGAATTTTCCAGAGAAGATGCCGTTAACCCTTTGGTGCCAAAGAAGCGTTGAGGACATCAGTTCTCTAGCAGAAGGGTGTTACAGAAACACTGTATTTCCTACAGTGATAATGGATATTAAAATCATTCATTAGATTTTATCTGGATGAATTGGCTAAATATAGGCAAGGCCAGTTTATTATAACAGTTTTCAACACAAAGGCAATTCAAAGTGCTTTACAAAAATGAAAGACATTAAGAGCATACAACACATTAGAAACATTGTGTGCACCTATCATGCTATTTTAAGGTTATGGGTCTCAGATATATAAAAAAACATGTCTATGATGTGTTTTACTCAAAATACAAACAGATCATGCATTTTAGACATCCCTCTATTCCAGCCCTGTTAGAGAAACGCAGATTTTGAGTCCTTAGCTTGAAAAAAAAGCTAATGCCTGATCAGAATTCTACCAGAGATAAAGTTACATTCTGCTGTGATAATTCCGCCATCCTGTTCTAAACCACACCAACGATTATTTCTGAAACAGTATGGAGCTCAAATGCTTTTTCTCTTGCAGGTTTACCACAAGGTGAGTTCTTTTTTTATTTCCTGTTTTTTAAACACATGTGCTCTACATTACATTACATTACATTTAGCTGACGCTTTTATCCAAAGCGACTTACAATAAGTGCGTTCGACCAACAAAATACAAACTTGAAGAAAACAGAATCATATAAGTACATCAGGTTTCATAGAGCAAAAACATTTCAAGTGCTACTCAACTGGCTTTAGATAAGCCAGCCCTTTATTAGTATATAAGTGCTTTGTTAATAGTTCTATCGCTCGAAGTGGAGTCGAAAGAGATGAGTATTCAGTCTGCGCCGGAAGGTGTGCAAGCTATCTGCTGTCCTGATGTCAATGGGGAGCTCATTCCACCATCTTGGAGCCAGGATAGCAAACCCACGTGTTTTTGCTGATGGGAACTTGGGTCCCCTTCGCAGCGAGGGTGCAGCGAGCCGTTTGGTTGATGCAGAGCGGAGTGCACGTGCTGGGTGTACAGTTTAACCATGTCCTGGATGTAGGAAGGGCCAGATCCATTCGCAGCATGGTACGCAAGTACCATTGTCTTGAAGTGGATTCTAGCAGTTACCGGAAGCCAGTGAAGGGAGCGGAGGAGCGGAGTGGTGTGGGAGAATTTAGGAAGGTTGAAGACCAGACGAGCCGCTGCATTCTGGATGAGCTGCAGAGGTCGGATGGCACATGCAGGTAGACCAGCCAGGAGGGAGTTACAGTAGTCTAGGCGTGAGATGACGAGAGCCTGGACCAGAACCTGCGTCGCTTTCTGGGTCAGCTGGGGACGCATCCTCCTGATGTTGTAAAGCGTGTATCTGCAGCAGCGGGTTGTAGCAGTTATGTTTGCAGTGAAGGACAGGTTGTTATCTAGGGTCACACCCAGATTCCTTGCAGTCTGAGTCGGGGAAACAACAGAGGTGCCGATGTTGATTGTTAGGTCAAGAGTGGGACAATCTTTTCCCGGAAGGAAAAGCAGTTCAGTCTTGTCAAGGTTGAGCTTGAGGTGATGATCAGACATCCACTGAGAGATGTCAGCTAGACAAGCAGAGATGCGTGCGACGACCTGGGTCTCTGAGCGGGGAAAGGACAGAATTAATTGGGTGTCGTCAGCGTAGCAGTGGTATGAAAAATCATGCGGGCTAATGACTGATCCGAGCAAGTTTGTGTACAAGGAGAAGAGGAGGGGACCAAGAACAGAGCCCTGAGGGACCCCTATAGTTAATTGACAAGGGTCGGACTCGGACCCTCTCCAAGTAACCCTGTAGGTGCGGTCTTTGAGGTATGAGGTGAGGAGGGAAAGTGCAGAGCCTGAAACTCCAAGTGCTTGGAGAGTGTGAAGGAGGATCTGATGATTCACCGTGTCGAATGCAGCAGACGGGTCCAAAAGGATGATGACTGAGGAGAGGGAGGCTGCTTTAGCAGTGTGCAGTTCCTCAGTGACAGCAAGGAGGGCAGTTTCTGTGGAGTGACCTGCCTTGAAACCAGACTGGTGCGGATCCAGAAGGTTGTTCTGATGGAGATAGCAGGAGAGTTGTCTAAAGACAGCGCGTTCAAGTGTTTTAGACAGGAACGGGAGGAGAGAGACAGGCCTGTAGTTTATAACATCTGACGGGTTGAGAGTGGGTTTCTTTAGGAGAGGGTTTACTCTTGCCTCCTTGAGACTGTTTGGAAAGTGACCAGAAGTTAGAGAAGTGTTGATGAAATGGGTGAGAAACGGTAGAATATCAGGAGCGATAGTCTGAAGGAGGTTTGAAGGGATAGGGTCCAGAGGACAGAGGTAGAGGTAATGAGGGTAAGAACCTCACTTGGAGAGAGAGGGGAAAAGGAGGTCAGTGTGTGGGTGAAAGGAGGGTCTGGTGACCCAGCGGTGAGTAAAGGTGAGTCAGAAAAAGAAGAGCGAATATCATCAACCTTTTTTTCAAAGTGTTTAACAAAGTCGCTTGACAGAAGGGAGGAGGGGGAAGGGGCTTTGGGGGGGTCCAGGAGTGAGGAGAAGATGGAAAATAGTTTTTTGGGATTGGAATAGGAAGATTGGATCTTATCTTGAAAGAAAGGGCTTTTTGCCTGAGAGATCGAAGCAGAGAAAGAGGAGAGGAGAGCCTGATAGGTTAGGAGGTCGTCACGGTGTTTGGATTTCCACCATTTCCGCTCTGCTGCCCGAAGGACGGTTCTATTAGCACGCAGTGCATCATTTAGCCAGGGAGCAGGAGGGGACTGACGATCCTGCCGAGATGTGAGAGGACAGAGAAAGTCCAGAGAGGATGAGAGAGTAGAGTTTCTGCAGCAGAGTTTGGAGGTAGGAGTTGGAACGAGTCAGAGGAAGGGAGGGCTGAGAGCACCGATGAGGCAAAGGTAGAGGGGGAGAGGGAACGAAGGTTACGGCGGACAGGTGCAGGATGGGAAGAGATTAGTTTGTTATGTTTGGAAAGGGGTAGAGAGAATGAAATGAAGAAGTGATCGGATGTGTGGAGCGGGTTTACAGTGAGGTTAGAAGTAGAGCAGTTCCTTGAGAATATGAGATCAAGGACATTGCCAGCTTTATGAGTTGGTGGGGATGGAGACAGTGAGAAAGCAAAGGCGGTTAAAAGAGATGTTAGTTCAGATATCTTCCCTGTCTGGAGGTTGAAGTCTCCGAGAAGTACAGCGGGAGGGGATGTGTGAGAGGAGATTATCTAATTCCTCCAAGAAGTCCCCCATGGCGCCTGGTGGACGGTAGAGAACAACAATGGTTAATTGTATAGGATAGGATTACTGTGACGGCATGGAATTCAAAGGTGGAAGGAGTGAAGTTAGGTAGCTTGAAGAGGGAAAAGCTCCATTTGGGAGAGAGCAGGAGACCAGTGCCACCTCCTCTGCCAGTGGGTCTAGGTGTATGGGAGAAGGAATATGCTGTGGAGAGAGCTGCTGGGCTGGATGTGTTGGATGGAGTAATCCAGGTCTCAGTGAGAGCAAGGAAATCCAGGGTCTGCAGGGAGGCGTAGCCAGAGATGAAGTCAGCCTTAGGAACAGCTGACTGGCAATTCCACAGGCCACCTGAAACTAGATGTTGGATCTCAGTGGAGCATACATGTGGGATAGACGAGAGCAGGCCGGTTATATCGATTACGAGATACACGGGGCCAGTGATAATTGCGAGAAGACACATGAACAGGAATGGAGAAAATACACATGATTATAGCATGAGGGGCTAAACAACCAAAGAAAAATAAAACACCAGTGATACTTAGCTCAATCAGAGTAGGATTTGCCTCCTCTTTGCCTCCTGCAGGACTCTAATGTCTTAGCCTGTCTGACGCTGGAGCTGAAGCTCCAGGAAAGTGCTACCTAAAATGGACACCTGATTGCTGAGTTCTCACAGCTGTGGGGCAACGTCCCTTTAATTAGTTAACTCTCTGCAGCTGGTGGCCCTCAAAAAGAAATCTAGACTGGCTTCCTCCTGATTTGTTATTGTCTTTTAAGTCAATTACATTAAACCCTAAGTTATAAAGTTATGAGTTTAACCCTTAATACAGTTACACCTACTCAATAAAGCTCTAGTATTCTACAAATGTTTAAATCAAAGTTAACCCTAGCAGTCAGTTAGTTCACTTTTAAGGTTTCAGTCAAATTACTTGTCCCAAGTTTCTGCCTGACAGATACTGTAGCGGTTTTGAGATTTAAAATCACAATTTCAGTCAGATCAACTACAGAGCATTGATACAGAGTACACACACTGAAACAGAGAAGTCTAAAAACAGAATGATACTCACACAATTCTAGAAGTCTCCAGTAGCTTTCCTGTCAAAATCGAGTTGCACACTCTACAGTACAGGTTAGCTCTGAGTGTTAGTTAGCAAGGCTTGCTAATGTAAACAAAGACCATATTACGTCCAAAACCGGCAGGCATTGTTTCTCATAGCAACTCTCTGTGGGTCCTCCATCCGAAATTACGTCATATCAGCAGCAAATCTGTATCCGTTTTTTAAAATGTGGGTACCGAGGAAAAAATAAAGGGTTTTATTTTCTGACGCTGCGTGAGTTCCCCGACGCACCGGGGACACATGTATAAAAGACATCACAAAGTGCATTTTGCATGATAGGTCCCCTTTAAAAAGCAAAGATAATAAAACATGAATAATACAGGTACATGAATAACAGTTACAGTGCAGTATAAGATATGAATAGTTCAATTAAAATTAGCGGCAAAAATAAAAGTATTCAGCCTGGATTTAAAAGTAGTAAGTGGACCTGCAGGTTTCTGGGAGTTTTGTTACCCGAACCCATCGCTGACCTTTTATTCCACTTTAAATGTTAATCTATAACGCGCTATCGAAATCAGTCGGAAGTCGCAACGGCTCATTTCAAAATAAACGTGGATTTGCGTAAAAAAAGTAATTTTTCGGGGTTTGGGTGTTTTGTTTGATTTTAAATAAACAAAGTCTTGGCTTTCAGAATATGAAACTTTTATTTCCAAAATCACACGATAAATACATGTTTGAAGCTTGTAAAGGGAAGAAGACAGCTCTCCACTCTGCTGTTCCTCAGCGCCTCCCCCCTCCCTCCGGCTGACATTATGAATGTAAGGTGTATAGTAATCATAGATAACACGGCAGGGTCCGTTACAGTTTGTTTTCATCTGGTTTCAAATAAACAAAGTCTTGGCTTTCAGAATATTAAACTTGTTTCGGCAAATTCAGATGATAAATACAGCTTTGAAGCTTGTAACGGCATAATTACAAGCGGAGAACGGAGTAACTTCACGTCACAGCAGGCATAACAACAGCCGGTGTTTCTCGTGAGGGTTTTCCCCGGGAAACAAACACAATACACACAGACGCAAAAATACACAAACACACACACGTATACACACGCTCACTCGCGAGCTTCCCCCAGACCAGTAATCCAAACGGAAATATTTTTTTATCAGATCGATGGATTCCAGAGAAGAGGAAACTTTGAAGACATTTTTCTCAAAATGATGACTCGGTGACAGTCATTATATAATGTGACGTATTTTGTTGGAGTACAACAATAATCCTGATATCGTTAGAAAGCTAGGAATCTCCTCTTTCCAACAGTGTATACAACTCAAAATGTGTCTTCCGGTCAATGCGACTGATTTCGATAGAGCAGGTCACATATATTCTCATTGTCTGCAAACTTCTTGAACATACCCAGACATATTAGGTAGTTAAAATAATGTTCTGTTAATCTAACTGACTTCCCTTTGTATGGTTCTCACATCCAAGCCCATTGATTCGTACTGAAGACATACATATTTAAACATGGAAATAAGAATTAACGCTCAGTGATTTCCTTTAACAACTGTCTTTTTTAGCAAACATATCACAAACAGGGGTAAATTGGTGCTTTTTTTAGGGAGTTATTTCAGTAGTGGATTAATACAAATTGGTTGCTCAAGTGAGTATCAAGAGTAGAAGGATGGTGAATGTGGGTTGAGTCAAAATAAACTACAGTGCTCATGTTCAAAGTAATAATCAAAATCACCCAGTGTAATATTGTGACTCATTGATGTGGTTTTTAACATCATGGCTCGAGCACAGATGAGTTTGCAGTCAGAAACAACACACTTGTGCTTTGCCTGATGTGAAAAATAGCTTATGACAAGAAACATTGTCTAGCTTTACAAAGATAATCGAGTTAGGGTTAGGGTTGGGTTACGTGCTGTCAGAAAAGCAATTGCCGTCTCAGATTGCAATGTGCTCTAACTAATTTATACATGTATTATTTGATTGTTTGAGAACTGCCATTGTTTGCTGGAAGAGGATATTTTGTTCATTTAAATCAACATTTGTATATTATCCACAATACACTCTGCTGGTTCTCCATAATGAAGATGGAAAAAAGAAAAGACTGTTAATGTTCTTTCGTGATACTTCTCAACAATGACAGAATAGCTTGATCACGATTGGCATTTGTTTACAACTGTTGGACCGCTCATGAATATAGCGTGAACACAAAGGGAACGCGGGACAAATACGACGATGTTATCAAATTAGTTGAATTGGAACAAAGCAAACGAACTGAACTGAATCTGGAAAAAGCTCTTACAGATACAAGCAGGATTTGACAGGAAAAACAATATGTAAAATCACCTAGCTCTAAATCGTTACCAGCAACTGTGTCAGAGACTGTCAAGAACTTGAAAGGCTTTACAGACTGGTGCTCAAAAATCACACATGGAAAAATCCATCATAGAAAAAGCACCGGCAGATCGGGATGTGATGCAGACTGGCATTTTGGAAGATGCCGGGTACCACTAACTGAAAGAGCCATACAGACTATAAACACCTAACATCTTAAACGTAACAAATCATCATATAATTGCTCCTGTAATACTGAAAACTATTTAACATTGATATAGAGGTGGATGAGTCATTAAATAGGCTGTCTGACAGGTTTGAATATCCCATCCAATTGGTTTAAATGTTAAAGTAGAGAGAGAGAGAAAATTAGAATATAAGGTTGTCAATTGTGGTTATGCTCATAACCCTTTTTACTGCTTAGCTTCATATGGTCTGGATTTGTTTCCAACACTTGGATGCTCTCCTGCACCTCGCCCACTCGCTGACACCATGAATATATGAACAGGAACCCTGACAGTTCTTCAGTTGACAAATAGTCCGGTGTAGCGCCAGAGCACACTCCAGGGCTCAGAGCCGTGCTTTATGAATACACCTGTCACTGTGTTTACTATGAATCTGCTGTAACACAGGATCAAGGGCACAGCAGTGATTGGAAAGCGGGGAATAAAAAAGTACTCTGGCTGGTGTCTGCTATCATGTAATGTGACTTCAGGCAGATGTATGACTCTACCTTTTGTTTACGGGTTTGGTTCAGGGTAACGGGGACATAAATAGAAAATGGGACGGCGTTATTGGAAGATTTCTTTTGTTATGAAAGAGCCAGATATCAGGGCTGAATGTAGAAATTGTTTCAAGTCAAATCGATTTTATGTTTTGGAGGTTTACTTGTCTTTTTAGTGGGTGAGAAAATTCTATGATTCTTGGGCTTATGAGATCATTTCAAAACCAAAGGGATAAACTGGATGAAGGCAGCCATGGGGGCTAAAAATAAAGACAATTTGTCAAATACACAAGCTTGCTCAGAGGCCCTATGCTTCAAACTATGATGTTCTAGATACCTCTAGTTAATTTCTGCTCATTACATGCATCGGGTCTTTCAGAATAAACATGGAAATGTAGTTTCCAGCTTGTTTAATGCATACAATCTTTAAAAAAATGTAAGTTTTAAGTTTACTTATGCAACATGACTTGGTTAGGTTAGGCAAAACACATCTTTACAAGGCTTAAGAAGAGAGCTTTTGGATTACATTAAAGGTGGGGTAGGTACGTTTCAGAAACCGGCTCGAGTGCACTCAAATGTGAAAGTACACAGCTGAAAAGAATCCGCCCCTTCCTTCAGACTTCCTTACAGAGCACCTCCTCCAACACACATGAACGCGCACATGACTTAGGTTGGCTATATAGTTCAGGGGAATTGTAAACCATACAAAACAGATAATTACCTGTCCAAGAGAAAAAGAGCGACCACGGCGTCAGATTTCAACTCGGTGTGTATGGGGGTTATTCCCTATCTTTATTCAAGAGCGTGGTATTTAAATTTGAGAGCATACTTTATTGATTTCCTTCACTCAAACCCTGTCATCGCACCAAAGACAAACCAAAGAGTAACCGCCCTTACGGGACGCTGTAATAAGTAAAGCGAACGCACCCGCAAGGACACCTGGCCTCCTATTGGTTGAGGGATTTTGACAGGATTGTTGCACAAAAGTTTCAAGCGGGCACAGAATAAATCTGAGAGCAGAAAAAATCTGTAAACAGCAATATATCTGAGTGCAAGCGTACAGTTTGAGCAGAAGCAGAGCAAATCTAAGTGCAAGCAGGCACTATTTGAGTGCGAGGACAGGGTTTGAGGGAAATAAATGCATAAAGTATGCTCTCAAATTTAAATACCACGCTCTTGAATAAAGATAGGGAATAACCCCCATAGGTGTGTTCCATCAGTAGTCGCCATCGTTGAAAAGCAACTCCGATATTGACTCTGGTTTGAATTATCCTAGTTTCCACTTTGTTTTGTTCTTAATTTGCTCCGTCACATTATTTCTTTTGCCACCAGTAGACGATGTTGAACCTAACTCTGCCATGGTGAAAGTGGCCGCCTGTTGCTGGCGAGTCATTGAAGTACTGCTGCAATGCACGCCCAATGAGGGCACGAGATACATTTGTGCGTGCAGACAGGGCGGCAATCCAATCCGTTTAGCCGGGCCGGCTTTTTACAGTATTACGGCTTCCACAGATGACATTTTTTAATGGATTTTTTGTCAAAGTACTTCAGATATTCATTGCTATCGGGATGTTAAGAGCATTCCATGGAATATAACAAAAAGTGTATCTCGAGCCGGTTTCTCAAACTTAATGCCTTTAAGTGTTTAGTTAGGGTTAGTGTTAAATTGTGGTTTAATCTAGGGCTGCTCGATTATGGCAAAAATCATAATCTCGATTATTTGTGTCAATAATTTTATTTAGAGAATATTTGGAGAATTTTTTTTTTAACGGTATGTTTTTAACAGTTGATTACCCTGAACTTTAAGTATAATTCAACTGAAAAACCAAAAAAAAAAATAATAAAAAATAATCGTTTTATTTCGATTACGTTGTTTTCGTAATCGTTGCAAGCCATAATCGTAATCACGATTAAAATATGATTTAATTGAGCAGCCCTAGTTTAATCCAAAACAGGATGAAAGGGTTAGTGTTTGTTACATAGAATAACTGTTTATAACTAAATTAGGATTAGGGTTAACGTTTGGTTTCACAGAGGACATGAAGAGAGGTCTCCTGGGCAAAAATATGTTGTTTCTTTGTTCATTTCATCATCCCTTCCCACCTTCCCAAAGCTCTCTATAACGTTGGTACATTTGTATCATAGTCCAAGGGGCACTGACCGAGCCTTTTTGTATGACGAGTGGGGAGGGAGATATGTCTGGATATATGGTCTTTGAATTATTTACTCTGTCGGCCTTTGACGACTATGCTTTTATTTATTAATTTGACTTTTACTATGAGTAAAAGCATAATATTTCCTGGCTATAAATTGTAGTTGTAAATGGTGTTATATCTGCTGTTCACATAATATGGCTCTGCACATGTACTATATTTATGGCATCATGTCAGTAATTGCTAACCATTTTAAAGCTGGAACACAGGCGCACAAACCCACACACACACACTCCGGTGGTTTTAGGAATATTTATCGTGTAACATTTGGCTTGAAAGCCAAATGGACATCAATTTATTAAAAACGGAACAGCAATAACCTACTGAACGTAATTGTACAGAGTACCCCGGTTATCAGTTGGATTTCCATTATCAGCTCAGAGATATGTGTGTGTGGGTATGTGTGGTCACTCTGTGGGTGTCTGCCTGAAGGAAAGCAGGTGAGCCAGTGCTGCAGTACAGTCCCTGGTCTATTTGATGAGTAGACCTCTTGCTAAATGTATGTGAACCTCAAGGTCACCGGGAGTTCATTCAGAGCACGCTCAGATCAGCCCGCGCCTGCAGCACCGCAGCACTCTGTTCTCCGGGATCTACTGTAAGCTCCCTCCACCTGATGTGGTGTTCGATGGAGTATATGATTCAGTTGTGGCTGTGCTAACAGTACGACCTCCGCTCCGCCTGAGTCACCTTCTGTTACTTACTTATGCAGTCTGTGTTGGAGAGAGGGAATTATACAGTACACAAAGATACCAGTAAAGAACGCAGAGAGACAATCTTGCCTATGCCTAAAGTCAGGGGATGGTCACTTCTCCTCTTCTTACTTCCAGCTCCTTTTCTTGGACCACAGCCATCTTTGAACTTAGCCTTTCTTTTACACATTTCGGCACATTTTTGTGTTGACAAAATCAGGCCACATGAGGAATAAATGGCCCTAATAGCCTCTAATCCCTTTGCAAACCATGCCTGTCTTGCATTGTTGTGATGCTATCAAGGTCACAAAATCTCTCCACAGTCATGCACCCACAGAAACACCCTCTGCTCAGACCACACCCACAACTTGACCTTCATTTTGATACACACCTGTATGTGTTGGTGTCTGCGTTTGGCATGGACGAAATGCTATCATGGTCACAAAATCCTCCCAAAGACACACACACACATGCGCTGACACACAGGTCAGAACAATAACAGCATGGCAAGCACTGCTGGAAGATTCTGCTATGATTGATTACGCTCATTAGCAGTAGGCTGGACACAGGTAGAAAACTGCTTATTGATTTTTGTTATAGTTGTTTGAGCTGAATTTCTTGATAATATATGAGTAGGGTTTTGTATTGTGTTTTTTTGGTTGGTGACCCCTTCAAATAAAGCAACCAAACATAGATGTTCCTCCTCTGATAGATGTTTGATGAAGCCCTCTTGGGCTTTTGGGGGTTTTAGTGCATGTAAATGGTCTGCAAAGTCTACATTTCCAAAGTTCCCTCCAAAGGGAGTTTCTCTCCCACACACTCCCCTACCTGAAACGCTTCGATTGGACTCCTTTGTTTAATTCTGTAACATAACAACCTCACTATAAAACACTCATGCTTAAATTGTACGTGATAGGCTAAGGGGCGGGACATCTCTAAGCGGTTGACCAATCACAACAGAGCCGGCTAGCTAACCAATCAGAGCAGTGCATTTAAATGATTGCAAAAAGTGATGTTCAGTCAGTATAGAGTGGCGAAGTCACGCCCATCTACTTCCGCCCCATGGGACCTTCTTTCTGAAAAATTATGTATTGAAGTCAATGGGGAGAGAAAGATTATCTTTCGATCCCGTTTGAATTGTTCCACGAATTACACATATGATGTTTGTCAATCTTAAAAAATAATTTCCATGTCAAAAAAGTCACAGTTTGTCTTAAAACTGTTGAAATATAAGACTATGAAAAATACGCAACAAGAAAGACTACAAATCCCAGAGTCGCGTACATTAACGTTACACATTACACTCGTGTTACTCACCGAAACCTTGTAAAGCCGGTCCCGCATGCTGGCTCTTACGGAACCGACTAACTCCCCTTGTGTGTACGTACAGCTCTCAACATGCCCAGACTTGGAGTGATTTTGACCTCTTTTAATACTTTTCACTTCATTCTGAAAGAAAGAAGTGAAATGTGCCAACGTGACGGCCATCTTGGTGTTGGTGACGTGTGCAAGACCAGAGTTGTAGTTCATTGAGTGCTTCACACAAAACAAATGTGTTGCTTCACAGTTTTACGGCACATTTCAATTTTTTTGACTTGCAAAATTATCTTTTAAATTGACAAACATCATATGTGTAATTTGTTGCACAATTCAAACGGGATCAAAAGATAATCTTTCTCTCTCCATTGACTTCAATACATGATTTTTCCCAAAATAAGGTCCCATGGAAGGGGAGGGACTTCGCCTCTCTATAGTATTACAGCTAATTGAATATTTACTCAGTCAATTTTACAACAGTTGTAAGCCATTAATTAGAACAACATGATTTTCTGTTTTGGAAAATCCCTCTGTAGCATAGGGCTGCTCAATTATGACAAACATCATAATCTCGATTATTTGGGTCAATAATTGATATCACGATTATTAAAAACGATTATCCATTGACTTTGAAAACATCCATTTATTTAAAAAAAATTGTTTAACAGTATGTTTTGAATATGATTAATTGAGCAGCCCTAACTGTAGCATTACACTTTAATTCATTAGACTCCTTTAAATAAATAGTATTTACGACCTATAAACATTGACTTGACTTGATGGTTTACTATGCTTCATAATTAACATGTATAATCACAGACGACTCACTCATGCTGTTGGCTTATTCATAAGGAGGTCATTCACAAAGTAGGGCTGCAGAATAAATCATGGTGCTGTGTTTTGATGGTGGAAAAACATTTCAAACTGTTTGAAGAGGAACCGGCAAATTTGAACATATGCTCACAATTCAAACAGACTGCCAAAAGGCCGTAAAATAACACACCATTGAGAAGGCTGCATTTCTCACTAGTGTTTCTGTTTGGTCCCTTCGGTATAAAGGGATTACAGCCAGCTGCATTTCTCAAGACGCTTTGTTCTGTACAGTGCGTTGTGCTGATGTGTCTTCATGTTTGCTGAGTGCAAAGGCTCACATCTCTTCACACACCTGTCAATGTCACAAAGTGGGAAATTACTAGAGCGGATTTCTTTTGTTTGTTCTCGATTTGCTGGTAATGACAAGCAGTGACATGGCTGCCATTCAAAAGTCAACATGATTATTTGTATTGTGTAGATTACATAGGGTAAAACAATAGCTATTACCAGGACGTTTCTCCATTTAATTACGTACATTAAGACAATTGTGTTACAAGTTTAATAAATTGTAAGCATATTAGACATTATATTATGTGCTTATTTGCATTCATTTGCCAAAATAATAAATCTGATCATTGGATAAAGCCAGGTTCAAATGTCTTGTTTCATTTTGTTGACATGGAATCAAAGGTTTTTACAGAGGGATTTTGGGATAGTGTTAGGAGGTTTTTTATCACTCCATAAATCTGAAAATACTCAACAGCCATAAATATAACATCTATTTCTGACATGTATTTTTGGGAATAAATCAGGCCATGAATGATATATGAACAACTCCCTCTGTAAAAACAACTCCAGAATATAGAAAGTAATGCAATTGTGTTGTGTTGTTGTGTTGTGTATGTGTGTTGTGTGTTGTGTTGTGTTGTGTGTTGTGTGTTGTACTGTAAGTATAAGTAAAGTGGACATTTCTGGCTCAGCATGTGATAAAAACAGCCTCTAAAGATATGTACAGTTAAATAATAATTGTTGGTGTATAATATTTTCTAAAATGTTATTTAAAAAAAAGCTTAATGAGGCATTATACATGGCTAACTTCGGGTACATTTAGGAGAAATCTGAAGACACCAGTCGACAAAATTGGTGAAATATAAACTTACATGTGTATTTTGGTTGTTTTCTTTTCACTAGTGTGAACGAGTTCATGTTAGGGATGCCCAAACTCTCAAAAGGATATGTTTTAGCCTGTAGTGGTGCACTTTAATGCTAACCATATAGCATTGGAGGATGAACCCCTCTTTATTGGTCACACATGTTCATGCAAATATCACACACAGTGAAATGTAGTCTCTGCTTTTAACCCATCCTAGTACTAGGAGCATAAGCCGCTGTTGCACATGGTTCCCCCTGTCCTCTAATAGCAGGTAGTCTCAGGTGTTTCTGCAGACAGAGGAGGGAGGTGGTCTACTGATTGCGTCCGTGGTGCAGAGACACCATCACACCCCACCAGCTGTCTACACCAATGCTGTGTGATCTATACAGGCTGCCCACCTTCCTCTCCCATTAGGCTCAATCATGCTGGGTGGCTGAAAGTCTAACTAGCTTCCCTCCTTTTCCATTTAACCTCCTCCTCTCTCACACACAATAATCCTCCCTGTTAGCACTGAGTGAGGAAACAGGCAAGAGTACAATGCCTTAAAATGTAATCTTCAAGTTGATGTTTTAATACAAATGTTTTCGTTTGTATTTCTTAGAAACACGAGAAGTAGTTAGTAATATTGTTGTTGGAACAGTGACACAATCAGTCAGATTTGGCGGTGAATTTTAGATGAATAATGCAAGCTACGAGATGAAAGACAGCTTCATCTTTTGTAGTCTGTCAGGGCGAGCCATGACGGGCTTTATGACAGCATGAAGTATCATTCTAACAGCCTGTTAGTTTGCCCGGGAGAGGAAGAAATGATATTGATTTTTTTTCTTTATCGTTGGAAATGTCATTTTGCAGTCCTGTCACAAAGGCACATACAGTATTCTTTCAAAAAGCTTTAAGAAACTTGAAAGGTTGTTTGTATCTGACTTAATGTTCTGAGATAAAGTTCTGTTACCTCCATGTTGTGTACATATCACTCCGTTTGCAACACAATGAAATATGTTGCTGCCAAGCCGACAGACTGTAGATTTCAGTGAATAATGTATAAAGTGTTTCCATTGTTCAGCAAGAACATTATTCAAGTGTTTTGTCTCTGTTGGTAGCGTGTGATTAATAGTCGTCACTTTCTGAACAGCGCTCTCATGACAAAGTGTCTTGTGACCTTTCCGTGAAGGAAATGGTCTGTCGACAACGCAATATGAAGGTGTCAGAAAGCAATAAGTCAGAAACACAAAAGCACAAACATGAACTAATTAGAAAGCACTCAGAGAGCACATAACTCTGCAGAGGCTTCACAGTCCTTCAAATTTGAAATTTGAATTCAACAAAATGCTAAGGGATTCTTAATATGGATCTGATCTGCATCAACATTTGCATACACATATACAATCATTGGATGCAATTGACTTCTGTTTTCATTTTTTATTCAAAGAGCAGGAATGTATGAATAGATTTAGGGTCTTATGCTAGTTGCTCTGTGAGGCTGTACGTTGGCAAACTTGTGCCTTGAGCTAAAAGCTAACGCCCTCATGCTAACATCCTCATAATGGAAACGCAAACATGCAGATTTTTTGTGGATACCGTATATTGTTTACCTTGTTAACAAGTTTTGTGTTTAAGCTTTACATATTGAAAATGTTTTCCTTCACTACATTTACGCAGCTACAATCATCACTTTTCATATAAAGATTTTGCCAGAGCCCCTTTGACTAGATAGCAGATCATTGTAATTTAAGGATTTGAGGACCTTTTTAAATTCAAATAATAACACTACCTTAACTCAAGTTATATTTTGAAGGGTTTGAAACGTTTGGGAATCCCTAAAGATGTTCATCCTGAGCGGGACATACATGTTTGTACTGATTTTCCTTTATGCAGTTACACTAAAAACTACAAATCTGAATCTCATGGTTGCCCCTGCAGATCTTAGGAACTGATAATTGAAACATTTGAAATACTGTTATGGTGCTAAGTAAAAACGATAACCAAAGTCATTAGAAAGTACCTTTTGAGCACTATTGCTATCTGAACCAAACTGCGTGGTAACCCATCCAACAGTTGCTAAGATATTTCCGACCAACAGATCGACAGTGCGATGCCTTCAGGGTGTCTACAAAAAGCAACCATTTTGAAAAAGCTTCTTCTCACTAAACGATGACACATTCTTTTGTTAAAAAACCAAAACAATGGAATCTGTTTGCACATATTCTACTAGCAGAAATACAAACCGGACAAAAAACATGGCGTCGCGAGTGAATGTAAATAACATTGAGATGAAATAAAAACCTACTTCACCATGTGAGTGGGAGAAAAGTGAATATTCACCAACGCAGATTTGCTCAGTTTTGGTATTTTTCCTACATTAGTAAAAAACAAAATCATTCAATGGATGGAAACGTTAAACATGGAGTTACAGCTGTTCACAATATCAATACATTTAGTTTTTGTCCTAACATGCTATAAGGGACACATGCTACATTCAGATTTCTCTTTCACCAATACAGGAACCCTCTCTTATTACTGACCTTTTATCTTCTCAGCAGGATTTGACCGATTGAATCGATCTCTGTGATAAACACTGAGTGTGCATCTCCAGGGGGCTCAGCTACTGATTGTGTTTGCGTTTTTCCAGATGGTCACTAAACGGAACACTCATTGATCTGGGGAATGACTACCGGCGTCACATGTCTGGGGGCAGCCTGATCATTAGCAACCTGGACAAGAACCAAGACATCGGGGTATACCAGTGCACAGCCTTCAACACGTGGGGGTCCATCCTCAGCCGCAGAGCCAGCCTGCACTTTGCATGTAAGTCATCTTATTCTTGGCTCGACATTTAAGGACATCCTGGCGTCTCTTTGTATCTGCTGACATGTGTTGTTACCCAGGCTTTTTTTAAAGATATTTTTTCATTTACTATTCCAATTTCTCATTTAGCCTGAGAATAGATTTTTCATGTTAATCGAATTATATGTCAGAATCAACAACCCGCGTCTGACTGCCTCTGAACTCCATTGATTCTCATTAGTGGGTCCAACTCTGACAGCATCTATGCTTGGTCCAATATTGACTCATATTTTGCCAAGTAATACACCAGCGAGCTCCTGTGATCCAGACTTTAAAGGAGACAAACTCAAATAATCCTTGAGAAGTGTTTGCATCTCTGTAATCACCATCCACCCCTCCATGAATAATGTATACAGCAGATTTTGAGTGGATCAGAAAGGCTGTGTGCTGCCCTGTCAGCCTGCTGCTCCAAATACAAAAGGCCTGGTGGAGAGAGATGCTGTGGAGCTCCTACCTATCACACTGTACAAGCACATCTCCTCTCTTGAACAGGCCTGCTGACTATTGATCATGTCCCAAGGATAGAGAGCATTAACTTCCTCTCAGGAGATGGACAGCCATTACCCCTATAGCTAGTAATGAATCTCACTTGTGGGACTGGGTGAGGAGCAGAGCTGCTTGACATTTATTGTCTTGCCTAATGCGCAGTGAGGGAGGTCTAGAAGATCAGCATGGTTGATACTCTGCTTTTCTGTGTAACGAGGCCATGCCCTAACATAGAAATGTCATGCCTTTGCTGCTTTGTTTGCCTTCAAAGTTCAACTGCTTCAACTGTATGCTCACATTTCTTATGACAGCTAACTATAAAAACATGCGAAATATTGCTTAGAATGAAACACAAAATTGCATTTGCTACCAAAAACAGATACCTGCATATAAATGATAATATTAATCAGAAGCACAGTCCACAAATTGATGTTAAAACTAAAGAAAAATAACTAACTTGCATTTCAGTCAATGCGGTTTGTATATTTTTCTCTCTAAACAAACCGGGTTTCCTGCATTGAACCAATGATGTGAAGATCATAATCTTGGCCCTGGGAAAATCAGGTGTCATATCAACTAGTGTTTCAAAATTTAAATATTATGTGGAAAAATGCTTTTAGGCCAAAGGGGACTGTTTGTGTAGTAATAATTATAATTCCTTACATTTATTATAGCGCTTTTCCAGATGCTCAAAGCGCTTTACAAATACACATTACACATATCATACATGCAATGGTCATGTACTGTGGACAATACCCACAGGAGCAAGTTCAGGTGAAGTGTCTTGCCCAAGGACACAACGGCTTTACAGACGCAGCAGCGGACATTGCGCCACACCGTCCATCTTCACGCCTCGAAGTCATCGAGGCGCTTTTACAAGTACACATTAGTATCATACATGTACTACCCAAAGGAGCAAATCCGGGTGAAGTGTCTTGCCCAAGGACACAACGGCCTGACGCAGTGGCGGGTTTTCGAACTGAAGTTCCCCAGCACCCCTTGATCTGATGATCAGATGCACAGACCACTGCGCCACCCGTCCCGAGTACCATGATTAGCCACTTGGGTTGTTAGTTTCAACGCAGTTTGGAGCTCTCTCAAAGAGACAAAGTGTAGCATTATGCGGCATCTTGCAGTTGCAGATTGAACCCAACTGAATACTCCCTCACACCCCTCACTTTACAAGTCTGTGATAAAGAGCTGCCCATTAAGAAAAACATCATAATGCTCAGAGCCTATTCTTATCATTTCAAAATGGTTAACGTTTTTTTCCGAACGCTTCAGTGGCCTTAAGGTGACATAAAAATTAATCAAAAACCTTATCTAGAGCCAGTGCACATTTAAGGTAACTAGTGTTACACTTGTCTCTCGCAGGGGCAAACCTGCAAAATAACGACACATCAGCTGATTGAGTTAACCTCAGCTCAATAAAGCACTTTCAGCTCACTCTATGGCTCTCATTTGTGTCATCTCCAGCCACAGTTGGCAGTTTAGTGATTACACCTCGAACAGCACCAAACAACATCCTGATACAGTAAGTAACTAACTGGTGATCATAGTCAAACTTTTTAGGAGCCAGATATTTGAAGAGATGGTAGAGACCAAATTTAGAGCTAAAACACAGTTCTTATTAGACTTAGATTTGTCAGATTGCCATAGCCTACGACGTTATACTTTTGCATGTGATATTAAGCAACAGCGTGCAAACACCATTGCTGTTGTGTTGACAGGTTTGATCTGCTGCTAATTTGTTGTCAAACTAATTATAAATGACTATTTAACCCGTCTGTTGGCTTGTCTGCAATCCGCTAGGAGAGCTGACCACAACGTTTTATTGTAATGATGTTGTCCATTTAACAATTCTCAGCAATTACTTTTTTTTTAACGATAGGAACACAAGCCACCGATGCAACACCAAAAGCCCCAGGTTTAATCAACCGTGTATACAGTATAGGGTTAAAACATACATACACTGTGGCTGCTGTTTTGTTTTGCTCCTAAAGGTAAAAGTACCTTTGTTCAAGAACACTGCTGGAAACAATATATAAAAGGGAATGTCTACACAGTGACGCCATTGCCCAGACCAATTATCTTCCAGCTATAATGGCTGTTCTGTGTTCTCTAGGCCAGTCATTCTTTCGTGGCAAAGACGGATTCTGCTTACAAAGGAATCACTGCAGCTACAGTGGGTTTGGCCTCTCACAGTTACAGTGTGTGGTCAGTTCACTCCACTAAAGCCCATTATTCTTCTGCTCAGAGGCCAGAGTTGACAGAAGTGTATTCCCTCCAGGTCTGAGCCCAGCTACATCTCCGAACCTCTTCAGTACCGTTTGGCACAATATTGGGAAAGTGGTCATCCTTTCCTTGTCCACAAAGTCATTTTCAGTAGCTCTTTGATTCACCTCCCGCTGTTTCCAAGTCCTGTTATAATTATCAACTGCTGGTATGCCTCGTTGCTCTCACTTCAGCACTGCTTCTTAGAATCATAAACATCTTTGGGAGATGGACTCCGTATTTACTAAGGCAGCCTGGTGAGATCAGAAGGACATTGCCTGTGTGTGTATTTTGAAGTGGGCCGGCTCCTCCTGTGGCCTCCATGGTGTCCTGCCGTGACTTGGCTCTGTTTGAATCCACTGCGGTCATCGGAGAGCTGCTCATTAATCTTACCAACACTCTGTCCCACTTCCCTCCATAATCTTCCTCCTCCTAATTTCCCTTATCGGTCACACTGACTTTCTTTTGTTTGTGTTTGGAAGGCTTACTCAAGGCTGTTAGCCAGAGGGTGCAGACAGAGTACAGAGCGGACTGCGGTAGCTTCCCTCCATCAGTCATGAAGCCAGGGGTGGTTTATCATCCCAGGTTTTGAGTTGTCTGCCAGCAACCGCTCATTCATTTGCAAGGGGATGGATTGTGCTGAGAGTATTGATGGTGGGGCTAATACTTTTAAGTAAGAGATTACACCACATTTAATAATGATGTTACTTATTGCTGTTGGCACTGCAAACCGTCATTTGTCATGCAGACTCCCCGGTGTGTTCTCAGTCCAAAACGCCCCCCTCCCAACTGCTTATTTTATCCGATTCAGCCTAATCTTTTTACTGTGTTGTGGTGGTGCAGGGTAAACATCACAACGTCAGGTCAGCAGGGGCGCTGCCAGGGATTTTGGGCCCCATGAAAAGATATCACTCTGGTTACTTAAACATTTTTTTCTTAATGTTCTAAAATAGTTTGGGCCCCTGTCAGTCACGGGCCCTTAGAATCGTCCTAACTTTTCACCCCCTTACGGCGCCCCTGCAAGTCAGCCTATTTCATCAGCACCCAAGATGACTTTGAAAGTGTCAAAGGCTGTCATGAGGTGTCTGGGGGCAATCAATGATGCCCTGTTAAAGCCCCAGTTCTCAAAATGTAACATCAAAAAGAGAACTCAGTCAGTCAGTAAAGGGAATCTGGGAAAACGTATGTCTTATATCAGAGCTATATTCTTTTCAAAGAAACTTGAGAATACAAACTTTCTACACTGTAGACTTTCTGGCTGTCTGACACCCTGCTTTTTTCTCGGCTGCAGTCTAATTTCGATTTTATTTGACTCATCAGATCTTGACAACTTCAAAACTCTAACAGTGAGGAACGCTGTGAACGTCCGCGAGGGCCAAGGAGTGGTTCTGTTATGTGGACCTCCTACATATTCTGGAGGTAAGTTGTTTTCTCTCTGGGTATGCAGCTTTTGTGCCCTTTTATCCTTAATCATGATTCATGAAATATATAATTCCCTTCATCGTTTCACATAGCAACCTTTGATCAGGGATTACTTCCTCACTCCTAATTCAATCTGTTTTAACACCCATTATAAGTACACATGCTGCCTATAATCTCCCCCTTATATAATGTATACTGAACTACTGTGCAAATCCTTTCGTGGGTGTTTCTTTCCTTATCCTGTATATGTTTCTCATTAGAGCGGTGTGTTTCCAAATTAGTCTTCATATGTGCTTATTGAGTTTCTGGCTGTGAGTTAGATGAGAAGATATCTATCCGTTAAATGGGTCATTCCAGAATTGGAGGACAATTTAGACACCAACATTTTTGAAAATGTAACCTTTTATTTTATAATTTTTGTTTATGTATTTAGGAAAAACAGATAATAAACCATCAAAAAAAGTGATTTGCCCAGCTAAGGCATCAAATGTATATTTTCCAATGAAGAATTACCCCTGTTACTCTAATTATAGTAACAGGGTTGAAAGTAACAGGGTTGAAAATCAATGCTAATTTGAGCTTTAACCTCAGGAATTATTTAAATGAAAGGAACTTTGAAATGAATATGCTTTATTCTGATAATATGAGTAACAGGGTTGAGTGGGTCAGAGTGCCACACTCTTTTAAGACTGAAAAGATTGTAAAAATATGAAAAATAAAAGAGAGGACTTAGGTTTGGTCTACCCATGGCAAAATTACTGTTATTTAAAATATGTTTATGATTTTAACAAATACCATTACAAGAGACATATATCAATAGAATAATACCGAAAAAAGTAAATAAAATCCCTATTTTAAATGTTATATTTCACATGCAAGTTGGTCACCAAGAAGCGGGGACAAGAGAAAAATGCCATTTTAGGCGGTGTTCGAGAGCTATTTGATAATTTAAATAATATTTTGAAACCACTTTTTCTACAACTTTATATACATTTTGTCTCAAGACAAGTATGTTTAACACAAAAAGTGCATGTTTTAGCATTTTGGGCATGGATTATTAGATTTTGTATATGGGGGACATGAAATGTCCTCCAATTCTGGAATGACCCAAATATCAAGCTACGGCCAGCAGCCAGTTAGCTTAGCTTAGCGTAGGCTGTCAATGTCTGCATACCAGTCCTACCAGGCCTACTTCCACTTATTTTAAAACAAGATATTTATAGTTATCTCTAAAATTACGTGAACAACCTTATACCTATAGTCGAGATTAGCAACCTTCAGACAGAGCCCGGTAAACTGTTTCTGTAATTAGGAAGCTAAAGGCAGCAATGGGTTAGCTTAGCGTAGCCTGACAATATCTGCATACCATTGTGTGTACTACTTCCAGTTGAATAAGAGTGATTTTAAAATGATATATTTATAGTCTTTAAAGTTACACAAACAGACTTTTCAAAGTAGAACCTGTTATTTTACATTTCGTTTTATTGTGTCGAGGAACGATAGGCGAGCTTAGCAACCTTCAGACAGAGCCCAGCTAGCTGTTTCTTGTTATGTGAACCAGCTGCTGGCTGTATCCATATATTTAAGCACCTCAACACATTCAAAAACATTTTCTTATTGTTCAACTGAGAAGCTCAAAATGGATTCTTTAAATAAGAGGGCTGAATAGGAGATAAAGACGCAGAGTAGGTATGGACAATGGCTGCTGCCTAGCTTGTCTCCCTCTTGATACTGTAGCTTGCACATTGAAACAACCAATTCCTTCACAAGAGAACAGTTTAGCGCAGAGCATTGTACAGCTGGTCTATGGGATAATGGGTCAGAGGACTCGGTGTGAAATACAGTTTGACAGCTTTCCTCTGACATGGGCTTATATGCGGTTGGCTGCTGTAACCGTAGCGCTATTGTGTTTTTCTTACATTTTCAGAAGTGAATGAAAAGTAGTGCAGTGCAAGCCCTTCTTCCTTCTCTCGCCCCGTCACTCCCCCTCTGGGTTTCCTCTCCCTCTCTTCCCATTCTCTACATTTTTTCTCTCTTGTAAATTGAAGGCATGCATTTTTCTTCATAACCTTGAACTTCACTGTACCTTATCCAACACCTCTTTAAAAATAATCTGGTTTCTCAATGTGTTGACTCAGAATGGCTTTGTTCCCCGTCCGCATTCATTATTACATCACCCCCAACTGCTAAATTAAATACAATATTGTCACAAGCAATTGGGTCCCCTTAGTGCTCCTTTTCAGAGTTTTGTTTACTCCAAGGTCTTTTTAAGCACATGGGTCACTTTTTTTCTTCTGTTGCAGAAAAAGCCCCTGTGTTGTGTTTTCTTTTGACTTACTGCTTACAGTTCTATCACTGCTCATTACAGCCGCGTAGTTCAGATGGAGGTTATGCTGACTCCTAAATGTGTGGGTCCTGCTTGCCTAATCAGAAGGAGCTTTGTATCTGCATCACTGCTCCCAGCTCGGACGCTCCATCCCATCCGAAGCCGTCCCTGGGGGGGGGGGGGGGGGGCGTTGGAAATGATTGACAGTCATTGCATTCACCTTTGACCCGGAGCCCCTCACCTCCCGTGTGGTAGATTACACTGAGCATCTCCTGGCTCTTGCAGATCTGTGCAGTGTGCGTTTTTCAAAATGACACAGTAATTCATCATGGCAGGTTCCTCTTTTCTTATGGTGGACCTGCAGCTTGTGAAGGCGCATCACAGCATGTTCGTAATTCCATACGTCAATCTTTTCAACCCTCAATCCATCCGTCTATTCGTTTGTGCCTCCCATGAACCAGACCATGTCACTCGGGGAATGCAGGCCATGTGTCAGGGGAGGGCCACTGACGCGCTGTAATCCATTTTGTTTCGCTTCCTTTCCTTGGGTCTCACATTGCTTCTGCACCAATAGATATTGCATTTGCCATGCCTTGGTATCTCTTCCCAAGAAAACTGAGATAAGGGTAAAACAGTTTAGTGATATGCTAAAAAATGTAGGCCAAACTTGGGTATCTTCTTTCGGTTCAACTGTCCCAGCTATAGAGATCTAAAACTCTATGTGTGGTATCAGTTTTAAAAGAGCAATGACAGCAGAAAACCTCAGCTCTAAGCTAAATTGTATTTCTTTCCATTCCAGAGCTGACATTTGCGTGGATCTTCAATGAATACCCGTACTTTGTCCAGCAAGACAGCAGGCGATTCATCTCTCAAGAGACCGGGAGTCTGTACATCGCTAAAGTGGAGACCTCAGATGTTGGCAACTACACCTGTGTGGTTAACAACACTGTCTCGAAGGAGAAGGTGCTCAGCTCTCCAACACCACTGGTCCTCAGAAGTGATGGTAAATGACTTAAATATAAATAATTCATTTAAGATCTTAGAACAGGATACAATTTTAGAAGCTTTCTGGTTTCCGTTTGTTGTCCAAGTTGTATTGATCAATTACGTTTGAGCAGGCTTTCATTGAATACAGGCAAACAGTTCATATTGAGGGTAAAATAGATGGAACACTGACTGAAATGCAATATCTGAGCTTTTGCATCCGAGGGTATTTACAATTATTCAGCCTTTTATTAGCTTGAAATTACTTGCCTTGTGTCGTAGACGCCATATTTCAACAACACATCCATTCTGAACTTGCTTATCGGACTGCAAGAATTCAGCATTGAAAACCCCCTACAATTCTCGGAGCCGAGGGGTTCAGATATTGCATTTTTATTTTAGTGTAATTTTCTAATTGTGGGTCAAAAGAGTTCCATTACATTGGCAAGTAGCTGTCAGTGACGTCAAGGTTAAAATGGACTGTTTATTGTTTCGTTTTTACGGACCTCTAGGTCACAATTTATTATAAAGGAACATTTAAATTGTGATTATATTTTATAAAGGCCTGAATTGATGCACTAAACAAGATAAGATTGTACCAATCACAAAAGCTTCTTGTTTCAAATGAACAGAACAAAATGATATAATGGCAAACTAAAAGATAGCTACAGATCAGTATTTTATTTAACAGTGACAGTTATCAATATAGACAGCAAAATCAATGGTTTTGAGTTTCATTTACATCAGCTTGAAATGGCATTACTAATTCAGGAACCCTAACCTGAAAATAGTTCTCTCTTAAATTGTGATTTCAACATCGGTGGAGTTAATTGCTCAACCTGATGTATTACAGTTGTTGCTTTTAATATATTTCAACAACAAGGTAGGACCTGCTTCTCTACCAGGCAAGTATTTTCCCTGATGTGTTCCCTGAATCTTTTATAAGCCACCTCTGATTTTCCTGCTCTTCACCAGCCCTTTGGGGGTCACTTTTGCTCTGCATGCATAAAGACTTCTGTGTTAGCTGTCCCATGCTGTTACTGCTCTCGCTTTGATCCAACACGTGTATAATCTGCGCCGTTAATCATTGATGTAAAAAGCTTGTCGTCTGTTGTCTCACTTTTGTAGGAGTAATGGGTGAATATGAACCCAAAATAGAGGTTCATTTCCCTGATTCGGTTCCAGCTGCGAAGGAATCGGTGGTGAAACTAGAATGCTTCGCTCTGGGAAAGTAAGTGAATCTCATTGTGTGTGCGACATAAGCTGTAGGCTCATTCATGCATGAATAAGCGCTACTCAAGAGGATTTAAGGATGCACAAGCGTAACATTACTCATTCTTAGATTCATCAATTCTTACGTGACACGGCAAGGGAGTAGAAATCAAAGTTCCTTAAAGAGCTTCTTAATCAGAGTAATCACAGTTAGATTTTTGGAGAACAATAACTGACAAGACACTCAGTTTGATCATTGAGACTGACAGTTGCCATCATGGGAATCTTTTTTGATCGTCTTTTTCGCAGCCCTGTCCCAGAAATAAGCTGGAGGAGAACCAGCGGCATCCCTTTCCCCAGCAAAGTGAAAATGAAGAATTCAAACGCCGTCCTTGAAATCCCCAATTTACAGCAGGAAGACGCTGGGACGTACGAATGTATGGCAGAGAATCGGCGAGGAAAAAACGCTGCACGGGGTCGTATCTCATTCCATGGTGAGTGAACCATTTTAAATTGACGCAGGGAGAATGAATTTGGGTGTGTATGTACAGGAAACATGGACGTCCCCTGCAGTTTTAATCTTGTTTGTTTGACAGAAAACCTATTTGTCTAAGACGTGCGGGGCATAATGTTACCATGACATTTCTGTACATGCTATGGATCCACACTCTAAAAAGTAAAAAGTGTATATTAGATTACAGGCCGCAAATTTCCAATCAATATTCAAATCTATTTACCAGCATGTGTTCCTCATTAGGCTGATAATCCACTTTGAAGGCTGCATTAATGGCTTCATAATTTCTGATACCACTCTTGACTAATCCACTGCTGCTATAATTAAAACACATGTTTGAAAAGGTAATCCTCTCATTTATTTCAAGCTAAACCTCACTGGCTCCAGACAATGACGGACACAGCTCTGTCCATCGAAGAAAACCTCTTTTGGGAGTGCAAGGCGAATGGAAAGCCCAAACCGTCCTACAGCTGGCTGAAGAATGGGGAGCAAGTGATGGCTGAGGTATGGAGATATGAGACTATTATACAAATTGGTGACAAGTGAAGGGAAATCAAATTGAGGCAACATAATGATGCATATATTTCCATTCCAATTAGTTACACTGAATCAAAAATGCACACGGTTTGAAATATGAATGGTACACCGACCATGCACTGGTAAATGCATGTGCTGTGTCAAAAAATTGCTTTTGATAGATAGAATCAACCTCTCATCCATTTCCCACTTGCTAGGGAGAAATACTGTTCATGAAATTTGAGGGGTACTCCACATTTTAGTGCTGCTTGCATAATGGGGCAGACAGATTTAGAAGAGGCAGAGGCAGTCTGACATTTAGGGCCCATTCACACCTGCTATTAACATATTATCTGTATATCTTATGCGGATTATGACAGCTAATTTACAAGCCTTTGCTCTTACACTTAATACCATTTATGTTGATTCTAGTGGCCTGATTTCTATATGCATTCATTTTAAAGAGGACCTATTATGCTAATTTCAGGTTCATATTTGTATTTAGTTTTTCTACTGTGACATGTCTCCATGCTTTAATGTTCAAAAAGCTCTTTATTTTTCTCATGCAGCACCTCTTTTCACCCTGTGTCTGTAACCAGAGCCCAGTCTGCTCTGATTGGCTAGCTGGCCGGCTCTGTTGTGATTAGTCAATTGCTTAGAGATGTCCCGCCCCTTAGCCTATCACGTACAATTTGTTGGAGCGCCAGCCAATAGAAGTGCGAGTGTGACTATGCGCAAAAATAAAAACAAAACAAAAACGCAAAGAAACGACTTGGTTAGGATAAGTTAAAAGATGATGGTTTGGCTTAAAATCAATACATTTGGTAGTCATTCACTTATGGAACTTTACTTTCAGTTTCCTCCCCTCCGCTACCGACCTCTTAAACAAGGCCTGCCCCCCCCCCCCCCCACTGACACTTTACCTCTGCCACATCATAGACTATATGCATTACATTAATGCACACAATGGTCATACTCCTTTCTGCACATATTCTTATTTCACATTCTAAAATTCATTCATAGCATTCTATTTCCATGTAAATGACTGCTTTATTTAATTTTGTATTGCTATTTAACTGTATTTTATTACGGTGTAAAAGATTTTTAGTTTTATATTAGATTTCTTGTTTTTTTATATTTTATGTATGCACCGTGACATCAAGTCAAATTCCTAGTATGTGCAAACCTACCTGGCAATAAACCTGTTTCTGATTCTGATGAATCTATCTATTTAATTATACATATGTTTGGATTCAAGGCATACGATAATAATAATAATAATGGATTACATTTTTTAATTAGAGCGCTTTTACAGGTGCTCAAAGTGCTTTATAATTACATATTACACATATTAGACATGTAAATGTCAATACTGTGGACATTACCCACCGGAGCAAATGATAAGGCATGTTTCTTTGATGTATTTTACTTATACTGCCTGTAGAGAATTGTGTTTGTGTTAAAGACATGTGTAGACCAACCAAGTCAAATAATAAAAACTAATATTACAAAAAAAATAAGCTCCCATGTCTGAAAATCATAAATGATCCAGCTGTAGAAATTACTATAGGTGAAAAAGGACTCTTTCTAATCAAACGCCTGACATTTCTAACCTCAGTTTTTCTAATAACCATTTATTTATCAACCCCATGGCCCACAAAAATACTATGTATATCTATTATCACCCCTGTATGTGTAAAATCACTGTACTACCTCATTCAATTAGCCACTGAAGCAAAAACGTGCAAATAATTTATTATCTGTTGAAGTGTTAGATTACATTCACTGTGAAGGTTATAGCCTTACTGTATTTATGTGTAAGGTGACTTAGTACCTCACTAATAAGCTCCAACTTTCTCTCCATGCATCTATAATCAACCCTCCTGTTGTCTTCGGGTCAAATCTGACCGATTTACAACTTTCATCATTCATAACTTTTTTGTTTACATTCCATTGCATTAAGGCTTTATGATATCCTTCACAGTAGACATTTGAACATATACACACACATACACACACACACACCATGTGTCACTTCAGGGGACATTACATTGACTTACATGCATTTCCTGGAGACTTATCCTAACCTTAACCATAACCAACACATGCCTAACCCTTACCCTAAACCTAACCAAGTCTTCACCATAAAATTAATGATTCCCCTTATGGGGACCTCCAATTTGTCCCCATAAGGGAAGCGAGTCCCCACACGTGACTGTGTAAACAGATTTAGGTCCCCACAAGTATAGTAATGCAAGGCCACACACACCCCGCTCTTATGTGCCCATCCCCCCACATGGATCACACCTGGCACACGCATTACATGTTCAGTGTCTATTCTTTGTATATTTACTGCAGTTTTTCATGTATACCAGTAGTCTGATACAATATGTACAGTTTGAAAGGGTGTTAAATGAAATTGGGTGATTAATGGTTTTTGTGTTAATGTAATAGCAGTTAAAACAGGACTGGTCCAATTTTACCGCGAACACCAAAGTAAGGGGGGGAAACGAAGACAATAGGAGGGTTAAGATATCAGCATAAGAAGCCTCCCCAACTGCAGCCTTTCGGATCTCTGACTAGCTCATTGGGCCAAAATCAATCATCAAGTCATCATCGGAGCAGTCATGATAGTTTTTCCAACTGAACAGTCACGGAAAATAAATGGCTTTTTAATATGCTGCTGGTGCTGTTGTCAACATTGCTTATTTTCTGTGTATCTAAGATGCAGGTTAGCAGTTCCCACCAGTGCCTCATCATCTCTTCCCCTATTCCAAGATGAACACTGGCGCAATGCTTTTTTTGTTCTCTCTTTCTCCTCTCCTGCTGTCCTCCTCCCTTCATGGTGCACCATTAATTGCTGCATCGCTTTTGGTCATAATAAGTATGCCTTGCAATGGATATGCAGATGATGTCTCTCTTTCCTCCTCAGGGCCGGGTACAAATCGAAAACGGGGCCCTCTCCATGGCTGCTTTAAACCTGTCCGATTCAGGGATGTATCAGTGTGTGGCTGAAAACAAACATGGCATTATTTATTCCAGTGCCCAACTAATGGTGTTAGGTAAGATTGCATTCCTCCCTCTGCTTTTATCCTGCTTATCTGTCCGTGCGTTTGATCATCTCCTAAGATATACACCAGGATCCTGCTATCTCCTCACCAATCAGTCTGCAGACTCATTTGATGTCATTTTGGGCTCTGCCAGCAGAAAATATGAATCTGATGGAGCGTCTCATTTTACTTTAGCTCGTTTCATCATATTGATTTGGATACTACAAACGCATTACTTTGTGGCATTGCACATGCTTTCTCATGTAGATGGGGTATTGATTTATTTGCAAAGCTTTGATGACTTCCAACTGACTGGCTCGATGACAAATCAATTTTCTGTCCTGATGCATGTGATGACACTTGGGGGTCCAAATGATGGCTGACAAAATGTGATGATGAGTGTGGGCAACAGCCAAAAGCTGTGCAGGCTGGAAGCATGCGGAGGGTGGATTATGTGATAAAGCATTGAAGGGTGGGGTGGCAGGTCGGTCCATTTAGCCTTGAGCCAAAAAGGCATTTCTGCTGAGTTCACGCTGAGGTTTTGAGCCGCTCTCACTAAGAGCTGAAAGGAAGTCGATGTCGATACGGCACGGCTGATCTGCAAAGGTACAGGTTGCCTATAGTTTTTAATCTTACACCTTTCTCTGCCTCCCAACACACAGCTTCACCTCCCAGTTTCTCCAAAAGTCCATTAAGGGCCCTGCTAAAAGCCCGCTCAGGAAGTGAAGTCACTCTGGAATGCAAGCCCGAGGCCTCACCCCCAGCAATTAGCCTGTGGAAGAAAGGGAATGAGATCCTGCAGAGAAGCGAAAGGTAGGATACAAGTCCAAATGCATATCCCTCAGCTTTTATCACATTCACTGCAAAACGACTTGTTTGAATTGTATATTTGGTTTTGTGCAGATGCATAAAAGGGAAGGCTAATGGGGGGAATGAGAGCAGAGCACCCACCAAGAAAATTGCAAATGGCTAATATGCTGCGTGCACCCTCGTGTGCAAATAGTGTGAGGGATGACGATGCCAGCTGGTCATATCCACACTGCATGCATGAAATGTTTGAGACCATAAAAGATTAGCAAATGCAGGCATGCTGAAGATAAAAGCTTTTAAATAGAGACAAAGAGACAGCTCACTAGACTACAAACTCTGTGCAGACATTATGCCGCCAATGAGCAAACTTAAGGCACCACTTAAGTGGTTGAAAGTGGTGCTTCATTTTCTTTGTTGTTGAGCTACTGAAAGTGTTTCACACAATACCCAAGCACCAATTAAAAGGTGAAGAAATCAAAAAATATCAGAGGCAAGACATGACACATTATTAGCAATCCACAAGCAGAACTTTCATCATTGGAGGAAGAAGAAAAGCGGTGACTAAACCTTCAACACACACACACTGAGGATTTGTAACACAAACACACACACACACACACACACAAGCAGGCAGGGCACACTGAATAAGAACAACAGAAACAGACATCTCAGCCCACAGAGGAAATTCTAAACATTGAATCACGCCAATACTGCTTATACAAAAGGAGGTCTGAAAGCAACAATATAAGCAAAGCGTCTTGTCAAAACAACACTGAGGCTCCAGATGGGAAGCTGCATCTATAGCTGCAGAAAATTGGTAAAATTCCCAAGCTGACTGACATTTAGCACACTGTATGTGAAGCCCACATGGTGTTTCAAGGTGCACACTGGACGTATGCAGATACTGGATAGGAAGTGTTTTCTCACAGGCAGTCATGCTGTAAATCTGAGCCTTGCTTATATCATTGTATAGACACTGTCTCCCAAAACAACATACATACATCTGTTCTACTGTATTTAACATTATGAAACAGTGGCAGTGCTCATGTGACCTTTCTACTAAGCACTATGAAACAGAACTATTTGGATATGTTTAAGAAATGCAAATAATTGGTGAAGTTATGGGAAAGAAGCATGACTTCCTTCAGAATAACAATATGATTTAGTACTTTTTACTTTTGTTTCAAGAGGGACACAAACATAGTTACCTGGGTGAAGCGCACCAATTATGGCGTAGCACCCTGCCAAACATAAACAATTACCAAGTATACACGTTTGAACTCTTAACAGTAGTGAACCAATGGAGAACTTTGCATTATTATATTTATATTATAATATTATATTTAAGTTGACAACCCAATACATGGTGATTATGATAATTCAACTAAAGTTAATGTACCTTTTTGTCTTGATCACTCTTTGTTGGTCACTAAATAAACGCAGTGTACTTTTTTGCCGGACAATAATTGCCTTCTCTCTAGTCATATAGTAATAGAGATATATTGGGTTCCCAGCATGAAAGCTTCCTCTCTGACCTTAGCAACATAAAGCCTGTGAAGCGCACTTTATTTATTCATTGAGTTATTCAGTGTTGCTGTTTGTAAAATATTTCTTCATTTAGTAATGTGTCCCAGCGTTTAGCCCGCCACTGAGTGAGGGCGATGGGTCACTCTGCCTGCTGCGTCAAAGAATTTCATTTTCCTGAGCTTTAGTGGGGGGCTTTAAAGCAGCATTAGGGTCATAGTGCTTCAGAGGCTTTCAATCTTTTTGGTCAAGAATACACAAAGAATACAAAAAATAATAATACAGACAGATGCAATTCAAACGGTAAACTCTGCACCTTAGTCCATACAGTAAAATCTGTTCTGCCTTCTTCAGGATTACTTTGCTTCCCAACGGGACTTTAAAGATCGCCAATGTTACCCGACGGGATGCAGCCATCTACACGTGCATCACTAAGAATCAGTTTGGGACAGCAAGCACAAGTGGGAGGCTGCTCATCACCGGTGAGTCTTTTCTCCTTTGTTGATGTAACTATGCTGTGCGTATGTGCTTTCTATTCAAGCACATTGATAACAATGGGTAGATTTTCCTTTCAAGGTTGAAGGTTACTTGAAACAATGGGTTCTTGATTTCAAACTGAAAGGACAAAGGCAGCTTCATGTTATTTACAATCAACAGTTGGGTCTAAAAGGTCAAATGACAAGCCTTATTAGTAGATTTTATTATAAGCCTTCTATTTCTTCCAAAATACAACTGCTGACCATATCAGCTTGGACAATATCTCCAAATGAAGTAGCACTTGAAGAAGAATATGTTATGATCTGTAAGATCGCAGAAAAGGTAGGACCCAAATGCAGACTACAAAAACGGAAAAAAGGTTAGAAACAAAAAGCTAGCTTTATTTAAAAAACAAAACATGGCATGAATCAAAACGGTAGCTCAGGAAAACAATAACACAAAAACTGACCGTGAAAAACATGGAGGAAGACCAGAGAGAAAAACATGAAATGAACCCACAAGGAAACACAGGAAAAGACAAGACTAAATACAGGGAGGGGTAATCAAGGAACAAGAAACAGCTGGGTGAAGGAGGGAGAAACACAAGGGCAACAGGTGAACACAATCAGACAATTAGACACACCAGGGAAACTAACGACAGGGAGGAAAACACAGGGAGAGGGACCAGACAAGAAACAAGGAGAAAAACATGAAACAGGGAGAACAGAACAGCAAAATAAACCCACACCTAGACATACAAAACTAAAAACGTGACATAACAAGAATCGTGACAGAATATGTAAATACCACTTGCGTGTCTGTACACAAACATTTGTATTTTCTGCCATTAGTTGCCTAACACAATCAATTTGCTAGCACCCATGAAGCTAACAAATTAGCATACAGTATCATGTTCGTTTAAGCTAGTATTTGTTCAGGGGGGTTAAGGGTTGGACTATTTATATCAATGGTCATTCAGTGTTGTAACCAGGAAATGGGTCTCAACAAATAAATAGTCCAACATATGCTCCCTATAAAACATTGTATTGCTTGCTGTTGGAGCCAGGCTAGCTGCTGTTCGCCCTTTCTCCAATATTTTTGCCAAGCTAAGTTAGCCGGCTTCTGGCAGTAGCTTTCAATATTACCTACAGACGTTAGAGTATGATCTCCTTATCTAACTCAAGAAAATAAATATGCCTATTCCAAAACTTTCTTTCACTTATAGAATGCATTTGAAAGCGGCATAAATCACATTATGCTTAAGCAGTGCTCTTATATCATATTAATATTCTTTGCAAAAAAGATTGAAGCTTAAAGGTCTAGAGAAAAGTTAGCAGTTAACATGTAGGTGAACTGGCAACAAAAGAGCAGCATTGTTTTTGTAATGCAGACATTCAGCCGAATATTATATATACCATCTACTCTTTTGAGATACCAAGTCTACTCTTTCTACATCCCTATGCACGGTTTCAGCTTTTAAATGAATCCAAAGCTTTTCCAGCCTCACTGTACCTGGTTTTGGTTGAACAGACATGATTGGACAATTCTTATCGAGGCCGGAGTTAAGCAAACGTTATTCAAAACTAAAGGTCAATGATTTCTTGCCAATCTATGGCTTGATAATGTCCTCATTTATAGTCATGTAAATTGCATGTGTAACGTTAAAAGCCAAGGTTATTATCAAATTAAAATGTCTGGTATGCATTATGCAAAACAACATTTAAATAAGCAGCAAAACATTATCCTTGATTTAGTTAAAGGTCGTGTCACCACATTTATAATTTCGATGACATAACACGTCCACGTAGTCCTCGCGATTAATCTATTGTGTGTAGCCACCTGACCAATTTTTCTCATTAGCTTCTATTCTTCTTATACACTGACAGCTGAACCATTTAATGTCATGGAATTTAATTACTGTGACCTTTCCTCAACACACAACGAGGCCTCCAATCCACCATAGCCACCAGTGGGAATGCGCTCCCATCTCTGTTATCCCGCTTCAAACATTTTCCCGTCAAATTGATGCCCGAACATAAAGTGTGAACCTGATATGTCATAAAATGTTGCTAATGGACAGGCCTGGAATTTAAGTGCTTATTAAAAATCAGGAAAAGCACACATCCGTGGGTAATTTAATGATGGTGACTTGATTTAGCCGTGAATTGAAGTGAGATGGCAGTTGCCGAGGTCACGGTGGTGTTAAAGGTTCCCGTGGCAGCCATATTAACATGCGTACTCTGTCGTCTGTTGTCTGCCCAGAGCCCACCAGGATCACCATGAGGCCTACTAACATGGGAGATTATTGTTGGCGAGAGCATCGTGTTACCCTGCCAGATTGCCTGCGATCCAGCTCTGGATGTTTCTTTCTCGTGGGCATTCAACGGCCAGCTCATCGACTTCCAGCGAGACAGCGATCATTTCGAAAGAGTGGGCGGGGTGAGTCATCACAAACATTAAACACAGCTACGTTCGGGCTATTTGGGGATTAATTGAGACATACTGTGTTATATGCAAGGTTATGCTCTGTTGCCCTGCCTAGGTCTTCTTAGACACCAAGCAGTAATTTGTTTTGCCAAGACTGGTCCATTAGAACAGTTTCACAGTGGTCAGCAGCAGATAGTATATAAAAAAAAGACAGAAACATATCAGTTCAATTCCTTCAAACCCTGTCCTGTTAAAGCATTAAAGAACAGCACTGTTGGGTCAGTAATCAGGGATATATTGTTTAACGCCATTTCAGTCCTACAAAGAGTCTTAATTTATTACATCTTTATTCTTTTCATCCCTTAAACTTCCAGTTCTCCTTCATCAAGGGAGAACATGTTCTTATCACCTTCCTCTGCTTTAATTTAATTTGCATACCTATTTGTGAATCGTAAGCCCGGAAATAATTGAGTAATGAGCCGGCAGCAGGCATGGCACCAGAAAATGTCCATCTGAAATCCTCATTCCCTGATATAATAACAAATGACAACTCTTTGTCGGATATGTGTTCCTTTTGATGAAGGTTGAAGTAAATTGTTCGGAGTTTGTCACGCTTGAAATGACTGTGAACACGGTGCCATTTATCATCCAAGGTCAGCAGTCCAATCCCTGCCGTTCGTGTTAAAGGTTGCCCTCATGTGTTGTGGACATGCCAAATTCATATCTTTATGAATGCAAATGGCAATTACTAATGACATTGAACCGTGCACATAAATATAATGAGATATATTTTTTATAGAATCTGTTTCCCCTGTCCAGAGAGATTACCAGCCCCCGCTCAACAGCTTCTGATGAATTAATTAACATAATTAAAGCAAATCTGCCTCATCACTTCCTTCCTGCCAAGGTAGGACGCCTTGCTTTCGAGCATAAGCTCCCAGGTTGGCCAGGTGGTGGCTGGCATTAGAGAGAGAATCAGACATGGCAGAGTGGCGTGTAAACCCTGTCAGGTGAATGCAAAGAAAATGAAAGGAAAGTTGGGAAAAGAAAAGAGAGTAGGAGAGGTCTCTTTAGCCCGTGGCCGCGTAGAAGTGCCATTCGACTCGGCTCCTCTGTGTCAGGTGGTGGTGGTGGAGGTGGAGAACCACAGGCGTTCCTTTGCAGGTGCTGCATCTGGGAGCTATGATCACTACCCGGGCTGATGAAATCTGCTCTGACAGCAGAAAGTATACCTGGCGCATCCCCAGGTCACTCGTTGAAAGAACAACAGTCTTCTCTTCACAGGCTGACATGTTTTGTGAAAAGACCACTTCAATTGTCGGGTTTCAGTAGGTTGATTTCCACACGGTCAAAATGGGTTAATGTGTTAACACAAAAATGAAAGTCACTTCCACCAAAGGACCAAAACCAACAATGAATTCATCCTACCAAATGCTCCTTATACAGGGAGGGTCTAGGTATTATTTAAAAAAGTAAAAAAGCCATTACCCAGTCATGTGATTCCAATAGCAATAGAGTACCTACTATCTTACTATTGAATGCCTTGTTTGTTCTTTATTCACCAAAGTGAAAGTAAGTAAAGTAGTTCTTGACCGTTCTTGACCTCTATTTGTATACATCTTGAAAGTGTTTAAATTATTTAAATATAATGAAATAACCCAACTTTTGGTGACTGGAGAAGAATGTAAACTGAATGCAAGTTTGTTAATGCGGTCGATATTTTAAAGTGACTGACAATTTAATTATGAGAATGTAGTCCTTTATTTGGATCAGTGAGTTTTTCAGTGGTTGTCTTTGGTTGCCAAGCTAACACATATTAGGCGCATTCACACTGCGGTACTTTTCCCACAAAGGTTCATGAGAACTTAGTTCATGAGAACTCTTTAGTTCTCATGAACTAAATACAGATTGCGTTCACACCGGAATAAATCCCTGAGGGTGGATTAGGCAAATGAAGCCGCTGACGTCACTTGTTCTTCTTCTGCTTTGGGTTTACTGGCAGGCCGCAAACCACTTCACGGCGTATACTGCCGCCCAAAGTCCCCGGCCGGAAGTCCCCGGAGTTGGGGACTGGCTTCAGTAGAAACTGCTGGGACTCCCGGCAGCTTCTACTGAAGCCTTCCGAGTAAATCGCCAGAACGCCGACACCTCCTCATCTCCACCACTCCCATGTTTTATTTTGTGTTGCCATAAGTTAGTCTCTCTGCGTTTCTGCGCTGGGCTAATGCTAATGCTAATAATGCTAATGTGAGGATAATAAAATGGCGGCTTCACAAAACTTTTTGGGAGTTTTACGGGGCGTGGTTTGCAATCCGCCCAGCCAATCAGAAATATAGCTCTTTTCTCACAAGAGAGCCGCTCGAAAGTCCCTGCTCTCTAGCAGGGACTTTCGTGGGGGTAAAAAGGTTCACATGAACTAATTTTAGTACCGGCTCTTTTTGGTGTGAACGCGATAAAAGAGTTCACATGAACTAAGTTCACATGAACCTTTGTGGGAAAAGTACCACAGCGTGAATGCGCCTATTGCTATAGGTAGACATGTGTTAAAGTGTTATTTATTACCCTAAATTTGGTTTGGCAACAAAAGGTTTTGCCCTGTTCATCTCAATTATTGATTTTGTAAGGGACAACCCAACCGGGGTCATAACAAGATTTGTTTGAGGATTTCAAGCCTAACAATTCCTTTTTTGTGTGTGTGCTGTTTCTTCATTACAATTGGGACACTCAGCATGGGCACTGTTGTTTTTTAAGATTAATATCACATACAATGTACTACTGCTGTAGGTAATAAAGTAGACATAAGAGCACCGAATGTGCTAATTCGAAGCTTAAAATAGTCCAGAAAAAATGAAGAAAACTCTACTAAAGAAGAACAATAGTTTAACTACAGTGTCCGTCTGTTACAGGATATTATTTTGCCTTGAAACATTTATTATATACAGTGATGTTTAAAGAAATAACAAAAATGAAAGTCTTCAGTGTAAATCAACGAGCTTGGGGCTGAGTAGCACAAACAGGGTAGCAAATATATTAAGTATTAAGTAGACATTCAAGGGCACTGTTGGTTTTTAGTCTTTTAATGAGATTTGTTGACAATAAGGAAATATAGAAAACCCTTCTTACCCTTTGAAATTGTATGGCTTTGCATCCATAAATAATAGAAATCTCCGTAACCAGATGAAATAGATACTAATATTATTCCTGATGTTTTATTATGTTCTCTCTTGGCCGAAACATGCATCCAACGTATGTTAAAACATATTTGCTTGGTGTTATACTCATATCTTGCTTGAGCATAATGTTATTACAGAGCAATTAGGATTGTCTTTCCAATTAACTGTTTGTTCTGTGTGTCCTAGCTACTAGCTGTTTGTAGGGGTTTGGGGGGGGGGAGCTGGTTGGTCAGGTAGCGCCTGAAGGACAGCCAAAAGCATTATTTGTGCCGAGTACATCTGCCATGTCTGTTGTTGGTGTTTGAAGAGATGCAAACAGCAGCAGCCTGGAGACTATGTGATTGTGGAAAGCATAATAAATGTTTCAAAGGTCCTAGAGCCAAAATCTATGTGATGAAATAACACTGCTTCTCTTACTTAGCCTTATTTTTTTATTCAACGATCATATTCCTTTCCAGAGTATATCAGGGGATCTAATGGTTCGTAACATCCAGCTGAACCACGGAGGAAAATATGTCTGCGTTATTGACACTGATGTGGAAAGCCTGTCCACCTCTGCCATCTTAGTTGTGAAAGGTAAGATAACCACTTGAGTTAAAAGCATGTTTTTATCAAGCATTTTATATTTTTCTGTAAATCACGAGACATTTAACCCTTAGATGCATAAGTGGGTCTTTTTTGACCCGGTGAGGTGGTTTTCTTGAAGTATCTTTGTAATTACATTTTTTTATTATTTCATATTCCAGCTATTCCTCAAAAAACATGTTTTGGATATCATGCCATTCAAATTTTAAATGTAAATGTTATCAAATCAAATCAAGTTTTATTATATAGCACATTTATAAACGATTTTTGGTCGAGCCAAAGTGCTGTACATATAATAAAAATAGCCTACAGTAGAGACACTTTACAGCAAATACAACAGCACAGATTGTTCAGAATATCAGTATGAGAAAAACGACACCCTCTGTCCTTAGACCCTCACATCGTACAAGGAAAAACGTTTTTTTATTATTTCATATTCCAGCTATACTCAAAAAACATGTTTTGGATATCATGCCATTCAAATTTTAAATGTAAATGTTATACATTTTAAGAAATTGTAGTTTTCGTATTACTACCCCAAGCTTCCATAAGTGGGTCAAAAATGACCCGCATGCATTTTCTATGGAATTTCGTTTTTTTTTTAAAATGTAAAATAAATGTCTAAAATTATAAATAGTGAAAAATTCAATATAAAATATTTCTAGTGTGAACCCAAATATAATAAAAAATATTATACAACTGATTTTTTTAACCAAAATGGCATAAAAAACACATATTATTCTAATATGGGTCCTTTTTGACCCACTTATGGAAGAGTGTAGGGTCCAGTCACTCGTGCATCTAAGGGTTAAGCATATAAGTATATTCAAAGAGAAAGAAGTTTTGATAGATTGGAAAAACCTTTAGGCTTTCATTTAAGATACAGTGCGGAAAATAGACGAATGCTACCTCTGTCAGTCATGTCAGCTTCTGTTTACATTATATATGTGCTGCTGGATTTAAAATGAATGATAGACACACACTAACACTGACATGTGTGTGAGTAGCTTGTTAATATGTGTTTGGGGAATCTGGCTCACTGCACTGGGCTTATCTCCGGTGATTTACGTTGGTATTCATGTCCTTAACAAACTGTAATAGTGGTCCCAGGTGCTTTGAGACGGCAATGGTTATCACGGAAAATGACTATAATTGGCTCATTTACACATCGGCAAAATATCATGGAAAGCATTTAAATAATTGAACAGTTGAGCAAACAACAGCAACATAGTAAAGCTATAGCGCTTAACAGTCACAGACACTCGCTTCTCTCTTCCCCCTCTCTGTATTCTTTTATTGTTCTCTCTAGTGTCTTCTCCAATCTAGCCCCTCTTTCCTTTTCTCATAAATGATCCCATCCAGTGTCTCTTTCCACTGCTGGCGATCCCAGTAATGACTTTGTAGCGCGGCACATCACACACGCAGTGAATGAAAAGTCCCCGCATGCACACACCAAGGACGTAGCCCTTAATTAAAGCTACCACGGAGGCCTTGATATGTAACAAGGTGCACACGTCTTAGTGGGTTTGATGAGGGGAGGCTTCTTGGAATGGGTGATCACCTGAAATTCACCCTCTTTAATGTATGATTGATTCAGGTCCGCCAGGTCCTCCAGACAAGGTGTCGGTGGTGGAGATCACAGACAGCACTGCCCAGCTCTCCTGGACTCCAGGAAGGGACAATGGCAGCCCCATCACCGGCTACATCATCCAGGCCAGGACTCCTTTCACTGTGGGCTGGCAGGTTGTGGATACAGGTACCATGAAAAGGGTTCTTGTAGATGTAAGGTACTTTGATCTCCCTTGGGGAAACAGGTTTTCATTTGTGACCAGAGGTGGGAAGTAGTGGAGAACAAATACTTTGTTACTGTACATCTTTCTGGTACTTTACTCCACTACTTATTTTTCTAACGACTTGAACACAAATACCTGAACTTTCTACTTCTCACATTCTCCAAACAGCTGGTTCCTTTAGTTTGAATGTGTGTTTGGTGGCGTGGTCATTATTCTTTAGAGTCATTGCGTGCCTATTGATTTGAACACGATCCGTGTATCCATCATTTCCTGGTATTCTCTAAAGAAGAGGGACCAATGGAAACGTTGTCATGTTGCCGTTGTTCAGCATGGAAACATTCATTAGCTCATAATGACATTATTGTTCTATTAATATAAAGGGAGGTCAGGTACTCTTTAAAACAGCTGCTAGTTATGGGTACTTTTTACTCAAGTACATTTCAAAGCCCTTACTTCTTACTGGGTAAAGAAGTCAGTACTTCTACTTTTACCAGAGTATTTTTAAACACAAGTATCTGTACTTCTATTTGAGTAAAGGATGTGAGTACTTTTGCCATCTGTGTGTGACAATATATTTTTTGAAAGAACTAATTTCCTGTTCGCAGTGCCGGAGGAAGTCAACGGGAACATGCTGACGGCCACGGTGTCCGGTCTGAACGCCTGGGTGGAGTACGAGTTCAGGGTAGTGGCTCGCAATACCGTGGGCCTCGGAGAGCCTAGTCCAGCCTCGGCCATGACCAGGACAGAGGATACCAGTATGTGAAATATTACACTTCATGCATACACCCAAATTCAAAGGTCTTATTGTCATATGCACAAAGCAACAGTGTAGAAAGGGCAATGAAATTCTTCTGACCTGAGCTCCTCCAACAATGAAACATGATAAAAGATGATAAAGGAATGTAGTGATTTTAAAATGATGACTTACCATTGACAAATCTGACTCTTCCCTTGATTTCCCTATGGATTCAAAGATATCTTCAACCATAGAACTCCACTCATTTGTAATCATAAGTTTACATGGATAACACACTGCCAAGTTTCCAATTGCCTGCTGAAAATAAAAGTTTTGGACCGTGAGGAAAGGAAATGAGAACTCATCATGAGGATTGCTGATACCTTACAAATCAACCTAATTGGATACATTTGGTATCAGTCTAAGCATATTCCCTTTGGCTATTTCGAATGAGCCATTATTGTGAGCATAGCATTTTCCGTTTAAGACTTTTTCTTTGAATAATTCTGAGCGTTCTATTTTACGTATTTACTGCTCTTTCACAAACTTTGTCTGAAGGTTTTCTTTTATTGAAGAAGTCTAGAGCCCTTATATCTGCGCAGGAAAGCTTTACGTTGAGTGTTTTGCTTTGTGGAGAGGTAGTTATATAAATGGTTTAGCTGAATCAATGGGTGTCAAGTGTTGGTCACTTCCTTTTATTTTGCCTCCATTTGTCAAGGTAAGTGGTAAATGGACTGCACTTATGTTACGCTTTTCGTTACAATTGGCCTCTTATATACTAACACACACATTCCAATGGGGATGGGGCTGCCATGCAAACCCCTGGCCTGGCTAGCACAAGCAATTTGGGATTCAGAGTCCCGCCCAAGGCCACTTCCATGTGTAGACATGATGAGTCAGGGGTCAAACTGACTAATCTGTGAGAAGTGGACAAGCCAAGCGTTAGTGAGAGCATGAGACAGAGTTTGAAAACACGAGTGTTAGCAGCCAAGGGAGGACTCTAAAAAGGATAAAGGTATCCTAATGAAGTTTGGATAGAAATCCGAGTTCTCAGTTCCTAAGCTACTACGGCAATGGCCAACATTACATTGGTAGGATATCAGATAGGTCTCAAAATGCTTCAACACCCATTTGCTGGTACAACACATTACATGTGATGCTCCACTTACGATAGGATCCTCCCCACCTACACATTGCAGTGCACAAACAGCTGAGTAGGAATGGGAATGAAGTGGGTTGAGTTGAGTGTCATCTGCAAAATACTACATATCTGGCTTCGTGTTTATGCATGGTGACATTTAGGCAATATCACTGAAGTGCACATCCTTGTGTTCGACACGAGTCAGGGATTTGTTGGCTGTAAAATAGAAAACGGTATCTGCAGCAGGCAGCCTTGTCATGAGGCTTCAAGTGTAGTTGATGCTTGTCGTGGGGCTTTGTAAACTGCGTTCTAATTGCTCTCCTCTGGGTTTTACCTCTCAGTTCCTGATACAGCTCCCACTGATGTCGGAGGTGGAGGCGGCACAAAGTCTGAATTAGTGATAACATGGGAGGTAAGTCATCTGTCACATTTTACTGTTCTATCCATCGCCGGGTAATGGTTTTGCTTAATTGTGCAGAATTGAACAGAGCAATTTTATGGCCCACATTATAGCAAGCCACCTCTCCTCCGGGCTCAGCCACCGAGTGCAAGAGAGCACTTGCTCTGAAGAGTTTTGCACTTTAGCCACAATTACATGGCCATGCAGGAGGAAAAGATAAGGCGGAAGGTGATTGCTGAGTGTTTCTGGGTGGTAACCGAGAACCGGGCTGTGTCTAATCCCAGAAGACCTTGTGGAGGTGCAGCGCAGAGACGGGCCTGTCTGTTTCTCTGTCTGTATGCGTTTTAATATCACTATAGTTTTGTGTTTTGCTCCCAGCCTGTTCCCGAGGAGCTGCAGAACGGAGAGGGCTTTGGGTACATCATCGCCTTCAGACCCGTGGGCACAGTCACCTGGACCCGGGCGGTGATCTCCACTCCCGGCGTGTATCGTTACGACTTCCGCAACGACACCATCCCAGCGTTCTCGCCATTTGACGTGAAAGTGGGGGCGTTCAACAACCAAGGGGAGGGGCCCTTCAGCTCTATCGCCACCGTGTTCTCGGCAGAGGAAGGTACGTGAAGACTTCACAGCCCGGCAGCAGAGTGATGCTTAAATAAGCTATAATCTCTCTCCTTACAACTACGACCTTGAATCGTAGTGATGAGGAGATATTTCTTTTTCCACTGCGGTTATTTCCCTCCCCCTCTAAGCTAGAAATGTCAACTTGATATTAGTTATCATGCTGGTAGATTACAGGAAATCCTAGCAGACACTTACCACACGGCGCTGTCAGGGAGGTATTCTGTTAATTGAATTTGCTAGGCAGATAGTCTTCCCTTATGTCAGTCATAGATCCCATTAAAAAGAGAAAGGGGGGGGAATAGCTTCTCAGTGAAACGACTGGTCTGTTCTGTGCCTTTCCTCGTATTGCTGATAATGTGTGTGATGGTGTTGGACGAATGTCTGGGATTCTTACCCACACTGTATATTTCACAGTCCCCGGTGTGCCTCCTAAGAGGGTAAGGACCAGGATTGTGTCTGCGGTGCAAATTGAAGTGATCTGGGAAGCTCTTCCTGCGATATCGGAAAGAGTGCTCGGATATGAGGTACGTCGGAAAATCACTCTCTCCCTTTTTAAAAAACATGATAATTGACCTTCTCTTTGCTGCGTGACTATCAGATCATAACCATTCTTTCTTTTTCTTTCTTGTAATATTCTACTAATTCTTCTCATGTAGCTCTGCAAGGATTTTGTTTTAAATGTAATAATATAATTAAGTGACCCTGAAACGGTGGTGCGTCAACAGCAAAAAACCCACAAGAGGACAATAAGATAAAAAACATCATCCTTTTAAGAATTCAAAGAGGATTTGCTGCCCCCCCCCTCATCTCCCCATCTCCCACCGGGGCTCTTTCAATATCTGTCACCTCTGGCCCTCCGCACAAAGCTCTCCAGTTGCCATGGCTGTGTCCACTTTGTCCTTTCAGAAAAGAGCTTGTTTCTCCCAACGCGGTATTGAAGAGGATTTAAGCCTTTGAATCTCAATAGGCCACCAACACTATGGAGCTGTGCATCGTGCATATACATCGCTTAGCCTTTCACTTCCAGTTGAATGTAATCATCATAATTACAGCTTACGTTACCGTAAACCTAATAGTAGCGGTAGGGCTTTTCATATAGAACTTTAATTGAAAATAAATTGGAAATACAATCATTTAATGCAACTGAATAGTATCCCTGAGGGCGGACTTCACATTTCAATTTAATTATTAATTGACTTACCTATTCACTTAATAGTAGACACATTGAATATTGAAGATGACCCAAAGCGAGCGGCAAATTAGTTTGTTTGGTTTATTAAATATCGCTTTACCGGCAACCCTTAATTGGAGGCCTGAAGGAAAGCAAACTCTGTATCTTACCCAGAGCATACTCAGAAGTCTGAATCAAGATGTATCCATAACCTATCGATTTTTCTCAGGCAAAAGCACAAGCTGAGGTTGTTTTAATGGACAAAACAGGCAATAATCATGTATTTTGCTTTCTGGGTCAGTTATCATATGACCCTCTAATGCCCTCTAATATGGTGGTTGGGAGGTTGTGCATTAGTAATTGAGACTATGAAAAATGCATTGCTCATCATTACTCACTGCCTTCCCTTCAATTCCCTTCCGTAATATATAGCGTTTCATATTTCACGATTGAATATGAATAAAAAAAATCCAGTGAAATGCACCACAAAGAATTGACTGTTGCCCATGATTGTGACTTTTTTTCGTCAAACAGGTCATGTACTGGGAAGACGACACCAAGCCTGACACTATTGGCAAAGTGCGCATATCTGGAAACTATACGCTGGTTAACATTACGGGGCTGAAAGGAAACACAGTCTACTACCTCTGTGTGGCTGCATTCAATACGGGCGGCCCTGGGCCACAGTCTGCGTCCATCAACACCACCACAAAGAAACCACGTGAGTCCTTCACCGACAGCCATTTCAATTACTTCCAAATGGTCCTCTTCATGAACCATGTCCCCCTCTCGGATGACGTCGTACTGTCCTCGACGTGACAGGCATAGCATTCCTTCAGCTCCGTCTGGTCTATCAATGTGTTGAGTGGAACATTCCTACCGTGACACAAGCGATGTACAAGATGTATCATCTAAGAAAACGGCTGTGCATAGATTCTTCAAATTTAGGGATAAGAGCTTTCTGCAATATGAAGGAAAAAGAAACCGGTGATTCCTGACACCAGGATAGTAAAGTTAAGGATAGAAGAAATACATATGTGGTGGCCTAAGACTGACTCACTGGTTGTAGATTGTAGTTCTAAGCCTGCCATTGACTTTAGTCATGCACCATTCTCCTCCGTTTATGCTATCTCCGCTACCAGTTTGTAATGGCACTGCTTAGCTGAGCATAAGACGATTGTGATTGGTTCAAAGATATAGAAACTTAATGAAAATACTTTTGATCATAAAGATAGAACCCAAGCCAAAGGCATAACACATAATAATAATGGGGGAAGTTAGACCTTTCTTCAGCGCTGTCACAATACTTCCCCAAACCAGATGTTTCCAAATTTGTATTTAAAGATTTCTATCCGGCAATACAAGAAAACAAATGTAGAAAAAACAGCAGGATTTAGAAACATTTGAGCAGAAATACAGATATGCAAATAGGTTTTGCCTCTTAATGCTTAGAGGGTAAACAATTGGACTCTACGGCAGGACTAGCAGCTAGCTGGAATACAGAAAGAGTTAGCCAGCAACAATATATGCAACACAGGGATGGACTTCAAAGACAAATACAGAAATGGACTTCAAACAGAAAACTAATAAATAATTAAGGTTTAACACAATGCTAATTTAGCACATTTCTTCTGTATTTGGTTGTGTTTTCTCACTTTGCCTTGCTTTACATGTTGTCAATTTGCATGTGTTTTCTAAGTTAAAGTGTGTTGACTTCTCAGGGCCGCTGTTGAATTCAGTCTGTCTTTATTAGGCGCTCTGCTGCAGCCTGAATGTATTATGCAAACAAATCTGAACAATGTTCTACGTGCATGCATTGAAAACAGTTAAGCTGCAGAATATCCTGTCATATATTTATACCCCTTTATCTTGTTCTAGCTCCAGATCGGGCTCCTCTCAACATACAATGGACCATGATTGGCTCCACACTTACGATGCACTGGGATCCTGTCGTTGCTTTTGAGACAGAGTCAAAGGTCACTGGATACTTGGTGGGTCTCAATTCGATGCAAATCTCTAATGTATCTCTTGAATCAGGTGCTTTTGCATTAGCTCATTTTTCTGCGTCACCCTCTCTCGGCTCAGGTCCTGCTGAAAAGACATCGCAACAATGACATCAGCACTATCTCCACCAACAAGACCACTGTGGAGCTCAGCCTCTCATCCTATGACAACTATCTCATTCAGATCAAGACCATGAGTGAGGGCGGCGAAGGTGTGGGCAGCGAACCCATCCACATCCATAAATTAAGTGAGTTGACTGATGTGTTCCTCTATTTCACATCATTTCCCTTTTGATCCCTGATATAACTGCGGATCCAATAATTCAGAGAACATTTCATTTGGCTTCATCGCCTCCATTTCCAACCATGTGTAATAGACTTATTTGGAGTACAAGAAAAGCGACCTTTTTAGAAATGCGTGCGCGGAGTCATCTATCTCTGCCATTGGGTTATTATTCCTTGTTGACTGGCTGCACAGCGCTGATGCATATAAAGCAGTTCTGTGCTCCCATCCCGCTGCTCTGCAAAAATTGTAAGGCGGCTCCGTTTGCTGCTCTTTGATATGATACCAACTTTATCTTCCTGTGGTAGTTAAGAAGCCTTTCCTATTGAAAGTCAGTAATAATGTAGATATGGGAAAAAGTCACAGTTGGACATTTGATTTATGATGACTTGTCAGAGATTTTGAGGATAGCACGGAAGAGTTTTGTTCATTTGATTTGGGCACAGATGGAAAAAGTACACACATCCTTTACTCAAGTAGAAGTACAGATACTCATGTTTAAAAATACTCTGGTAAAAGTAGAAGTAGAAGTACTGACTAAACTTCTTTGCTCAAGTCAAAGTAAAGAGGTCTTTGAAGTGTACTTCAGTAAAAAGTACCCATAACTAGCAGCTGCTTTAAAGAGTACCTGACCTCCCTTTATATTAATAGAACAATAATGTCATTGTTATCTAATGAATGTTTCCATGCTGAACAACGGCAACATGACAATGTTTCCATTGGTCCCTCTTCTTTAGAGAAGACCAGGAAATGATGGATACATGGATCGTGTTCAAATCAATAGGCACGCAATGACTCTAAAGAATAATGATCACGCATCAAACACACATTCAGACTAAAGGAACCAGCTGTTTGGAAAATGAGAGAAGTAGAAAGTACAGGTATTTGTGTTCAACATGTAAGAAGTAGAAAGTACAGGTATTTGAGTTCAACATGTAAGAAGTAGAAAGTACAGGTATTTGAGTTCAACATGTAAGAAGTAGAAAGTACAGGTATTTGAGTTCAACATGTAAGAAGTAGAAAGTACAGGTATTTGTGTTCAACATGTAAGAAGTAGAAAGTACAGGTATTTGGGTTCAACATGTAAGAAGTAGAAAGTACAGGTATTTGGGTTCAACATGTAAGAAGTAGAAAGTACAAGTATTTGTGTTCAACATGTAAAAAGTAGAAAGTATAGGTATTTGAGTTCAACATGTGAGAAGTAGAAAGTACAGGTATTTGAGTTCAACATGTAAGAAGTAGAAAGTACAGGTATTTGAGTTCAACATGTAAGAAGTAGAAAGTACAGGTATTTGTGTTCAACATGTAAGAAGTAGAAAGTACAGGTATTTGTGTTCAACATGTAAGAAGTAGAAAGTACAGGTATTTGTGTTCAACATGTAAGAAGTAGAAAGTACAGGTATTTGAGTTCAACATGTAAGAAGTAGAAAGTACAGGTATTTGTGTTCAAAGTGTAAGAAGTAGAAAGTACAGGTATTTGTGTTCAACATGTAAGAAGTAGAAAGTACAGGTATTTGTGTTCAACATGTAAGAAGTAGAAAGTACAGGTATTTGTGTTCAACATGTAAGAAGTAGAAAGTACAGGTATTTGTGTTCAACATGTAAGAAGTAGAAAGTACAGGTATTTGTGTTCAACATGTAAGAAGTAGAAAGTACAGGTATTTGTGTTCAAAGTGTAAGAAGTAGAAAGTACAGGTATTTGTGTTCAACATGTAAGAAGTAGAAAGTACAGGTATTTGTGTTCAACATGTAAGAAGTAGAAAGTACAGGTATTTGTGTTCAACATGTAAGAAGTAGAAAGTACAGGTATTTGTGTTCAAAGTGTAAGAAGTAGAAAGTACAGGTATTTGTGTTCAACATGTAAGAAGTAGAAAGTACAGGTATTTGAGTTAAACATGTAAGAAGTAGAAAGTACAGGTATTTGTGTTCAACATGTAAGAAGTAGAAAGTACAGGTATTTGGGTTCAACATGTGAGAAGTAGAAAGTACAGGTATTTGTGTTCAACATGTAAGAAGTAGAAAGTACAGGTATTTGTGTTCAACATGTAAGAAGTAGAAAGTACAGGTATTTGTGTTCAACATGTAAGAAGTAGAAAGTACAGGTATTTGTGTTCAACATGTAAGAAGTAGAAAGTACAGGTATTTGTGTTCAACATGTGAGAAGTAGAAAGTACAGGTATTTGGGTTCAACATGTAAGAAGTAGAAAGTACAGGTATTTGTGTTCAACATGTAAGAAGTAGAAAGTACAGGTATTTGTGTTCAACATGTGAGAAGTAGAAAGTACAGGTATTTGTGTTCAACATGTAAGAAGTAGAAAGTACAGGTATTTGTGTTCAACATGTAAGAAGTAGAAAGTACAGGTATTTGTGTTCAACATGTAAGAAGTAGAAAGTACAAGTATTTGAGTTCAACATGTAAGAAGTAGAAAGTACAGGTATTTGAGTTCAACATGTAAGAAGTAGAAAGTACAGGTATTTGTGTTCAACATGTAAGAAGTAGAAAGTACAGGTATTTGAGTTCAACATGTAAGAAGTAGAAAGTACAGGTATTTATGTTCAACATGTAAGAAGTAGAAAGTACAGGTATTTGTGTTCAACATGTAAGAAGTAGAAAGTACAAGTATTTGAGTTCAACATGTAAGAAGTAGAAAGTACAGGTATTTGAGTTCAACATGTAAGAAGTAGAAAGTACAGGTATTTGAGTTCAACATGTAAGAAGTAGAAAGTACAGGTATTTGTGTTCAACATGTAAGAAGTAGAAAGTACAGGTATTTGAGTTCAACATGTAAGAAGTAGAAAGTACAGGTATTTGAGTTCAACATGTAAGAAGTAGAAAGTTCAGGTATTTGTGTTCAAAGTGTAAGAAGTAGAAAGTACAGGTATTTGGGTTCAAAGTGTAAGAAGTAGAAAGTACAGGTATTTGTGTTCAAAGTGTAAGAAGTAGAAAGTACAGGTATTTGGGTTCAAAGTGTAAGAAGTAGAAAGTACAGGTATTTGTGTTCAACATGTAAGAAGTAGAAAGTACAGGTATTTGTGTTCAACATGTAAGAAGTAGAAAGTACAGGTATTTGTGTTCAACATGTAAGAAGTAGAAAGTACAAGTATTTGAGTTCAACATGTGAGAAGTAGAAAGTACAGGTATTTGTGTTCAACATGTAAGAAGTAGAAAGTACAGGTATTTGAGTTCAACATGTAAGAAGTAGAAAGTACAGGTATTTGTGTTCAACATGTAAGAAGTAGAAAGTACAGGTATTTGTGTTCAACATGTAAGAAGTAGAAAGTACAGGTATTTGTGTTCAACATGTAAGAAGTAGAAAGTACAGGTATTTGAGTTCAACATGTAAGAAGTAGAAAGTACAGGTATTTGTGTTCAAAGTGTAAGAAGTAGAAAGTACAGGTATTTGTGTTCAACATGTAAGAAGTAGAAAGTACAGGTATTTGTGTTCAACATGTAAGAAGTAGAAAGTACAGGTATTTGTGTTCAACATGTAAGAAGTAGAAAGTACAGGTATTTGTGTTCAACATGTAAGAAGTAGAAAGTACAGGTATTTGTGTTCAACATGTAAGAAGTAGAAAGTATAGGTATTTGTGTTCAACATGTAAGAAGTAGAAAGTACAGGTATTTGTGTTCAACATGTAAGAAGTAGAAAGTACAGGTATTTGGGTTCAACATGTAAAAAGTAGAAAGTACAGGTATTTGGGTTCAACATGTAAGAAGTAGAAAGTACAGGTATTTGTGTTCAAAGTGTAAGAAGTAGAAAGTACAGGTATTTGGGTTCAAAGTGTAAGAAGTAGAAAGTACAGGTATTTGTGTTCAACGTGTAAGAAGTAGAAAGTACAGGTATTTGTGTTCAAAGTGTAAGAAGTAGAAAGTACAGGTATTTGTGTTCAACATGTAAGAAGTAGAAAGTACAGGTATTTGTGTTCAACATGTAAGAAGTAGAAAGTACAGGTATTTGTGTTCAACATGTAAGAAGTAGAAAGTACAAGTATTTGAGTTCAACATGTAAGAAGTAGAAAGTACAGGTATTTGAGTTCAACATGTAAGAAGTAGAAAGTACAGGTATTTGTGTTCAACATGTAAGAAGTAGAAAGTACAGGTATTTGAGTTCAACATGTAAGAAGTAGAAAGTACAGGTATTTATGTTCAACATGTAAGAAGTAGAAAGTACAGGTATTTGTGTTCAACATGTAAGAAGTAGAAAGTACAAGTATTTGAGTTCAACATGTAAGAAGTAGAAAGTACAGGTATTTGAGTTCAACATGTAAGAAGTAGAAAGTACAGGTATTTGTGTTCAACATGTAAGAAGTAGAAAGTACAGGTATTTGAGTTCAACATGTAAGAAGTAGAAAGTACAGGTATTTGAGTTCAACATGTAAGAAGTAGAAAGTACAGGTATTTGTGTTCAACATGTAAGAAGTAGAAAGTTCAGGTATTTGTGTTCAAAGTGTAAGAAGTAGAAAGTACAGGTATTTGGGTTCAAAGTGTAAGAAGTAGAAAGTACAGGTATTTGTGTTCAAAGTGTAAGAAGTAGAAAGTACAGGTATTTGGGTTCAAAGTGTAAGAAGTAGAAAGTACAGGTATTTGTGTTCAAAGTGTAAGAAGTAGAAAGTACAGGTATTTGTGTTCAACGTGTAAGAAGTAGAAAGTACAGGTATTTGTGTTCAAAGTGTAAGAAGTAGAAAGTACAGGTATTTGTGTTCAACATGTAAGAAGTAGAAAGTACAGGTATTTGTGTTCAACATGTAAGAAGTAGAAAGTACAGGTATTTGTGTTCAACATGTAAGAAGTAGAAAGTACAAGTATTTGAGTTCAACATGTGAGAAGTAGAAAGTACAGGTATTTGTGTTCAACATGTAAGAAGTAGAAAGTACAGGTATTTGAGTTCAACATGTAAGAAGTAGAAAGTACAGGTATTTGTGTTCAACATGTAAGAAGTAGAAAGTACAGGTATTTGAGTTCAACATGTAAGAAGTAGAAAGTACAGGTATTTATGTTCAACATGTAAGAAGTAGAAAGTACAGGTATTTGTGTTCAACATGTAAGAAGTAGAAAGTACAAGTATTTGAGTTCAACATGTAAGAAGTAGAAAGTACAGGTATTTGAGTTCAACATGTAAGAAGTAGAAAGTACAGGTATTTGAGTTCAACATGTAAGAAGTAGAAAGTACAGGTATTTGTGTTCAACATGTAAGAAGTAGAAAGTACAGGTATTTGAGTTCAACATGTAAGAAGTAGAAAGTTCAGGTATTTGTGTTCAAAGTGTAAGAAGTAGAAAGTACAGGTATTTGGGTTCAACATGTAAAAAGTAGAAAGTACAGGTATTTGAGTTCAACATGTAAGAAGTAGAAAGTACAGGTATTTGTGTTCAACATGTAAGAAGTAGAAAGTACAGGTATTTGAGTTCAACATGTAAGAAGTAGAAAGTTCAGGTATTTGTGTTCAAAGTGTAAGAAGTAGAAAGTACAGGTATTTGGGTTCAACATGTAAAAAGTAGAAAGTACAGGTATTTGTGTTCAAAGTGTAAGAAGTAGAAAGTACAGGTATTTGTGTTCAAAGTGTAAGAAGTAGAAAGTACAGGTATTTGTGTTCAACGTGTAAGAAGTAGAAAGTACAGGTATTTGTGTTCAACATGTAAGAAGTAGAAAGTACAGGTATTTGTGTTCAACATGTAAGAAGTAGAAAGTACAAGTATTTGAGTTCAACATGTAAGAAGTAGAAAGTACAGGTATTTGTGTTCAACATGTGAGAAGTAGAAAGTACAGGTATTTGAGTTCAACATGTAAGAAGTAGAAAGTACAGGTATTTGTGTTCAACATGTAAGAAGTAGAAAGTACAGGTATTTGTGTTCAAAGTGTAAGAAGTAGAAAGTACAGGTATTTGTGTTCAACATGTAAGAAGTAGAAAGTACAAGTATTTGTGTTCAAAGTGTAAGAAGTAGAAAGTACAGGTATTTGTGTTCAACGTGTAAGAAGTAGAAAGTACAGGTATTTGTGTTCAAAGTGTAAGAAGTAGAAAGTACAGGTATTTGAGTTCAACATGTGAGAAGTAGAAAGTACAGGTATTTGAGTTCAACATGTAAGAAGTAGAAAGTACAGGTATTTGTGTTCAACATGTAAGAAGTCAAAGTAAAAAGTCGTCAGAAAAAGAAGTAGTGGAGAAATGTGTACTTAAGTACAGTAACGAAGTATTTGTTCTCCACTTCTTCCCACCTCTGGATTTGAGGGGTATTCTGCTTTTTTCACGAGCTGCTCTGCTGGTTTTTGGTTGCAGGCATGGGAGCGCGAGGCTCAGGAGCGACTCGCCTCAGCCCATTGGTCCTCTCTTCAGTCCTCATCAGCGCACTGCTCTGCTCCGCCTGGTGATGTCTGATCAGAGCCTTCGGAGCGCCTTCCCTCCCCCTCCATCCCTTTCTCTGGACTGGCACAAGGCCCGGACTTCAGTGGCAGAACTGGGAAAGACTGGACAACACTGGACTCCGCCAATCTCTTAAAGGGACCACGCCACTTTGTTTTGAAGGGCCATCACACAGAGACGTGAAGATGTTGCGTGCATGATATCTTTCAGTATTTCTTACAGCGTCATAAGTGCCACCGTGCTCTAGGTTTCATTTTAGAAGTTATGATGTCCACATGACTTATCTTCTTAGTATCTTTGTAGATACTAATGCCTTAAAACCCATTGTACACAGAACGTCCATACCAAAGTAGGTGACAGGCTGCTTGTTTGGTGGTTTCTTTAACCCTATATACTCAGAAGAATGTGTGTTAAAATCCAAATTCTCTACAGACGATTAATCTATATTCATTGGGTTCATTCTTATATTACTGTCTCAATAATCTTAAATTTAACCTGTTCCATTGACAGAACATCAGCTAATATCCTTATCACATGCAGCTTTTGCCAAAAGAAACATCTATTACAGGCTTAACAAATTTCCAGGCGTTGACATATATATGAAGGATGCATAGCAAATTGATCAACTGTGCCTCAAACCCTCTTATCTCTGCATACTGAGATAATATTAGGTCTGTTCGAGAGCTGTGCAGTCTCCGGAGCTTAAGGCCCTCTCCACAGTACCCTGATAGATCTTGGCATGTTGCCATCTCGTGCTCCTCTAAATAATAAATGCCTATCACACTCCTCACCCGCAGTCTAGCTAAAACGCTGGGATTGCAGGAGATAGAGACCTGCGGTATTACTATGTCAAGCATATCCCAAGTGAACTGTTCCTCCTCTACATTTAGATGACCTGTGTTCTAAATACGTATATCATATCATGGAACATGTTCCATCTATACCCCAGATGACCAGCTGACGCAGTGCACAATAGACTAAAGGATAACAGTGCCTTCACTAGAGCTCACTAGTCACTCACCCACCCACCCACTCACTTCTTTCTTCTTCTCCTTTGGGAAAGATTCATGTTGCAGAAGAGGCATTGTTTGCTTTTCCTTCTGAAGAAGTTAGTTCAGAAGGACCGAAAACTCAGAATGTACATTAACCCATTATTAGAAAGAGTCTGTTGATTAAATTACACAAAAATTGTTGACGCTTTAGGAAAGCTGCGATGGATTGAGATATATGGCGGAAATGTTGGTCCAAGTATATGTTCTACGGTATAATAAAAGTTTGACTCCATCCTAAACATAATTTCTGAGCTATTAAGGCATCAGAATAATGGATGCGGATATCAGACAGAGTGCCCTGACTGGAAATGGAGCAAAATACATAGTTGTAATTTTACCCCCGCCCCATCACCGCCTATTGGACACATACCAGACTGAAGAGTAACTAAAGAGCATTGCTGCGCTGCTGAGTGAACTACTTTTCATGCCATTTTGTCACGTGGATGAGTCTGTCAAAAGCCACCCAAGAAAGAGCCGAGGTGTGATTACTGGGGTCCTGAAGAAGTTCACGAGGATGTGAAAGGATCAGTTGAACTGCTACACATTACTGTGCCTTTGCCGAACATGGGGCTGTGTACGGTCATTAGCTTGGAGTCTGTCGTCGTCTGTTTTTTGCACTCTCTTTCCCCCTACTTCCTCAAAGTCGAATGAAAGCACAAGGAATTGATGCAAGGTGACTGGATGTCTTCACTTAGCCGTCTGAGCAGGTGTGCAGACCCCAGAGGCCTCGTAAAAAAAGTCCAAACGGCCGACGTAATCAGGCTGTCCTATCTGCTCCTTGAATGGTTTCATAAAGCTCTGCGCTCTTTGATTAGACTGCTGCAGACCAGTCAATGGGATATTGATTTTCCTGCCCCATTATTACAGCTGTCACAATTCAGCTGCTTGACTGACTGATGGTCTCGTTTCTATTGCACTCGTTCTGTTGTGTTACTGTCACTGATGTATCAGCACTATCCCTATTTCATAAGGCAATCTTCTTTTGTTGTGTTTTGCTTTTTTCTTTCACTAGACATTTCACTGTATTAGCTAGGTTTTCAAGTATTTTGTAGTGTAGTGGTAGATTTGGAGCAGTAACCTGAAACTGATTGGCTGGTTGATTTTTTTTAAAGTTATATATCAAAATACTGCTGTATCAGTCTTTCCAATAGCGTAAAAGCCTAGTCACACCAGCATTAGAAGGACCATTGTCTTGGATTTAGGGTGATCTATTAGCAGCAAAGGAATTTGATATTCACTATTAATTATACAATAATGTTTAGTTATCCTAAACTAATGATGCATTTACACTGCATGATACACAGCAGAGCAGCACAGTTCTATACAGTGGATCTTTTTAGTTTTTCAATTAGCAAAAGTTGTAGATATACTTTATACCGGGTATGTATTACTTTATTGGTACCACCTCGCTTGTGTGTTCAAAGGGAGCTGAATGGATACCTAAAAGTGCTGTTTAAAATCCAGGAGACTTGTTTGGTCGCAATATCTTCTCCTTTGGGGTCGTTTTCTTTAGTTCGAGTGGCTTTTTGCCACTAAATCCTACACACTGGTCCTCTTAAACAGCAAACCTCTTTGGCAAAATAGGTTCGTTTGAATGGAATTGCAGCAATCAGCGGATGCACATTTGGCAAAGTAAATTTGTAAATTTCGATTTAGGTTTCATCTGTGTGCTGTTAAACATTACCTAGCCCTTTTGACAAGCCAGATTATTCGAAATGGAGAAAGCTAAAGTGTCTTTTTTGCCCTGTTGCATTAATAATTTAACATTAAACCCATTCTCTGTCAGAATTGGGACTTGGGACAAGTTATGAAACTGGGTTTGATGGTATAAAAATATAGTATCTTTGGAATAAAATGTGGGAAATAAGCATCAGTAAAGCAAGCTAACTAGCTTGGGGAGTTTACTTTAATGATAGAGAACAAAGACTGACTGGCATGTTTCCCACTGTCATGTTTTACCGTTGGCTCAACAGCTACAGTATCTCAAGCACTATCTTCTGTGCGTAGCTATTCTAACAAAGCCCATTTCAAAAAGACGTGCAGGTCAATATCGCTGTGACACTTTCTGGTGTGACCGGGCCACAAATAAGCTTGTGTGTGTGCAAATACCTGATCCGAGTGATGTTAATATTTCCGTAAATATCCAAATAAGGTAACTTCATTGGAAGATGGCAGATTCCTATTCACAGTGTTAAAATGTGTAACTGTTTCACTACACTTTCATAATTTTTACATAGCCTAATGTTTCTTACCTCTGCTCTTGCTCGCACAGAAAATCAAAACTACAGTTTCTTGTGCTTTAATAAATACTACAAAGTAAAATCTAGAAAGTGATCAGAGCCATCAGCTTGAAGTGTATTGATCACAGAACAACTACATATCTATTTATATCCACAAGGTCTGTTTGGTTAGATTGGTTTCTGTGGTTTTTATTGCTAGAAAAGAGTGTACCTGGTGCAGTGTAAATAGCTTGCATATATTTTTTAAACATGGCCATCAAAGACAACCTTACTGCTTTTATATAGTGTGTTTTCCGACCTTAATACTGCTGTATTAATCAATGATCTCTGTGAGATACTGACATGTAGAGTGGCATTTTCATATTGAAAAGTAACTGTTTTGTCTTGTATACTAAAATTGTGCATGTTGATCATTGTTTGTGAATTTGTGTTGGATTTTTTTCTAAAACTATAACTTAATAAAAATGTTTATTCCAGCCAATGGGATGTCTGCCTGTGTCTGCCTTACCACCCAACCTGTTTTGGTAGTTACAGAACAAATGTTGTCTATTTAAGACATCAATTTATTTACAAGAACTGTGCTTCTAATTTTAAGAACGAAAACATACATGTTTTTTCTACAGGTCAAAATCTTAACATGTTTCTGTGAAGAAATCACACTTAAAATCAATAGCATGACCCAGTGTTAAAGGTCCCATGTCATGGCCATTTCTACGGATCATATTTCCATTGTTGAGGTCTACTAGAATAGATTTAAATTGTGCAATTTTCCAAACTCACATTGGTTTCTCAAACAGCATCTCTGTAAAGTATGTGTATTCACTCTCTGTCCTAAACGGCTTGTTGGAGCTCCTGCCCCCCCCCACTCCCCCTCCCTGTGAGCCCACTGTGCTCTGATTGGTCGGGACGTTGCGAGGCTCGTTGCTGGTTTCTGGTGTCGGCGATACAGCGAGAACAAGCAAAACTCATCCTGAGCACACACAAACACTCACAGCAGAAGTAAAAACAATAAGTGTGGCTTGATACTGAGAAAGAAAAAGGTTTATAACGCTGTGAGTCAATGGGTCTGCGGAGAGCATTTCTCCGCAATCCCAACTCGTCTATGACCAGCGTTCAGGGAGCTCTTTGCAAGTCAATGGGGACTCCCTGTTAGTTAGCCAAGGGATCCTGGTGTGTGAGGTGCTCTGCGGATTGGTCCAGTTGGGCCAATCCGGTCATTTGTTGTTGATTTGGGTGTTCACACGTCACAGAACCCAGGAAGCAAACAATGGAAACTGAGAAATCTCCAACGAGGCGTTCTGGGGCAGCATAGACAGGTATTTTCTGTGTTAGAGTTTTACTCGCTACAGGGTGTACTTTGAGGGGTTTTGACTCTGCAGACCGTTTACATGCATAAAAACCTTTATAGCCAGGGCTGCACATAACTGGTGCGCAGGTGCGCATGCGCACCTCCGCCAAAAAAAGAGCACCGGGTCATTTGTAACAAAGCGCATTTGCGTACCAACATTGAGAGAGGGAGAGAGAGAAGGGAGAAGAGAAAAGAGAAAATAGAGGAGAGAGAGAGAGAAGAGAGAGAGAGAGGAGAGAGAGAGAGAGAAAGATATTTGCGAGTTGCATATGAACCATGATATGAACTCAGGGCCGGCCCGTAGCTCTGGCTAGATGTTCGCCTAGGGCGCCAGATCTGTGGAGGCGCTGCGCTGGTAGTTCTGGGAGGGAAAAAAACATTTTGACCGTTGGTGCTCATCCTAATTTTCGGCCTTGATGTAACAATATTCATAATTAAGTAAATGTAACTCCCTTTTCACCCCGGTTACACGTTTCATTTGCCCTGTATGATGGGCGCTGTAAGTGATGAAAGTGGGGGATGTTGGCTTATCTGGCGCCCGCAGCTCACAGTCCAAAGCGAGTGAGCGAGGGAGGGTGCACTGATACCAGCGCTGTTGTTATTCAAATCTGGTGCCGTGCTAGCTGCTCTAACGGATATAGGAAGAAGATGTTTCTACAATGATGTGGAGGGAGAGTCCTCTCCAGTCAGACTGATAACTACAGCTCAGTGAGGTAAAGGACTCTTGAGTGTTTAGATAGTTCACTTTAGTCTAAGTTCAAACGGTTTGGTCACAATTTATGTAAACACATATTTCCAAGGCACTCCTTTATAATTATTGGGATAAACAGGTTTTAAATCATTCCAATGTATACTATAGGACAGTAACCAAAAATATCCTTTAAAACTGGAGAGATAAAAAAAATGCATATATAAATAAATGTTAAGGTAAAATAAGATATGAATGAACAACACAGATCAAATAAGTTACATTCATTTGTTATTGGCTATGGTAGGTTATTGGTTATGTTCATATACTTATTTGATTACATCCACTTGTCTAAGATGACAACAGAGACTTTCAACCCAAACCCAGCTGTTGACTTGTGGATGCAAGCAACTAATCGCAGACTCAACCAGAGAGAAAGAAGTAGGCCTACATCATCAGCTACCATGTCTGACAGAGAGGAAGACAGTGAGGAGAACAGTCAGGAGGGTAGTGATGACAGCTTGTAGGATTACTGGTCGTGCTAATGTTGTCTTGTGTTCACCTCTGCATGTGTGTTCTGTGTTCACCTCTGCATGTGTGTTCAGTGCCGTGTGTCTGGCAAATAAAGACCCCCTCAAAAGTTACGGTTTATTTAATGTTAAGGATGAGCACCAAGCAACATCTCCAGGTGCTCCTTTGAGAACCAGGGCAAAGAAGTGATGTGCACCCCTGTTTATAGCACACAAGGGGATGGGTAATAACCGGAAAAGCATGACATGGGCTCTTTAAGTACTCCTAACAACATTTTAATGCAGTATATAGTGCGAACTATAGATCTATAGACCTGGCAGTTGAATTATTCATGACAGGTCATTGCCAGGGCTTTAGAGATATCAAGAGAAATCCAATGTGCAAATGAGATGTATTAACTTTACCAGTAATGGTGACATCATATAAATACTTGATTGAAGTAAAGGTGCAAGTTTATGTAATCGGAGGCAGCCTCTGCTTGTGTGGCTCACACATCAATGGCAAAGCACGGCGTTTGAGAGAGCGAGATCTAAACAGGATTACTTTATGCCAAAGCAGTTTGTAGAGTGAAAGAAGTGTTTCAGAACATAATCACCCGATTCATCAAAGGACAGCTTTGCTCTGCTTCTCCACTGTGCATTTTACCCATCATTAGCCCCACACAGGCACAGTATCTGTGAAGAGGAGATGTTTCTCTATTTCTGACCAGAGGTTGTCTGTAAGTTACACACTGTGTGATTCCAACTATCAAATGTAAGAAATATCTGCTCTTTGGCTTTCACCCCTTGCTGGCCTCCTTGTTTGGTTTTACAGTATCTTTGAAGATCTATGATGCATGCAACAACCACTGAATGTCCTGTTAATGAGACACATATGAAAGCATTTCTTTAATGATCAGTGTTCTTGTGCTTGTTGTTTATACTTAAGTTAATTAATGTCCTTCAGTGCGGGGAAATTGTTTTTAAAATACGATGAATAATACGATGAATAGCACAACAGGAGGGCTGTTTCATAAGCTCCAATTTATACTCATTTAAAAGGATTTGAAAAAGGAAGATCACTTAACGTTTTGTCTCACCAATGTTATTATTATTACATTATTACATTGCATTTAGCTGACGCTTTTATCCAAAGCGACGTACAATAAGTACATTCGACCAGGAAGACACAACCTTGAAGAAAACAGAATCATAAAGTACATCAGGTTTCATAGAGCCAAAACATTTCAAGTGCTACTCAACTGGCTTTAGAAAAGCCAGTCCTTTATTAGTATATAAGTGCTTTGTTAATAATTCTATCGCTCGAAGTGGAGTCGAAAGAGATGAGTTTTCAGTCTGCGCCGGAAGATGTGCAAGCCATCTGCTGTCCTGATGTCAATGGGGAGCTCATTCCACCATCTTGGAGCCAGGATAGCAAACCCACGTGTTTTTGCCGATGGGAACTTGGGTCCCCCCTGTAGCAGCAGTAATTGCTCTGTAGTAGCAATGGAAGCATTATCTGCGTATTGTGAGTTCAGTCAGACAACTTACGTGTTTCTTTAATGTTTATTAGAAGCAGCATATAGTTGAGTTTGGCGTCTAGGCTCGGGCCTCATCACTCCACAGATACACATAGCACCATGAGTGATGATTAAATAACTAACCCCCCGAGCCTACAGGTGGAAGCTGGGGTGGTGGTGGGGCAGCAAGCAGCAGCGACGTAGAGGTAGCTGCAGCAATAGCAGCAGCAAGCAATGCATGGAGAGAGATCTGGCAGGTTAGATAGAGTGGCATATTAAGGAGACTCTGTTTGGTTGGTTGTAGAGTGGCACGGGGGCGTTATGTATGAATGCAGCACAAGTGCTCGAGTTGACTGCCTGAACTAGCTCGCAGGCTTCGCCCCATTTATTTACAGAACAGATTAAGCCGGTTCAAGTGGAGATCTTTATGAATAAAAGTTGCTTTATGCTTTTCTTATTTATTCCACAACACCTGTTATAATCTAATACAATTGTGAAAATGTAGCAAACCTTAATTTCCAAGCTGGACGAAGCACTCACATTTCAAACATCCACATTTTCATCATGGTTTGTATATGGGTTTTGAAATTAAAGGATTTCGGCCTTCTCACACAGAAGTTCTGATGTGCTGTGCGAGGTGATTATAAAAGTCAATATAAATGTGCATTTAAGTGCCAACAAAAATTCAGAAATGTTACATTTTTCATAAAAGATATGAACAGTTTGACTTTCCTCCCATGCAATCGCTAGTTACTTAAAAGGATTTAAAAGATTGATCAAAATGAGAGAAAAATCTAAGCATTCCTGGTTTATCGCAAAGGCCATCGACCTTTCACTAACTAAACGTTTCTCTTGTATCCCGGTCGTCAGCTAAATAAGCCACACCTGGGCCGGGTGTGGTTTGAGATATAAAGCTCAAAATATTTGCACACACACTCTTCCTTCTGACACACTGGGTGTTTCTCAATGTCGAGGAGGCTTGCTTGGTAGCACATGTACCTCCGAGTCAGTTGCTTCAGAAGCTAGGCAATAATCCTTCCGGGGCCCCTTCTCACTTCTCTTATTTTTCATTTCCTCGCTCCTCGGTCTCGGTCTCACCGGAAGTTGATTTGTCTGCGCCATCTTGAGTACCGTCCCAATGGCCTTATTTCTGCCAGAGGATCGAGGACCGAGGAGCGAGGAGCGATAATGGAGGAGCTATAACCGAGGAACCACCAGACCATCCTCCGATGAAATCCTCAGATACTCGCCCCGCCCCCTTACTGTGTATCGTTCACTGATTGGACGATGCAGGGCATGCACTGATCTCATACTTCTTGACATGAGAGCAGTTTCCCAGCGGAGTGAAGAAAATACATGAACCTCACGAGAGTCACTCCTCAGTTTATACCGTGTTTTGTTTCAATTCCTGTTTCATTTAGTTACAAATATGTGATATATCTGAACAACAAAGTGGTCAAAAATCATTTTATTCATTTATTGGAAACATTTTCATGATCGCTTTTTTCGTTTTACATTTTCATGTATTGTCATTTCCATTCAGTCAGTCATTAAGTGCTATTAAAATGTTAATATGCTACATATCCACACAAACACACAAAGTGTGCAATCCAATGAATGTTAATCTAACTGGGTTTTGATAGATAACATATCTCTTTTTCTTCTCTCAATTATTTTATTTCTATTGTGCACTCTAATCAATATTAATCAAACTATTGTTCGTTTATACATTTTAAGAATGGCGTTTATCTTTTTTGAAAATGAGTTCTTATTTTATTTCATGTATTTGGGTCTACAACAGATGATACAAATGTTAGTGTCAGTAAATGTGTACTAACAGAGGCGGGTGTGTGTGGAAATAACGGGGACAGAGCTGCTGTCAGACGATCAGCTGTGCAGCGTCATCACAAACGGACGTCGCTTCACGTGACGCTCCGGAGGAAAGGACGTCCCATTGCTCTTAAAACTCATTTCCCTGCTTCTCGTGGTTTCCTTGCGTCTCTCCATGCTTCCCTGGTGGGAGGGACTAGACGCAGGGAAACAACGCAAGTGAGGGACGCAAGGAATCCATTTAACCGAAGTGAGAAGGACCCCTAGCCTCGGAAAACGAAGAATTGTGGAACCGGTGTGCAGTTGTGCGTCATATGTGAGGCCCCGCCTTAAATGGAGCGCGATTTCCGCCAAAGATTTGGAAATTGGTCTGTGCGCAAAGCATTGTGGGGATTTTAAGACCGCGGAGTCTACACATGTGTAGCCTCGAAATTTTCCGCAACGAAATACGCCGACCTCGGTAGAATTCCAAGTATCCTGGACATTGGAACAGTCCTTCGGCGGCACTCGATGCTTGAAATAGTGGCTCTGGAGCAGCTTTCCTCGACATTGAGAAACACCCTCTGTTTTCACGCACCCTTTCAGACTAACATGAATGATTACTGGCGTTCATTTTTCTAATTTTGACATCATCGGGTATTCCAATTTTGTCACAGCCCTTTGAGCTACGCTAAGCTAACCTTCCACTTGCTCCCCCTTATTAGACATAATTGGGAGCAGTATCAATGTCCCATAATCCTTAGCAAGAAACACATGAGTCTGATATGTCTCAAATTCAGGCCTATTTTATATCAATGTATGATTAAGTCCCAATTTGTCCTAATATAGTATTTTTATTTTAAATACAGTGAAAAGAAAAGGGTGAAATGTATGTTTAGGAAGCTCATGGTGATGATCGCTGTTATTAACAATACTGCCAATCTCCAAAGGACTTGGAACGATAATATGTGAAAATTCATCAAAATCAGCATGTTTTTGATCCTCAGTCTTAGGATCAGGTCATATTTGTCACAAGGTCTCTTTTTTTAATGGACACAGCATTAGCATTATAATTGTAATACACAGAGACCAGATATCATATGTTCTTTTACTGTAGTTACATTTTAATTTGTATGTTTGTGTCATCATGTGACAATGGCTTGAAAATGGTATCAAAATAAGCATTGTTTGATATACCATTATGATACTTGAAGGTGTCACATACTTTGTGGGGATATAGTAAGTCAAAATAATCTTGAATTTAGACTTCTTAATTAGGAATATCTTTAGGAGGTGACTTAAGGTGCAGATGAAAGGTTTCTGTCACCGTGAGTTTTCTATTCATGTATTTCTTTGTCCCTGGGCTCTTAGAGATGCTCGATCAGTGTTCACTAATTAGGAGGGCGCCTTTTTTTGCAGACGACATGGGACACAAGAGGGAGGTTTGGAAATTAATAACTGAGGTTTTATTAATGAGGGGGTATCTGCTCTGTTTGGCCAGAGAACAATATGAGAATGAGCGATCTGACGCAAGCTCTATCCATCACTCTCAAACTGTGTGGGGACACCAGCGGAGCAAAGCTTTTAGAGGAAATCTTTAACGTGGGCACAAGATAACAAAAGAAAATTATCGTCTGATATATGCACCTCAAAAAATATTGTTAAAAGGCTAATCTAATGCATTCAGTTTGAAAGGACCGATATTAATTGCTCTACTAAGAGCTCCTGAATGGCATCACCTCATTGTGCTATGTACACCCCCAACGAGCACTCAGTCTTCAGAAACCTTTGCCAAATATTTTCTTTTTCCTGATTTTTTAATGACTAAAAAAATCATGTGGCTAAATGATATTTAATGTGGTGTTCATACTTCGTTAGCAGGTTCTAAATTAGGAAAAGTAAGAAACGTGCATTTTATGAATTTGTTGTGATATTTTACACTTCAACTATGCTTTTAGTTCATTAAAAACTTTAAAAGACATATTGTTGTAACCATCTAGCAGCTCTGTGAACCTGTACTTGTGACACTAACGCTAAATGCTAACATCAGCATGCGAACATTAGCACCATTGCTATATTTCATACTGATATTCAGCATGTCTATCATGTTCATTTATCTGGTGTTTTCCAATTAGCGCTAAACAAATGTTATCTAAAGGCTGACTGGCATCTGCCAGTGGCACTAGATGGCAGTCTGAATAGTGAATATTTATACAAAGTCATAATAATTCAATCTAATATTTGTGAAGTACTCAACAAACATAATTAACACAGCTTTTGTTCAACAATTCTCATTATCAATCTGTATGTAGGCTATCAGCTTGAGAGAAAACAAAACCATAATACAAAGTGTTTGCTTTTGTATAAAGTAAATAGAATATGAAATCAACCTGATTAAAAGAGAGCGGCGGTGTTGGGTTGATATATTGCACAGGAAGAGGAAGATCACTGGTGCAGTTGCAATATTTGTTTGGTTGAAGGAATGCATTAACAAACATTGTGAATAATCCATGAACTTAAAGGTCCCATGTCATGGCCATTTCTACCGATCATAACTCCATTGTTGAGGTCTACTAGAATATATTTATATTCTGCAATTTTCCAAACTCACATTGGTTTCTCATACAGCATCTCTGTATAGTATGTGTATTCACTCTCTGTCCTACATGGCTTGTTGGAGCTCCTGCCCCCCCCTCCCTGTGAGCCCACTGTGCTCTGATGAGTCCACCACCGTTACAGCGGAACATCAGTGTTTATGTGTTACAATGGCGTTTGCAACCAGAAAATGACACCAGTAATGACAAACAGATCAAGGTCTGGGTGCCACGTGTTGATGGGACGTTGCGCGGCTCGCTGCTGCGAGGAGCGGACAGTGTGAGCTGGGTGCATTTCCTGCTTGCTGCGTGGGATCTGCGAGACAGCGAGACATCGCGAATGGACGCGGGAAGAGGGGGGATGCAGCACCCCCATCTGCGAGGCTCCACTAGCACCCGCAACCCCCCACACCCCCAAACGCGGCGCACCTACAGTGTAAGCGGGCCACAGTTTAGCCGCTGCGAGGCTCCACTAGCATCTCCCCCCCCAGCGCGTCACAGTTTCGCCGCTGAGAGAGTGTGTGTGTGTGTGTGTGTGTGTGTGTGTGTGTGTGTGTGTGAGGAGCTGTACCCAGGAGGTAAACAATGGAAAAAGAGAAATCTCCAACGAGGCGTTCTGGGAAAGCATAGACAGGTCTCTTCTGTGTTAGAGTTGTACTCGCTACAGGGTGTACTTTGAGGGTTTGTGACTCTGCAGACCGTTTACATGCATAAAAACCTTAACACACGGGTAATAACCGGAAAAGCAGGACAAGGGATCTTTAATATGTTTTTGGTGTCTTCAATCTTCAATAAATATTGAAAGTGTTGTAAAAAATTAGGTTTCATTAACACTTAAGAAGTGGCACATACCTCAAATTTGAACAATGAGTTTTCAATGTAGACAAGATCATAAAATGTCAGTGCCAAACTTGTACAATGTGTTCCAGTCCAATCCAGTGTGGTCAATGTGCTTTGACTCACCGAGTGGCTCCATCCAAACCACCTCAAGCAGATCTCACTGAACTTCAAGGATAAATGCAAGGCTCCATCGAGGAGGAAGTTGCTCAGGCGAGGACGGTGAGGAGACAGAGGCTGTGTGCTGGAGGTTTCTTGGGTATAGACTTAATAAGCACTGGCAATTTCAGCAGAGACACACGGGACCACCATGGCGAAGTAGGACATTACCTTTTCTCTTCAAACAGGTTGAAGTTGTGAAGTATTGATGTGGGAAAGTGTAACGAAATCTTTGAACATTTCCTTCGGTTTCCAGATCAAGATTGATTAAAGTGTGCCAGGAAAAGACTGGTACTCAATAGAAGTCTTTCTATCGGTGAGGGTCAGGCTAGACAGGCAGGTTTCTAACTAGATGCTGGTACTAGTGCTATATACTTTAAATCCAAGGACCAGCGGGGGAAATCTAAGGCCGGGAAATTGAATGAGGAATGTTTTCCCTCCCTCAACGCCATCGAGTTCTGCTCTTGTTATAGACACTTAACCCCCGTTTGTCCTTGTGGTGCTGCGATGTGGCCGAGAGCAGAGGACTGTGCTGGGCAGCTCATGGCTGGAAATGTAACTGAGTGAGTAGGAAGCATGGCATCCACCATCTCTACACAGATAAGGGATGATCAATTAGAAAAACAAGGTTAGCATCTGCTTCTGAATGCTCCCAGCGTTTTAATCTCAAAGGGTGACCTAGATCAGATCATTTGGGATTTTCAAGCTTCATAATGTAGACACACAATGACTTGGATGTTAAAGGGATTAAAAAGAAGTCCCTGCCTCGTACTTCTATGTATTTCTAAATAGTGTTGATAGCTCATATTTAGATTGAAAGTGTATTGCCCAACACATGATCCACACTGTTCTTAGTTAAAGAGGAAACTTTGTTAAGGATAGGCAACAATTGCAGGGTTAGGGTTAGAACATGTACACCACAAAATAACACTATTTAAGTAATTATCTTCCATATATTATTCATCCTCAATGGTAAAACACTACATTTATTTTTTTAAAGGGGTAAGCACATACTAGGGGTGTCCAAACTTTTTTCACGAGGGCCACATACAGAAAAATATACGAAGGGCTGGGCCGCCCACTAGAGGTGAGGTATATTGCCTCATAAGTTAGAAAAATTAATCAAATGTAGGTAAATTATGCTTAATACTTGAATATGCTTAAAGCCCACGTCACACTGACACCCGATGGACACACGAATATGGAATTGTGAATTTCGCACGAAGATGGCCCCGAACCACACACGAAGGCAAGGCAAGGCAAGTTTATTTATATAGCACCTTTCAACACAAGGCAATTCAAGGTGCTTTACAAAAATGAAAGACATTCAGACAAAGGCATTTAAAAACAGTAAAAGATAATAAAAGAAACATTAAAAGAAAAAATGCATGAATAAAAAGTTACAGTGCAGTTTAAGATATGAATAGTTCACACAGAAGTTCCACTTTACTGATGAACACAACGGCTCAGTTTCAATTAAAATTAAAAGCAGCGACAAAAAGAAAAGTCTTCAGCCTGGATTTAAAAGTAGTCAGAGTTGCAGCGGACCTGCAGGTTTCTGGGAGTTTGTTCCAGATATTTGGAGCATAATAACTGAACGCTGCTTCTCCATGTTTAGTTCTGACTCTGGGGACAGAAAGCTGACCAGTCCCTGAAGACCTGAGAGATCTGGATGGTTCATAATTTAGCAGGAGGTCAGAAATGTATTTTGGGCCTAAACCATTCAAAGATTTATAAACCAGCAGCAGTATTTTGAAATCTATTCTTTGACACACAGGAAGCCAGTGTAAAGACTTCAGAACAGGAGTGATGTAATCCACTTTCTTAGTGTTAGTGAGGACTCGAGCAGCGGCGTTCTGAATCAGCTGCAGCTTTCTAATATATTTTTTAGTGAGACCTGCGAAGACACCATTGCAGTAGTCGAGTCTACTGAAGATAAAAGCATGGACAAGTTTTTCCAAATCCTGCTGTGACATTAGTCTTTTAATCCTAGATATGTTCTTTAGGTGATAGTAGGCTGATTTAGTAATTGTTTTAATGTGACTGTTGAAACTCAGGTCAGAGTCCATGACTACACCTAGATTTCTGGCTTTATCTGTTGTTTTGAACATTGCAGACTGAAGCTCAGCCCTAACTTTTATACGTTCTGCCTTGGCTCAAAAAACCATTACCTCAGTTTTGTCTTTGTTTAATTGGAGAAAGTTCTGACACATCCAGTCATTTATTTGTTTACAACATTTACATTACATTTAAGACATACAACTGCAACGAAAGTAACAAAAACAATTATGTTAAAGTACTACGATACTGTACTGATATTTTCAGACTTTGTTCTTTACTTTATCCGTCTTTATATGTTGAAGATATTAAGTTTTCTCCGTCATGTTGCTTCCATAGCATATACAACTTCCTGTCAACTCGCCTTCAAAATAATATGTTATATCCTTTCCAGTTTCACAGAACACAAATTGGGTTATTTACATAATATGTTTACATGATTTTGTTGTGCAATAAAACAACCAGATGGACACATGATAAAGGAAATGTTCAAATTCGGCTCTAATCGTAGCAACATCGGGCCATTCGTGAGGGCATCTTAAGCCATCGTATGACCGCCGGTGGAGTTTCTCAGGCTCCGGCAGCAACTTTGTGAGCGGTGGCAACATCTTTGGCATGCCAAAAAATTGCTGAAGGACCTTGCGAAGGTTAATTTTCGTGTTGAATTCGTGTGTCAATTTTGCCCTTCGTAAGGCCATCGTGAGGGCATCTTGTCAAATCGTCTTTACTTCGTGTTATCATTGGTGCCATCGGCATTCGCCCCGATCAGAGCGAGGGCGAATGCCCGATGGCACCGATGATAACACGAAGATGACACGATTTGAGAAGATGCCCTCACGAGTGCCTTACGAAGTTGCCGCCGGAGCCTAAGAAACTCCACCGGCGGTCATACGATGGCTTTAGATGCCCTCACGAATGGCTCGATGTTGTTACGATCAAAGCCGAATTTGAACATTTATTTTATCGTGTGTCCATCGGGTGTCAATTTCGGGACAGTGTGACGCAGGCTTTAACAAAAACAACAGCCTACATCAAAGCTCTCCATAAGGTTTCATTTATTTCATTAGCAGCTCATTCTTTAAAACAGGAGCCTCATGCTCATCAAAAGAGGAAATACTGTAGGAAGGTTTATTTCTTATGAAAATAAGTTATTGGGTTTTTTTGTATCAATTTAGATTTGATAGAAAATGTTTTCAAAGTTAATTGACTGCATTTGTTTGAAAAGTGGGCTTCTTAACACATGAATACTGTGTAATATCTGTTTTCATCTATATTTAAGAAGTACAATACAAGACAAGCACAAGTTTCATTTGTGTCGCGTACTCCATTGACATTTTTGAATTTTCTGAGGGCCGATTCAAAATGTAGTTTGGACACCCCTGCTATAGACCAACAAAAGTATATACTTAATAAAAACAGCTCTATACCAGTTAAGGATACATTTATGAAATCTGATCAGCAAAGGGAAAACAATATGCTAAGAATAAAAACTGAATTGTGAAATTGTGGATCGAAGCCAATTCAGCCTTTCTTATTAGCTGCTAATCTTAGTTATCCGTCAATAACTAGAATTGTATTTCTTGCCAGTAAATATACATGGCGTTTTTTTTAATATATGTTGTGCTCTTCAGTTTCACTGGATATTTAGACCTCTTCTTTGTTGTAAAAATAGAAGGAGGGTTCTCGTGCTACATTTGAGTATGGACTTGCTCTTCAACAGGAGAGAGATACAAACAGAAATAAATGTCAAGCTTTTGACCAAAATCATCCCTAACCTTCTCCACTACAACAACTTCACATACTAGACACAAGAGACCCTTGTTTCTAAAACATCATTGTCTTTGTTCATTTCACCTCAATGACCTGCTTCATCTTCACTTGACATTTCTTGTCTCTCTGAATTGCATCCTTGTCTTTTCTCTCTTGTTGTGACTGGAGTTATTGAGCATTGCCTAAGTGTCTAAGTGTAGTCATCTTTCCAGGTCAGGGAGGAAGTGGACTTCGCTGAGTAACATTCTCCATATATATTGTACACGATATTGACACTTTACATGTTCTCCTTGCTGTATTGCCAACACATTCTCACTCCCAACTCAGCCTATGTTGACGTTATGACTCAGGGTCCCTGTCGTCACTTTCCAACGCAAGGGGGGCCCTTTAGCGTTGAGTTTCAACTATCTGGGAGTCCCATTGACTTGCATAGAGCTCCCTGAACGTTGGTAAAAGACGAGTTGGGATCGCGGCGAAATGCTCTCCGCAGATCCATTCTCACAGCGTTTATCAACCTTTTTCTTACTCAATATCAAGCCAAACTTATTGTGTTTACTTCTTTATTTTAATTGAATAATGTAGGGATTTTGTTGCCGTCAGTTATGAGGAGTCGCGGCTCAGAATACTGAAATCTGTATTGTTTCATCGTTTTTTCCTTCTAATTTTGTATTATTTTCTCAACAATAACACATCATTATCCTTGTGTTTATTTATTTGTTTGATTAATAAACACAAGTTGGAGTCCGTCAGGACCGAGGGTCGGAGCAGCTCATAGTAGTTGCTTTAGAGAATTTTACACCCGGAAGTAAGTATTCGCTTGACAAACCCTGTGATCAGGGCCGCCCCTCCCTACAGGCCAATCACGCAGGCTGCATGGGGCCCCGCCTTGCACAGGGGGCCCCGCCCAGAGGGCCTCAGCTGCTGTGCGCAGTTCTCCGCTCAGTTCTCCGCCACCCCCCCGCGAGAGTGAGAGGTGACAAGGGGAGCACGTGTGTAACCCGACACCGTTGCAATATCGACATCTGACCAATCACGGCTTTGATACGGCCACTAGTGCAGGTGAAGAGATGTCGGTGAAAAGACAGTTTCAGTCCGGAGCAAGCAAGAGGGGAAAAAAAACGAAAACATGAAGAAACTAGAGCATCACTCGAAGGTTGGCTATTGTATGAGTCAAATGTACAATTTACGAATGTTGTATAAGTCAAATTGCCAATTGCCATATTAAAAAATCAGCTGCAATTCACGACATGAAGAAGGCAGTCTCCACATAGCATATAGGCTAATGGAGATGCAGTTATTTCCAGCATTCATTATTTAACATTCATTCAAGTATGTTATGCCTTTTATCTGCTGATGTACAGGAGGAGGAGAGATACACTGTCTGTCTAGTTGGCTTACATAACAGTTCAAGTTTACAGCCTAAAAAACATGAAGAATGTTTTCCCCTTTTATTCATTGTTATGTCAATTTGCACATTTCATGGTGATGCTCAGCCTCTCCCCTTAAGGCAAGGCAATGCAAGTTTATTTATATAGCACCTTTCAACACAAGGCAATTCAAGGTGCTTTACAAAAATGAAAGACATTCAGACAAAGGCATTTAAAAACTGTAAAAGATAATAAAATAAACATTAAAAGAAAAAATACATGAATAAAAAGTACATGAATAAAAAGTCAACTTTTACTCCTAACAGTCATCATCATGTCAACAACAACACAGAGAAATACTGATAGAAATGTGTGTGTAGTTGTTGTAACATTGCTGACAGAGGGAACTACATTTGAATACAGATTTAAGAAATATCAGTTTTTGAGCATGTCATAAGCATGTTTTGTCTTGACTATATTACAACTATATTATAATAAAATAATATATTTATATTATTGAATTGATTATGATTATTATTAGTAGAAGTAGTTTATTTGCATTAATTATGTTTTAATCTTTTTGAGGCTAGTATTTGGCAGGAAATGCAGACGTACCTGTAAACGCATGCTGAACGACATACATGCACATTTACCATTTACCTCACTGTATACAAAGTAACTGTGTTGATAATAATAATAAACAGGAATTATATTTGCAAAGTAGCCTACTTTGTTTCCAAAAACAACTGTCGGTTGGGGGGGGGGCCTCATCTCACAATGTCGCTTGGGGCCCCAAGTTGGCCAGGGGCGGCCCTGCCTGTGATAGTCCTCAAGCTCTGTGATTGGTTGTTTGAGTGTGCGCCGAGGGTTACGCCGAACGCCGAACAGCACTTTGAAATGGGATGGAACCACGGCAGACTGTCCAAAACTGGATTTGAACGGGTCCACCCCCTCCCCCACCCAGTCCCCAGAACTACACATGCTGGCTATTTTGTGTTTCGCAACATGTTCTATGGCACGTCTCTATTGGGAATTAAGACGTTTTCATATTTCCCATAATAAGAAGTTGCCAGTATTAAACTATACATCCCTGGAGGTTTAGGGGATAGGAAACACTCACATTTAAAACATATAATTAATAAATGGGTGAAAATTGCTTGTGCCCATAATGGGCAGCATTAATATACCCACATGACAGCTAAGGTCAGAAGAGCTTTATTTAACAGCTGGTCTTATGTCTGTGACCCCTCCTGTTGTTCATTGATAAGCCTGAAACATGCACTTGTCAAGGTTCAGAGGCAAATGTTGCAAATATGGCAGTAGCCATCGATCATCTTAAGATAATATATACTTTATTGATCCCAAGTTGGAAACATTTGCGTTACATCAGCATGTGTAACAGTTGTAAATATGCAGTGGTGTTTATTTGTAAATCATTTAGTATAATCACACAAATTCTGTGTTTTATATTTAATAATCTGTGTTCTTTATTTATTGAATGTTCAATACCTGACAAGGTCGGAGATGAAAAACTTGGGTCGCAGGTTCCTCAACATGCAGTGCATTACAAGACATCTGTCTGTCAATATGTGTGTATACCTCCACCATTAAACTGTCGTATTCTGCACATTTCTTATACTATCTACATACATCTTATAAGAGTGTTACGGACTCTGCCTTCTACCTGCTCATTAATCTGTCTGTGAGTGTTTTCAGCTTTGTGTGTTCTACAGTATGTGCGGTTGCCTTCACGTCATTGGCTGCCATCTTCTGGTCCGTCCCCGAAGATTGTGATTGGAGCACGCCGGGCCCGACGCACCCCAATCCCAGCGCACACCTTCGATGAGACGACTACAAAGCCAGTCGACGGTGATCATTCGGGAGGCTCTGTTGTGGGAGAGTTAAGCCTCTCGCCTTAACGGTGGTTAACTCGGTGATATTAGATTTGTCTTGGTTAGCTTAGCATCATTTTGGACTGTTGTTTGTGTCAATCGCTGTCTTTGCTCAGTTCCTTTATTAGTTTGTACCACTGTGATAGTGAGGGGTATTTAGTTTATGATGTATATTTCTTTGTCGTTCGAATAGGCTCATTTTGTTAGAGTCCTCCTTCTGTTTGCTCCTTAGTTTAGCCTGCGCCCTTTTAGCCCCTTTTGTTTGCTTGCCTTTTTGTTTAACTTGTGTGTAAATAAATACTTGTAACTTTACCAATTCCAACTGGTGTATGTCACTTTCCCCTACCCTAGAAGGGGGACGTAACAAAGAAAATATCAGTTAAAATAAGTGCTTCAACATACAGTAGTTAACATAGCAGGAAAGCAATATATTAGTACTTTGTCAGGCTTAATATTTATACCCCCAAAGCTTTTTTCTTATTCAAAATAAGACCTTAACCCAAAGTATTCTTTAATGTTTAAATAAAGCCTTATTAGTTTGTCTGTCTGTGTCTCCTATTAATATCTAATAATTAGGGCTGTCGGTTGATTAAAATATTTAAATCGCGATTAATAGCATGATTGTCCATAGTTAATCGCGATTAATCGCAAATTAATCGCACATTTTGTATCTCTTCTAAATGTACCTTAGAGGGATATTTTTCAAATTTGTAATACTCTTATCAACATATGAATAAATATGCTTTATATGTGTGTTTATTATCATTTGAACAATGACAAATATTCTAATGAATATTAAACACAACAACCTCTGAACATTACAAATATTCGCCTCAATTCAACCTGGAACCTCTCTCATACAATATAGTGTGTGTGTGTGTGTGTGTGTGTGTGTGTGTGTGTTTGTGGTGTGTGTGTGTGTGTGTGTGTGTGTGTGGTGTGTGTGTGTGTGTGGTGTGTGTGTGTGTGTGTGTGTGTGTGTGTGGTGTGTGTGTGTGTGTGTGTGTGTGTGTGTGTGTGTGTGTGTGTGTGTGTGTGTGTGTGTGTGTGTGTGTGGAGAGACTGTGATGGATCGTTGGAGCTATGTGCAGCTCAAGGCATATGCTCGAACGGGAGCTACCTGGACGCTGTAATCATGTTGTGCGCACTATCCGTGCTGAGTGTGCTGACTTTTCGTACAATGTCCCACTGTCTGGCTGCCTGCATAAAGTCAAGTGCTCGGCGAAATGTCGCTCCTCTGTTTTCATTGAAACAGCACCTTATGCTAACAACAGCAATACACGTAAGGTATGCCTCGCTCGCTCGCGCCACACATACACACACCCTCCCGGTCCTCCCGATGGCCAGTCGGTGCCTGCCGGTGAACGTGGAAGTGTGGTCTGCCACAAGCGGGCGGCAGGAGCGGGGCTGTCAGCATCAGCTAGTAGAATGTATTTTAAACTCGATGCTCTCTGAAACTACGGGGCGGCCGAGGACAAAAAGTACACATGCGTTAATCACGTTAAAATAATTAGTGGCGTTATTTTTTTTTTGCGTTAACGCGTTATTAACGCGTTATTGACAGCCCTACTAATAATACAAATAATACATTTCAATAACGTGCTTTAACCACCAGGAGTCCCTTTCTATCAGCTATGCACCGTTATGGTGCACAGCCTATCTACCAATTGGATCAAATATAAAAGTCAGCCAAATTAGTATTGATACTGCAAGGAGAAGTATATTGTAAAGAGAAATTGAAGATGTTGTTTAATTGCTGATATATTTATGATCCACGTCACATATTCAGTTTCAACGGCAGTTCTTCCTGTTTGTCTAGAAGTCTTCTCATCGGGGCTCTATAAATAAAGAACTACGGCAGATGTGTAATATTTAATGCAGCCGAACCATGTATTACAATGCCGTTATGTGATGACTTCCAAAGAGAAAAGCAAGCACACTCGGAATAAAGTTTTTTTTTTTTTTTTTTTTTAATGTTTTCGGATTTCACATCACATAAACACCATATCCCAGCGTGCATTGCGGCTAAACCATCCAATCACAGAGCTTGAGGACTCATCACGGGGTTTGAGCAAAGCGGAGAGAATACTTACTTCCGGGTGTAAAATTCTATTAAGCAACTACTATGAGCTGCTCCGACCCTCGGTCCTGACGGACTCCAAAAGTCCGACATTATACAATCAAACAAATAAATAAACACAAGGATAATTGTGTGTTATTGTTGAGTAAATAACAGTGTGTGGTTTAGAAAATAATACAAAATTAGAAGGAAAAAATGATGAAACAATACAGATTTCAGTATTCTGAGCCGCTACTCTCCCCATAACTGACGGCAACAAAAGTCCTACATTATTCAATAAAAAAAAAGAAGTAAACACAATAAGTGTGGTTTGATATTGAGTTAGATAAAGGTTGATAAACGCTGTGAGAATGGATCTGCGGAGAGCATTTCGCCGCGATCCCAACTCGTCTATTACCAACGTTCAGGGAGCTCTATGCAAGTCAATGGGACTCCCTGATAGTTGAAACTCGACGCTAAAGGCCCCCCCCTTGTGTTGGAAAGTGACGACAGGGACCCTGACATAACGTCAACATAGGCCGAGTTGGGAGTGAGAATGTGTTGGTATAGCTGCTCCTGTCTATTCTGTATTTCTTACGGATGTTTTTAACACAGCGTTTCCCCGTCTGCATCAAGATTCTTAGGGGAGAGAAGGACGTGTATTCATTTTGAGGCAGACTTGTGATAGATAAAAAGCCCTATTATGTTTTGGGGGGTTTTCCCTTAACTGTAGTGCACTGGTCACCAACACGTCGATCGTGAGCTACCGGTAGCTCACGGGCAGCTTTTCAGTAGCTCGTAAAGAGACTGTGTAAAGAACATCCGACGACAATAAATGCACTTGTGTCGCTGCGGCTCAGACACACATGCAGGGGCATTTCCTGGACCTGGAAACATTCGGGGCTTAGCCCACAGTTCATTAAGGTACATTAAGGTACGTTAAGGTACCGGGCGCTACAGTGGAAATATCTACTGCAACACTCCCCACACGCACAAACACAGTACAGCTCACGGCATATAGGTGTAAGCAGGGGTAAAGTGCTATTTTTTACAAGTGGGGGGCGGACCTAACCTCCTCTAGGGGGGTCCTCACCTCCTATAGGGGGGTCCTCACCTCCTCTAGGGGGGTCCGGGGGCATGCTCTCCCGGGAAGATTTTTTTTAAATATTGAAGTTAAAAGCATCAATCTGGTGCCCTTTGAGAGCAAAATGAAGAGATATGGATACATATTTCAACACCCATATGAAACAGAACAGTTTACTTTAGTGTATGTCAAAATAACATAAATATGTGTTTTTCTGGCGAAGCAAATGTTGTAGAGTCGTTTGAATGTGAATCTTTCATCAGGACCTTAGGTGAGAAAAATAATTAGTTGTTGAATTATTAATCAGTTTCTTCAGCAATAATCGCTGTAAAAGTGTTAGTCCTCTGAGTCTGGATTCATTATCGCTCTACAGTGGATGATCAGAATCTGATCAATGATGACATGTATAGCCGCATGTCATCATTTCAGCGCTGGTTGTCTTGGTGGTGCCCAGCAAACAATATGGGCTTCGTAAATAATTGGACAGCCTTCTGGGGAAAACCTGGTCTGATTAAGAGAGACGGCATTCATCCTACTTTGGAAGGTGCAAATCTCATTTCGGCAAACATTTCAGGGCTTTGTGGACTTAATCCATGACAAACTGGAGTTGAGACCAGGAGGCGGAGTCGCAGTCTTATACGCTTCTCTGCGCTCTCTCCTAGGCAGTCATCCATAGGAATCCCGAACCCAATAAAATACCCAATATTAACGGTGTGTGTGTCTGCCCAAGGACAAGTTAAGGTAAAACCTAATAGAGGTGTCATACATAATAACCTAATAAAAGTAAATGTAACAACTACTACAGTGCAACAAAACAGGAAGATTAAATGTGGTCTCTTAAACATAAGATCTGTAGCATCTAAAGCAATATTGGTAAATGATTTAATATCAGATTATAATATTGATATATGCTGTCTCACTGAAACTTGGTTGAGACATGAAGAATATGTCAGCATAAATGAGGCCACTCCACCCAGCCATATCAATACTCATATTGCCCGAGGCACGGGCCGAGGAGGTGGAGTTGCAGCAATCTTTGACTCAAGTTTACTTATCAATACTAAACCAAAATTAAATTATACCTCCTTTGAAAGTCTCGTTTTTAGTCTTACGCATCCGACCTGGAAAACTTTGCAGCCAATCTTATTTGTTACAGTGTACCGTGCACCAGGTCCTTATTCAGAATTCTTATCAGAATTCTCTGAGTTTTTATCAACCTTGGTTCTTAAAACAGATAAAGTAATTATCGTAGGTGACTTTAATATTCATGTTGACGATGATAAAAATAGCCTTACTGTTGCATTTAACTCTATATTAGATTCTGTTGGTTTCTGTCAGAGTGTAAATAAACCAACCCACTGCTATAATCACACTCTCGACCTTGTTCTGACTTATGGTATTGAAATTGAGCAACTATTAGTCGAACCGCATAATCCTGCTTATCTGACCATTTCTTAGTAACTTTTGAAGTACTGTTACTAGACTACAAAGTATTAGTCAAAAGCTCCTGCAGCAGAAACCTATCTGTTAGTGCTATAGCCAAATGTAAGGAAGAGATTCCACCAATACTTAACTCGATAGCATGTCTGCATGTAAGGGAGGAAACTTATACAAAATGTACACCACCCCAAATTGATCATGTTGTTGATAGTGCTACAGATGCGCTGCGAATAAAATTAGACTCTGTTGCTCCTTTGAAAAAGAAGAAAATAAAACAACATAGATTAGCTCCATGGCATAATGCCGAAACCCGCAAAATAAAGCAAAAGTCGAGACAACTTGAAAGGATATGGCGTTCCACTAAACTTGAAGAATCGCGTTTAATTTGGCATATTACTCTCAATGAATATAAGAAAGTACTGCGTAAAGCGAGAGCAGCTTACTACTCTTCATTAATAGATGAGAATAAGAATAATGCAAGATTTATTTTCAGCACTGTAGCCAGGCTGACAGAGAGCCACAGCTCGATTGAGCCTTCTATTCCCATAGCACTCAGTAGTAATGATTTGATGTGCTTTTTTAACGATAAAATTGTTACTCTTAGAAACAAAATTAATGACCTCTTGCCTTTGACCAGTATAGTGTTATCAACAGCTCCCGGAAACGTAAGTTCTAATATTACACTAGATAGTAAACTAGAATGCTTTTCAGCCATAAACCTTGAACAATTAAATTCAATGATTCTCTCTTCTAAACCATCAATGTGTATGTTAGACCCAATTCCAACTAAGCTGTTGAAGGAAGTTTTTCCATTAATTAGCACTTCTTTATTAAATATTATGAATATGTTTTTATTATCAGGCTATGTTCCACAATCATTCAAAGTAGCAGTGATAAAACCGCTTCTTAAAAAGCACAACCTCGATCCAGAGGTTTTAGCCAATTATAGACCTATTTCTAATCTTCCGTTCCTCTCAAAAAGTCTTGAGAAAGCGGTCACAAAACAGTTGTGTGATTACTTAAAAAACAATGATTTATTTGAAGATTTTCAGTCTGGCTTTAGAACACATCATAGCACAGAGACAGCTCTGGTTAAAGTCACAAATGACATTCTAATAGTCTCTATTCTTGTTTTGCTCGATCTCAGTGCTGCATTTGATACTATCGATCATGATATCTTATTGCAAAGACTAGAGCACTTAGTTGACATACAGGGAACTGCTTTAGGCTGGTTTAGGTCCTATCTATCTGAACGCTCTCAGTTTGTACGTGTCAATGATGAATCTTCCACGCAAACCAAAGTTAGCCATGGAGTGCCACAGGGCTCAGTGCTCGGACCTATTTTGTTCACATTATATATGCTTCCGTTAGGCAATATTATAAGGAATCATTCTGTACATTTTCATTGTTATGCGGATGATACTCAACTATATTTATCAATCAAGCCTGATGAAATTAATCATCTAAATAAAATTCAAGACTGCCTTAAGGACTTAAAAACGTGGATGACCTTAAACTTTTTGATGTTAAACACGACCAAAACTGAAGTTATTGTACTTGGCCCGAAGAATCTACGAAACAAATTATCTAAGGATATACTAACCATGGATGGCATTAATTTGGCCTCCAGTGAGACTGTAAGGAATCTTGGTGTTATATTTGATCAGGATTTATCCTTTAACGCCCACATAAAATCAATTTCAAGGACCGCCTACTTCCATCTACGTAACATTGCAAAAAATCAGGCATATCTTGCCTCAAAACGATGCAGAGAAACTAGTCCATGCATTTGTTAATTCAAGGCTGGATTATTGTAACTCTTTATTATCAGGGTGTACCAAGAAGTCAGTCAAGTCGCTTCAGCTGATTCAAAATGCTGCGGCTCGTGTACTAACCAGAGTTAGGAAAAGGGACCACATTACTCCTGTTCTGGCTGCCTTACACTGGCTCCCTATTGAACACAGGATATAATTTAAAATTCTTCTTCTCGCCTACAAAGCCCTTAATGGGCAGGCGCCATCTTACCTTAAAGAACTCATTATACCCTACTGTCCTACTAGGGCATTGCGTTCCAAGAATGCAGGGTTGTTGGTTGTTCCTAGAGTCTCTAAAAGTACAATGGGAGCCAGAGCCTTTTCTTATCAAGCTCCACATTTGTGGAATCAGCTTCCAGTTTGTGTTCGGGCGGCAGACACCCTATCCGTTTTTAAGAGTGCGCTTAAGACCTTCCTTTTTGATAAAGCTTATAGTTAGGGCTGATTAGATTCAGCCCCTAGTTTTGCTGATATAGGCTTAGTTTGTCGGGGGACATCTTACTTCTTCCTTCTCTCTGTCTATACCTGTGTACTCTCATGTTCCGATTAACCCAGCTTCCCCACATGTCTTTCTTTTTGGTGTCTGTATACGCCGGGATCCGGAGACATGGATGATCCTGCGCTCCTGTCCTGCATCGCGAGCCCTGGATCTTGAGTCGTGGCTGTGGTCCTGGATCATAGGTCCTGGATGGATATCGTGGATTCATCTTCCTATTATACACACATGCATTTCCAAATATTTGGATTGCCTATGTTGCAAATGTATTATCTTTTCAATTTACACACGGCATCTATTGCACGTCTGTCCGTCCTGGGAGAGGGATCCCTCCTCTGTTGCTCTCCCTGAGGTTTCTCCCATGTTCCCTTTAAACTGTGGGTTTTCTTCTGAAGTTTTTCCTTGTACGATGTGAGGGTCTAAGGACAGAGGGTCTAAGGACAGAGGGTCTAAGGACAGAGGTTGTCGTATTGTCATACTGATATTTTGTACAAACTGTAAAGTCCACTGAGACAAATGTGATATTGGGCTATATAAATAAACATTGATTGATTATTTGATTGATTGATCAGAAGCAGCTGTCATTACAATTGTTACAGAATTGTGTCAAAAATGTAATCCAGTGTGGTGTCTTTATATGAAACAAACAAGTGTTCATTTAGATTCCTGCAGATTAAACTGCACTGTAGATATCAGCGAGAGATGTGTGTCAGGTGTGTGTAATACTGTTTTCCATTGGAGACCTATTCACAACGTAATGTCAAAGTGTAATACAGCATATTACTTTTTTTAAAAGCAGAGGTAGAAAAAAACAGCAGATATTCATAACATATAACATATTCTTTCTTCTTACTGGAACTTTTCTAATTGGATTTTAGTCACTTTTTTATTTTGTATTACTAATATCTCCTCTGCCATTTGTATTGCATAGCAGTGCATGGCAGCAAATTATATCAGTACATGCACCTGGGTGATAAAGACATTGATAGATGATGTTCTTCATGCTATATAAGTTTCTCCTATATAACATGAAGAAGTTTCTGCTAAAACAGCATCAAGTCATTATGCCAAAGCTCCAATAATACACCTTAATAATACATCTTCCCAGAATACAAGCAATACGGTGCTGGAACTTAATTATGAAAACACTTGACTAGACACTTAATACGTTTTCCACCATAAGTAATATGTGGAGTTTTAACTTTGCAATTTCATTTTCTTTAAAAAGTTCATTATGACAGAACGTTACTTCAACTTTTCAAATAATCACACATTCTGAGCTCGGTGACATTTCTCTGCAAAATGTCATTACTTCTTACCATCGTTTTGAAAATTGCGAGAACAGTTGGATTTCTTTGTTGGCAGCTGCATGAAGTGTCACTTCTGCCAGCCATAGTGGAACATGTGAGCATTTAAAAGGTTCTTTACACAATTATTAAACAGCACAAATATGAGCACATTTATTCTGCCATAGTTAGAAACACTTTCACACTTCCTGCAGGTGTTCTTGTGGGATTGCTGGTATTTAAAGGTTTTCTTTTTAAACAGTTGCAAATAACACAATCTTTTTTCAGGTGAAAATGACACACATAAGGTGGAGTGCGTAGATAAATCATTCCCAGGAAGTTATGGTGTTAAAGAAAACGTATTATGCTCATTTTCAGGTTCATGTTGTTGTGCCTTTTCTGTGCGTCCATGCTTTAATGTTCAAAAAGCTCTATTTTTCTCTGCCTGAGCTGCAGCACCTCTTTTCACCCTCTGTCTGAAACCAGAGCCCAGTCTGCTCTGATTGGTTAGCTGGCCGGCTCTGGTCACCTGCACATCACGTACAATGTGTTGGAGCGCTAGCCAATAGAAGAGGGAGTGTTACATAGTCATGTCATTATGTGACGGAAGTAAACAAAGGACAGAACTCTGAATTTCCAAATGAACCTATCAGATTAAAGTATTCAACCATGCTGTGTAATAAAACCCTGTAATGCAGAAGTAATCACATCCTTATGCCTAGTCTACAGAAATATACATTATTGCCTAAAAGCTACACATGTACATTTATGGATTTACATGTTAAATGAAGCTTAAAAATAAATAACTACACAGCACATGTATATGCATTTAGTTATATGTTGTACATACAGTATTACACTTTGAGTTGCATGCTTCAAAGCAAGCCATTTACACACTCTGGTAAAAGTGTGACAGCTTTAAGAGACGTGCACAGAGAATGTAAACTTCATTTAATTGAGAAGCTAGCATAAAACCAGGGACTGGCAGAAGACATATGTTAATATGTCAGTTATTTTACTGCACTGAAATTTGTTCTCTTGCACACAAGCCTGGAGCAAATTAAATATGTATTTGAGTTATTTGAATTATACATTTGTATCAGCAGCGCGCTAAAGCAATGGGTAGTGCAGTGATTAACAATGCTAAACTGTTGTAATGTTAAATCAACTCGGGTCTACACCAGAGCAATTTCATTCATATATTCCTTAACAATCGTCAGTGTTCCATGATAAATGTCGTCCAGGGGAATGAACATGTCCCTGCTAAGTATTCCTCTGTTTCACTTTCTCTACTTTTGTCTTCAGTCTGGCTTGTGGCTATGTGAAACATAATTTTAGTCTGTTTTTGGTGTTCTTGTTGCCATGGGCTTCTCTGACGACTGAGGTGTCAATCATGGACCATAGTGGTATAAATGAGGCCTGACACTGGGCACCAGATATCCCTCAGTTGTGTGTAGCACCCCCCACTTCCTAATTACAGCTTAATTAAGGCGCTCAGACACAGATGTGGAATGTGTATGCTGATGGTGTTGAAAGTTAAATATACTCACAGGATTTTCATTTTTTCCCGCTGTCAGAGAGACATGGGGGCTTTGCAGCTTTTGTACGCATCTGCCAGGATGTGTAGGCTATATCAGCACAAATATCAGGCTGCGGCTGCTGATAATTGCGTGAGATCAAGCTACACTGGGTCGGATGAACTCACATGCCTCTCTAGGATGTGGCAAAAGGACACTGCAGCGTGATGTTGCATATCATTACACTAATTTAATCCCCAATAACCCCCCAGAGTTTAATTTAGATTTCGCTGAAATACAATTTGCATGAGAAAACGTAGAGAAGAAATGATTCTATGTGTCAAACACATCTGGTACATTCTGAATTAGGTGTGAATTGAAAAGACAAGTCTTAATTTTCTTTTTTTCATTGTGAGAATTCATGCACAGGCACATACTGAATAGCTGTGGAAGGCGACATGTGCATTTTTGGTGCCAATATAATGTGATGGGGAGTCAGGGCGAGTCGATCATTGCTAATCTAGTTTATAGCGCAGCGGCTCTCATGTGGTCTCAACGCAGGGCTTCCTTGATCAGACTCGGGCGTTTCATGGCAGGACCTGGATTTAGTGAGGCCTGTCGGGGCAGGAGAATGTGAATTACGCCTCAATGTTCCTCGACAGTGCTGAGCCGGTGGCTTCATCTGTTCTGACAGGCTCTTGACTGTGTGTGATGTTGAGAGACAGCTCCGGGTTGGCGCTCGGCACCGGCTCTTCAGCTGACAATGTGAATTATGGAGACCCGAAGGAGCAAGAGCATGCATCAGCAGACCCCCACTCCTATTAATCCCTCCCTCAGAGGTTCCACCGCAGAGACCCCAGACGCACCGCGGTGTGGCTTGCATGCACTTAAAACCCTGGCTAAAACATGATGGAGTCAATGAACCTGAGTGCATTGACTTCTGTGTCAGCATCTTGAATTTCTCTTGTATTTCAACATCATTTATGGGATGTCTAATACATGTATGGTTAATAGAATAATATATTGGATTATAACGTTCTTTTTAAAACAAATCTATTGCAGTGGCAATTAATATGGCACTGGTATTGCTTCTTGAAGATTTCTTTAAAAAGCACTTATCCTAACAACTTCAAAACCAACATACACTCCCTTTGGTCCATGGAAATACACTCACCAAGTGTGAAGTCAATCGGATGAACGGTTGTTGAAAGATTATTATTAAGTATGTCAAGTAGATAATAATAATAATTCATTTATTTTATATCGGCGCCTTTCAAGGCTCTCAAGGTCGCTGTACAAACACACACAAAACAAGATACACAATAGATAACACCAGCATAAGAAACATAAATAAGACAATGCAGTATATAAATCAATCAATTAACCAAATACCAAAATAAATAAAAACAGAGGATGTGTGATGGATAATGATCAGGGTGGATATGCGAGTGTGAAGAGATACAGTTGCAAGAAAAAGTATGTGAACCCTTTGGAATGACCTGGATTTCTGCCTAAGTTGGTCATAAAATGTGTTCTGTCTTCATCTAAGTCACAACAATAGACAAACACAGTCTGCTTAAATTAATACCACACAAACAATTATATGTTTTCATGTTGTTATTGAACACACCATGTAAACATTCACAGTGCAGGGTGGAAAAGGTATGTGAACCCCTAGGCTAAAGACTTCTTCAAGAGCTAATTGGAGTCAGGAGTCAGCCAACCTGGAGTCCAATCAATGAGACGAGATTAGAGGTGTTGGTTAAAGCTGCCCTATAAAAAATACACACCAGTTTTGAATTTGCTATTCTTAAGAAGCATTGCCAGATGTGAACCATGCCTCGCACAAAAGAGCTCTCAGAAGACCTACGATTAAGAATTGTTGACTTGCATAAAGCTGGAAAGGGTTAGAAAAGTATCTCTCAAAGCCTTGATGTTCATCAGTCAGACAAGTTGTCTATAAATGGAGAAAGTTCAGCACTGTTGCTACTCTCCCTAGGAGTGGCCGTCCTGTAAAGATGACTGCAAGAGCACAGCGCAGAATGCTCAATGAGGTGAAGAAGAATCCTAGAGTGTCAGCTAGAGACTTAAAGAAATCTCTGGCACATGCTAACATCTCTGTTGACGAATCTACGATACGTAAAACACTGAAGAAGAATGGAGTTCATGGGAGGACACCACGGAGGACACCACTGCTGTCCAGAAAAAACATTGCTATACATTTGAAGTTTGCAAAAGAGCACCTGGATGTTCCACAGCACTACTGGCCAAATATTCTGTGGACAGATGAAACCAAAGTTGAGTTGTTTGGAAGGAACACACAACGCTATGTGTGGAGAATCCAAAGGGTTCACATACTTTTTCTTGCAACTGTATGTTTTGAGGCGTGATTTGAAAATGGGGAGAGAGTCAGTGTCACTCGTCAGATTTGTTAATATTATTTCTCTGTTTAGTTTATATTGTCAAGTCTGCTAACCCTTTTTGTTGTCTGCCATTTCCTGTTTTACTTTATTATTTATTTTCTCATTTCATGTACTGTAGTTCGACTCCTACCTTGTCAGTATGTTCACTGACCTGATTACCTGCCCCGCCCTTATTGTTTGCACCTGTAGAGTCCCTTGTATGTGTATATATTCTGTGTGTGCCAAGTGCCAGATCGTTTTTGAACCTTGTGATACTAGTCAGCCAGTTTGTTATCTAAGCTATTGTGAATTTTCAGTTAGTTTTTTGTAGAGTCATTTTTTGGAGTCCTAACTCTGCTTATGTGATTGTATTGCCTTAGTATCACCGCAAGTAAAAACCTTTTTTGAATCATCTTTTGTCTGGGTCCTATCATTTTTTGTGTGCTCCAGTCGTAACAGAGAGTCGGTATTGCAGATGTCAGGTGGGAGGGAGTTCCAGAGGCGGGGTGCAGAGCAGCTGAAGGCTCTAGATCCCATGGTGGTTAAACGGAAGGGGGGTGCAGTGAGGTGGAGGGAAGCAGAAGACCTGAGTGCGGATGGGTGTGTTGATGTGCAGGAGGTCGGAGAGGTACAGAGGAGTGAGGTTATGAATGGCCTTAAGGGCGAGGAGCAGAATCTTAAAAACGATACAGGATTTGACGGGGAGCCAGTGAAGTTGCTGAAGAACAGGAGTGATGGATAATGGAGGGGGTTCTGGTGATGATGCGGGCGGTAGAGTTCTGGACCAGTTGAAGTCTGTGGATGGATTTGAGAGGGAGACCAAAGAGAAGGGAGTTGCAGTAGTCGATGCGGGAAGCGACCAGGGTGTGAACAAGAATGGCGGTGGTTTTAGGGTTAAGGGACGGGCGGAGGCGGTTGATGTTGCGTAGATGGAAATAGGCAGACCGAGTGATATTACTGATGTGAGATTTGAATGAAAGTGTGCTGTTGAGGATGACACCCAGACTCTTCACCTACTCTAGCAAGCGAGTAGTGAGAGCTACAACAAGCATGCTATTTCCCAGTTTTGCACTCCTGAAACCTGGGAAATAAGTAATTTGTTTACAATATGTTTGCGATTACATGTCTGTGGTAACAAGTTTAAGAGACGTTCACGTTTTGTGCTGTTCTGTAAATATCCCACTGGTAAATGAAGTCAATCTGAAGAACATTGATTTGGCTATTTAATATGATCATGTTGGGGTTCCAAGCCTATATATGATTTATCAGTTTCAGAGCACATTTATTTTTAAAAACGAATCACAAATCCCCATAAAGACAAGCTCACAATTACAGATTAATAATTCACTGGATCAACGCCTGAGTCACTGTTCTGCCTGCTCAGAAATCAATGGTATCTAATTTAGCAGAATTAAATAATCACTTCTTTCATTTACATTTCTAAAAAGAACCATGTGTATTGAAATCTTGCAATACGTAAAACACTTGTTGAACTTGAGCTTTTGTTCACGAAGATATGAAAACTGAGCCATTCCAGAGCAAAGAACAATCCTGTAGCTTGTTCCTGGATAATCCTCCCTTTGGACGGTAAATGCATTGCAGAGCTTAGAAACACACCGCCTGGGCTGAACTGTGATGTACAATCTCCAGTGGGAGACAATAGATTTGGTGAGTGTATTTTTTCATCTCGTGTTTCTGCCAAGTTCACATGCCCACACACACACACACACATGCCCACGAACAGACACACACACACACACACACACACACACACACACACACACACACACACACACACACACACACACACACACACACACACACACACACACACACACACACACACACACACACACACACACACACACACACACACACACACGTTGCCAACTGCATCCAGCCCTCGCAACCCACCCACTACCTCAAACCACCATAAAATGACGATTGATATGCCGCAGGCAATAGGACGAATACAGAAAGACATACTAACTTTATCATGAAGAATATACAGTGGAGCAGTGATGACGTAAATGCAATCAAGTAAAAAGCTAATGTCAGGATGTAAACAAACTACATCATGGTTGCTGTGAATCACTAATGCTAAGCTAAACCTGAATGCTTTTCAGTGCGATGCCGTTAAGTTTAGTCCTATTAAATCACATATTGAAAACACGTAACGAGTGGGGTATTTACTGATCTATGTTATGTTGTAAAATGAAACTTAAGCATTTCATAAGCCCGTATCAACCACTTAGTTATTCCAGGCATCTAACCAAAATCAAATTTAAAAAAACATTGACTTTCAGACGAACGAACCAGAAGCGGTAAAGTGCTAACTCATTTCAAGGTTTTAGGACTCATTCCTGCACTTCTCTATTGCACTTGCGTAAATAATTGTCCGCACTAGGATCCAATACAAATTGAGTTTGTTGCTATCTCAGGTAAAACTAATCCATTGCATGTATTGAAAATAACGCTAATGGATACCGCATCACAATACTGGGAAGCCATTGACATCTTGCAACAGTAAATCTGACCAGAGGGTGGAGTAGGTGAAGAGTGCATTGCAACAGAGACTATCCTGTTGCACATACGCTGTCAGCTAATCTCATTACTTAGAGAGAGCAGTCTCCTCTGTTGGCATAGGTTTACACACACACACACACACACACACACACACACACACACACACACACACACACACACACACACACACACACACACACACACACACACACACACACACACACACACACACACACACACACACACACACACACACACACACACACACACACACACACACACACACACACACACACACACACACACACACACACACACACACACTTATATCCACTTCCCTTTCAGTACATTTGTATGTGTCGATAGTCATCTTTGCTCGACTGTAATGAAGGTTGCGATTGATTTTAGATTCCAGGCACGCTGTGTTTTCCTAGACTTCAAATTGGGATGTTCCAGCATCAAAATACACTGTATATTGCTGCACTAATGCATGCATTTTTGTAAACATTTCTTGGCTAACTGGAAAGGCAGAAATTCAATTAATGTGTTTTACTTTTGTGAGTTTTTAGGTTTAAATGTAAGAGCTCGAGAAAAGCTAATAACTTGTATATGTTCCCTCGATTCAATCTTGCTATTCACATTTTGAATGTAGGTATCTGTACTTTTTAGACAAAGCAGTAGGCATTTATTCTTACATTATTCAGTTTTATGTCACTTAAAACCCATTTTACCTTTCTGTCAGTGTCAAGATTGAAGTTATCTCAATCTGTGTCATAACCGTTTGTTTTCCCGCCTTTTTTGATTTTGCCTTATTAGTTTGAACACCTGTTTCCCATTTGCCCTGCAACCACATGACGATATGTACACTTGCACTTTATCCCCTCATTAGTCCAGCTTCTAAAGAAGTCCTGCTTTTCCCTTAGTCAATTTCATATTCCTGTATGTCGTACAACATGCAGTTCTGTTCTGTTTTCCTAGCCTAGCCCAGTGTAGCGTAGCCTAGCCTTCTCTGGACTTAAACTTTTTAATAAAGGTTTACTGTTAAGTCTTCCTGTGTCGTGCATTTGCTCCACCTACGAGTCCTGACAGTCAGGAGGAATAAGATCTAGTCATATAATCTGGTTTATAACCTTGACTACATTTAATACAATTCTGCACCAGGAAGGACACAACATTGAATAGACAGATGCCCGCTGAAAGCCAAACCCCCTCCCTTTATACAGCCTATGCATTTGTTTCCACAAAATTAGATTACTCTGATATCAGTCACATTTCTTTCACTCAGTGTTTTCCCATGACATCCACATCATCTTTCATTATATGCAACTACTTTGGAGGTCCTCCCCTGCAGTCATAAATACTGCGTATTATTCAATTGCTGTCAATCTGTCAGCAGCATCATAAATATACTGCCATCACAGAGAGGCCATGGGATTCAAGGATGTAGACTAGAGGATGAGCAGTGTGGTGTATTGTATGTGAAGCAGTCTCCAGCTTCACCTCCTGATGCACCGACACAGGACTCTGTTGCCCAGGGCTGTACCTGATCTGCTGTAGTCACATAGATGCCATCGGCCTGAAAAATAAAGCTCAAATGAATTATTAACAGTGCTGCAGAGGAAGTAGTGAGATACATAGGACATACAGTCACAACAAATGTGGTTTGACAATGAAATAGGATAGGAATAGGAACAACATCACAACCAGTAGTACACAAGCACCTATACATGTATTAACTAAAACAATAATGTGGTTCTAAACAGGGTTGCAATAGGGAGGTTAGTATATTATAACATATAATAATGAAATTGCAGGGACCACAATATTAGTTAGTAAGTTAAATGTAGTTAAGTATTGTGGAGAAATCGTATTCTACAGACTTTCAAAACATATTTGTTTGGTACAAATCCTCTTTAAAATCACATCATGATCATTAAATACATGTTTCACGATAATTAGAAATGAAAATCCAAAAAGGATTGATGCCTTCTTTATCATAGTGCAGCCTATGGGACAGCATTGTGTATCCAAAATGTTTTATGGCAACCCTAGTAGGCTCTTTATTAGTCTCTCGCCATGGGTGGGGCACCCTACAGGCACTTTATCATGTGTTCTCCACTAAAAGGACGCTGCCTCTCGTTTTCTCCACTGGAAGGACACACTAGAAGGCAATTTATCACATTTTCTAAACTGTAAGGCCATCCTTGTGGGCACTCCTTTATGCCTTTTTACCCTGAAAGGGCACCATTGAGTTATCTCCACTCAAAGGGCACCCAACAAGTCACTTCATCCCATTTTCTTCACTGGGAGGGCAACGTTGAGGGTACTGCATCTCCACTTTGTCTTAACACCATTCTAGGGGCAATCTTCCATTCCATTGTTGTTGTTTTGTTATGCCATAAACACAATAAAGAAGTATAGAGAGGCGAAGTCCCTCCCTTTCCGGGGGACCTCCATGGGACCTTATTTCGAAAAAATTCTGTATTGAAGTCAATGGCGAGAGAAAGATTATCTTTCGATCCCGTTTGAATTGTGCCACGAATTACACAATTTGTCAATTTAAAAGATAATTTTGCAAGTCAAAACTAGAAAAGAAGTGTCGTGTGAAACGCTCAATGAACTACATCTCTGGTCTCACACACGTCACCAACACCAAGATGGCCGTCACGTTGGCACTTTTCACCTCTTTCTTTCAGAAAGAGGCGAAAAGTATTAAAAGAGGTGAAAATCACTCCAAGTCTGGGCACGTTGAGAGCTGTACGTACACACAAGGGGAGTTAGTCGGTTCCGTAAGAGCCAGCATGCGGGACCGGCTTTACAAGGTTTCGGTGAGTAACACGAGTGTAATGTGTAACGTTAATGACATCACTTACGCGACTCTGGGATTTGTAGTCTTTCTAGTTGCGTATTTTTCATAAATATTTCAACAGTTTTAGATTGTTTAAGATTGACAAACATCATATGTTTAATTCATGGCACAATTCTGGATCGAAAGATAATCTTTCTCTCCCCATTGACTTCAATACATACTTTTTCCGAAATAAGGTCCCATGGACCGGAAGTAGATGCGCGGGACTTTGCCTCTCTATAGTGCAGAGAGGATTCATTCTTTAATTGTTGTAATATTGTTTTAGAGTTATATTGCACTTGTTTGTTTATGCATGACTCAAGGGTTTACACTAGAGATGTCCCGATCCGATCACGTGATTTTCAAAAGATCGGAATCGGGAGAAGAAAATCGGGGATCGGGAATTTTTTTTATTTTTTTTTAATAAAATATTTGTATTTTATTTAATGTTACAAAACAAAAATGACCATGTTCACGTCTTAAAGTCATCCTGAGGACTTAGTTTTGGTTTAAAATTACACAACACCATGTATGTGTTGCTTCTTTTGGGCTTGTTTTCAGACCTGGTTGCTTATTTCTCTCAAAGCTGGCAACAGAGAGGGCGCAGTGTCTAATAGTAGCAGTAAGCTAACGAGAGGCTACGTTCAGCTGGTGACTCGGGAGTCGGGACAGAGAAAATGTCAGGAGTTTGGAAGTATTATCAAATTGAAAGTGAAGGCAGTGTAACAGCCAGATGCAATGTTTGCAAGGCGGAGGTTCCGCGTGGTGGAAAGAACAGAGCTACGTTCAACACGACCAATCTAATACGCCACCTGAGAAACAAACACCAACAACAACACGACGAGTACACAGCGGCCACTCAGGTAACGGCACTGACACAACCCACACTTTCAGAGGCTTTTAAAAGGAAAGAGAAACTGCCCCAGAACAGTGAAAAGGCCAAAAGAATAACAGCCAAGATAGCTGAATTCATCGCGTTGGATGACCAGCCGTTATCTGTTACCTTTTTTTTTCTCTTAATGCATTGCATAAAGATCGGATCGGGAAAAATCGGTATCGGCAGATTGTCAAAATCAAATGATCGGAATCGGATCGGGAGCAAAAAAAGGTGATCGGGACATCCCTAGTTTACACAGAAGGAATCTATATTTATATAAATGATTTATATTTGATTTGTACAATCCATCAAATTGAGAGAAAGAAGAAACTGGTCTCCAGAAATCGGCTGAAAACAATTGAAAAAAGAGATTGCCAAGAGCAAGTTGCAGTTTTGAAATAGTTTGTGAATACGACTGTGGCATGTGTTGACAGACAGAAGAGGATGGTTGTTGACCTCATGAGAAGAAACCTTTTACTCTCATCAGTTTCTGTTCTTCTGAGTAGTTTGTGAGTGCACTTTCACCTAGGAGGCTTATATGATCAGACAGCATTAATAATATATACAGAGATGATGCAAAGCTTGCAGTGAATACATGCGCACCTAAAATCTACCCAAAATGTTTGAAAAACCTCAGTGTCTCAACTTGTCTCCTCTAAGTGCAGCCATCAAAAACACTCCCGGGGTGCAGATGCAGACATTTGGGTTTTTAATACATTTCTGATATTCTTCTGCAGTATGAACCCTCTAGAAGCCTCAGGTCGTCTGGTTCAGGTCTGTTTTCTGTCCCCAGAGTCAAAACTATAGGGAAAAGCAGAGTTATTATTCTCCAAATATATAAACATATCTCAGAAAGCTGCCGGTATGATGCAACTTTCACTAGTTCTTAAATGAAGCTGAATCTGTTCCCATTTGTCGCTGCCTAAAATAATTAGTCATCTTTTTCCACAACAGTTACTTGTTATTATTTTTGCTAATACCTGTCTTATTCTGTCTCTATCTTGTTTATATATATTCTCTTGGCTCATTAATGACTGTTCTCTAATTGTTTTTTAAATAAAAACACTTTTCTTGGATTGGATTTCATCTAAAATAGCTGTTTTTAGCTATATAAATAAACTTGCCAACAAAGACTCGAAACTGATGTACTTTCTTATTGTCCACATGGGAGATGCTCCTATTTGACTTACATGATGATGTCAAATGTTTTTAGCAACTTCAATGGCTTCTTTTGTTGATAAATCCACAGGAAATCTGAATATATTGAACTTTATAATCTTCATGCTAGTTGGGAAATGGACCATTTTGCTTTGCACTGGTTGATAAAGCCCACCCAAAGCATACTGTTTGCTTCTTTTTGAACCAGTCCGAATGAAAAACTGTTTATCTGTGGGCCAATATTGGAAACTGAATTGTGGCTTTGATTCGTTTTTTGTGTCCACCGGTCAACTGTCTGTTCCACAAAAGAGTTTTTGAGGTCAAATAAAATGGCAGCTGTGCACAAAAGACCGCTCTGTCGAGTATTGTACTGCTGTCTGACTGTGACTTCAAAAGACTTGGCCGCCCTTGGATTTCTTTTGTATATCATGCTGAAATGCATGCGTCAAAAGTCAAATTTGGAGCTTGGCAGACATTTAGGATCATAAGTGTGCTATAAAGCTATAGAATATGGCTTATTTTCAGAAATGTCCTAAAGCGTTTTCTTTGCAGATTTCCTGTTTTAGAAACAGCTGAAGACTTTGGCAAACAGGACCACCTCTCAGACATTTTCCAATGGACTAAAGCAGTGTTTGTTTTTGCTCTGGCCTTTCCCCCCCTGGCAAACACTGCTGCTGCTGTCACATAGGGCTCCTGAACCTCGCTGAGCTCTGAATACAGACATGGCCTGTCTATCAGAATGGTTCCGTCAGCACTATTCCTGCAGTGCAAAGAGACCTAGTCCTGTGGCGCCAATCCCCCCGCCGCCTCTCCACCACCACCACCACCCTTCCTCACCCCATGTATTCTCTAATAGCACTCCACTTGATGTGTGAGAAGCACAGCTTGTGGTAGACCACAAAGCATTGAATCATTGTTTGCTGATAGAACACTCAATACAGTGAATGCGTACAGGGCGTCCGTCCATCTCCAGAGTGCCGGGCAATGACTGCAGATGAGACTGAGTTGCTGAGGTCGATTTCATTACAGACCGATATAATGGCATTTTGTTTATTGGAGAAAACGTCAACTTTACTATTCCCCAGGTTTCATTCCATGTATCTTAATCCAGCACAGGCAAGGGGTTATCTGCAAATAGGATTGGGGAGGATTTTGGCTCGCGAATATAAAAGGATAATCGCATGACTCCTGCGGGGGGCTCAGGTTTGGTAATTGGACTGGCTTGCCAAATGAAATGCAAATATTCCGTATGAGCGGTGAATGTTCGATGCAATGGCCGCCTTTCAACGTGTTGCAATTTTCTCCATCTCTTGAAAACAGTAAAACAACACATTATTATTTTTATTTCACCCCCAGCATTATTGGGCATAAAAATCTCCTTAGCAGAAAGGAAAATATAAGAATGCCAATGCGAGGCTCCCAGACTCGGAGGAGGGTTTCAACAATTACCTATCAATGAGAGATGTGCGCTCAGATACAAATAGCATGCAATACATACAGAGCTTGTTCTGCTGACTGAGAATCTACAGGCTAAACAGGCTGAAGTGAAGACTGTCAAATTAGGCACCAAATTATGCATTAGATAGCAAAGGTATGCCTGGTGACTGGTGTGCAGTGGAGCGGCACAAGTGCTCCAGGAGCTGAGGTTGGAAGGTTGTCTCCTGCTGTAATAGAGCCTGACAACCCTGTAAAGGAGAGGGGAGAAAAGAAAAGCCTTTTAAGTACCATATGCACTACGTTTTTTTACAGCCTTCAAGTTTTAAAGCTGAGCACTTTGCAGTTTTTCTGGTTGTGAGTATAGGCACAAGGAGCGCATCATCTGAGCTCAATCATTGATATATTTGACAATGTCTCAATACTTTGAGTTTGTGAGACACATTATTTTCAAAAACAGTGCTGTGGATACTTATTTTAACAATATTAAAAGTGGTAATTGACAGTTATTATTTGTTTTACTTTCGATCCTCACTGTTAGGAGATACAGTATTAATAGTATAATTTCACTGAAATACGTCATCCAATTATAATTAAGGCATGGCACGTTTATTTTATAGCGCCTTTCAACACAAGGCAATTGAAAGTGCTTTACAAAAATGAAAAACATTACGAGCATTGAGGAATTTGGCATTTAAAAACAGACATTAACCTGTTAGACCCCCTGTTTTTTTTTTCACGACACTGTGTCTCAGGAGATCTTAATATTTAAGAACCTATTAATGTGTTATACCAGATTAACGGAAATAATCTCAGCTAATTGACGATACAAACCATTTTTACCAAAACAAAACACAAGTCTCATAAGAAGCATCTAAATGACCCCTTAGCGAAAAATGCTAACGGACATTGGCACAGAACTCAAGATAAAAGTACCCTTATTACTTATCGTAGCTGCACTTACAAGATATCCGATTAAAGCTGAGGTTCCACAGATTATTTAGGTATATAGTATCATCACTGAGTGATCCGGACTCGCGACAGGGGAAGCAAATACAGACATCACAACACGTACCTTTACGGAGCTTCGAGGGAGATCGTCTCACCGTAGCTGTCAATCTGATCAAAAGACGTGTTCAATGGCATTAAAACTAGAATCGGCGGAATCGGTTAATCCATAGGTATTTAACGTCTCTGTATAAAAAAATGATTTAATTTATAATCCATAATTCCATTTATGTAAAAATCGGAGAGCAAATGTTAGCTGCTAATGGTAGCCACCAGAGTGGCTGCTGCTTCCGGTCTTGGCTATGCGGCAGTCTCATAACACACACATTACCAAATAAGGACTATGTGGGAGTTCCCCTCGATTCCATTGGCTCTGACGGTCAGAAAGAGATGTCACATGTCAAAATCCAACAAGGGGGGCCAGAGATATGGAAAATCCACCCAAATGGCCCCAGAAGAGGGTTGTTTTTGCTAAATCTGTCTAAAAAGGTCAAATATCACTTGTTTTGCATCAATCTTGATATAGGGTACTTATTATATGTTGTACTTTGGATTCCTAAAGCTTTTAGTCTACTAACCCATCATCCAAGGTTAGTTTTCACTATAAGTACAAAATATTTTTCGGACGGACACTATAATTTACAGTTTTTTACCATGTTCAATCTGAATTTTCTTTAAAATAAAAAACATTTATATTGAATCTGACTTTTCTACATCCAACTCACAGGTTTATCATTACTTTGAGAAAAAAGATTATTAATGTAACCCTTTTAGAAGGGAAGATATGGTCATTTGTTCTGGGAATGTCATTTTCGAGCCTGAACCCTGAAAAACAGGCTCTGGGTTTAACAAACATTGAATTGTTGTTTTTTAGTTTTACATGAGTGACTTTTTTTAATTGAATGCATAACAGTAGATTAAAACACAGTTTACAGTTGAAATGTAAAAGGATTTGATGATAATATTGCTGGTTATTATTCCCATTTTAGGAAAGTTCAGACGAGGCTGAGTCTGAACTTTCAATTCCGTAGGCTAAATTAGCATTTAACATTCTAGGCTTATGTTATGTTAACATGCCCAGCCTTAGTAAGATACATTACCATTTATCTGTAACACACTTTAGCATGTTCCATACGCTCTGTCATCCAGAAATGATTAATGTTGGCCTGAGGCCTAATGTTTGAATCAGACTGCAGCGACACAGCTCTGGCACGCGATAGCACAGCAGCAGAAAGAGGAGAAAAAGAAGGAGAGCGGAGAAACCCAATCTATAGAAGTATTGGAGTAACTGTAGACGTCAAAATAGGAAATAAATAATGTCCCAACTGTTAATGTGCGAGAATAACAACTTAGTTTGTGATAATACTACTTGAGTTGATGTAATGTCAAACTGTAACCAAGTCAATGTTTAATTTAATGTCAATGCATCTTTTTCCTCAAATATATTTATAATATGTTATTAGGTTGCAATTATTGGTTCTATTGGTTTGTCCAGTTGTACATGTACATTGTTAATGTGGGAGTATCCAAATTCCCAGTCGTGAATTTCAACTGGAACTTGGAAACTTGGAGATACTTCGCAATACCCGAAATCATCATTCAAAATGTCTCAAGAATCTCTGCATACAGCAGGGGTTGGCAACCCCTGGCACGCGGCACCGTAACCAGTGGCACACTAGGAATAAGTGGAATAAGTTTGGATCCTGAACGAGACCGCCGCCAGAGCGCGTCTCCCCGTTACCTGCAGAAGGAAGCCATGCACGCAACGCAGCCCCGCTCTCTTTAACTCCAGGTGACTTTCTGCCGCTTTCCTCCGTGGTGCAGTGCTGATCGTTTCACCACAGAGGAAAGCACTTCACAAATGGCAGTACCCATAAGGAGCTACAAATGCCGCAGTTTTTGCGTGGCTGTGTCTTTAGTTGAAAGCCCAGGCGATCTGCTCATCTCTCATCGAAATAACATGCTACACAGGAGCGGACTGGCCCTGTGTGTTCTGGAGAATCACAGAACGGACGATCGTCCTTATTATTATGCTGTTCAAACCAATTATTTAAATGTGTTTGTTAAATTCGGCATCATGTAAGTTGCGCTGACAGGTCCACACACTGCTTCCCCGCAGCGAGGCTCCCCCCGCCCTCTTGTTGACAGTTCACGAGCGTCAAGCTCTTCACCCCCCCCCCCCCCCCCCCGTTGATAATTCACGATCGTCCGCACGCTGATAAAAGATTTTTTTTGAATGGCACTTCATATCAAAAAGGTTGCCGACCACTGGCATACAGTATGCACATTAAGAGAACTAACTGTACGGTACTTCTCATCTTCAATCTTTGGATATGTTGCTACGATGTTTGTATTCACAAAACAAAGTGTAGTTATCAACAGGCATTGATATATGGCTAACCTGATGTGACGGCTAAAGTTGTAAACAAGGCGAACAACTTACCTGCGGGCGTTCGTATTTTTTTTTGGATGTGGCGTAACTCCCAGTTCCGACCTCCGACTTCCAATGTGAAACCAGGCTCTGCCCTCTAATGAACTCTTTGGGTAATACTCTTGACCAATAACACGCAAGCGTTCACCCACTGAGTCCAGGGGAGATCTCTACCTGTGCTTATAGAACCAGGGTTACAAAAAAGTAACCATCTTACTTCTTCCTTCTCTCTGTCTATACCTGTGAACTCTCATGTTCCGATTAACCCAGCTTCCCCAAATGTCTTTCTTTTTGGTGTCTATATACGCCGGGATCCGGAGTCATGGATGATCCTGTGGTCCTGTGTCCTGCATCGCGAGCCCTGGATCTTGAGTCGTGGCTGTGGTCCTGGATCATAGGTCCTGGATGGATATCCTCGTGGATTCATCTTCCTATTATACACACATGCATTTCCAAACATTTGGACTACCTATGTTGGAAATGTATTATCTTTTCAATTTACACACGGCATCTATTGCACGTCTGTCCGTCCTGGGAGAGGGATCCCTCCTCTGTTGCTCTCCCTGAGGTTTCTCCCATTTTCCCCTTTAAACTGTGGGTTTTCTTCGGAAGTTTTTCCTTGTACGATGTGAGGGTCTAAGGACAGAGGGTGTCGTATTGTCATACTGATATTCTGTACAAACTGTGAAGTCCAGAGACAAATGTAACATTTGTGATATTGGGCTATATAAATAAACATTGATTGATTGATTGATTGATCAGTACTTTGCAGGTAGAGTGACTTATAGTAATTACAAGTCATTTGTTTGCATCATAAAAACTCAACTGAGGCCAAATTCGAGTGGTTTTATGTACAAGTCAGGGAAATTAGTAATATAATTAATATGCATTATAAAAGCAGATTTATAAAACGGACAAGTCAAATCAAGCAATCTGATTGGTTCTTAGCCGTGATATACCACGGGTAGAATTGTAAGTTACTTTTCACAACAAATCAGTATCCCTCCGAGTCTGAGAAAAACAGTATACCGTTGGACTGAAAAGCAACTTTTCATACTGGAACAAGAAAGCAGCGGAGAAGTAACGGGGCAGAAACCCTCCCTTTTACGCAGCGGTCCAGACATACACATCAAACGGCAAAACATATTCAGTGTGCAGTTCCTTTGGCATTAGGGCAGGGATTTCTAGATACTTTCCAAGGTTTGACTTAATGAGTTGTGCTACTTTTAAAGCAAGCAACGATGTTTTCAAATCTGTAATCAAAGAGGTCCGTAAAAACACTATCGACCAATCAGATTGCTTGATTTGACTTGTCAGTTTTATAAATATATTTACATTTCTTCGCGTCGGGCCGAACCACGCCCCTTAGCTGTGATATAATGAGCATATACCACGGCCTGTCGTGAGCTATTGCTTAAATAAACACTGAGAAATAAAAGACAACACATTTTATTTTCAGCCACAATTTTAGTTTCCACATAGCAGCTTAGAGAATAGACCAAATGCACAATGATGACTTCTCAACTTTGATAGATCGGACAATCCAAGGAGAATCACATGTCTGTATTTATGTGGCGCCATAATCTATTAATAGGAATCAAGAATCTTTTAAACCGGTCTCAAATGTTTGACCGACAGATCGACAGACGTGACAAACACTGCCTTCCCCAGAGCGCTGCTGCTAGTGCGGCTAAAAATACACTTATGAAAGCACGGAATCTATTCTCATCTGTCTTTTGTGAAACTCTTTTTTGTTGTTCCTGTTCTATCACAGGTGTGTTTGTGTCTGTGTAACAAAGGCATTTAAGTCTTCAAAAAGGGGACATTTAAATGTATAGCCCCTCCAAATTAATCCCCCCACCATTATCAAATATCACAGCCCTAATATATTTAAACAGTGCTATCAGCTATTCTATAGCTCTGCTTTATAAACCTTAATTCCTACAAATGTCTATATTGCCATTCCTTCCCAAGGCTCTTAAAAGGAGACGCTAAACTAATTAGTGACTCTTTTGTGCTGTAAGTCTCTGAAGAAATTTCAATCTTCCTTTCATGCACCTCATAGCAGCAAGACAAGCTCCTCTCAAGGTGATAAATGACTTGCTTTTACTGAAGTAACTAAGGTGGAAAATCCTGTTTTAGTTCTTGTCGATCTTAGAGCAGCTTTTGACACGGGCGATCACTCACTCCTACTCTCTGGGTTGGCATCTGTGCCACTGCTTTAGGCTGCTTTCTCTTTCTATCTGCTGCAGAACTTCATCTGATGCCATTGGAGAGTTCAGGTCATCCCTGTGGTATCCCCCATGGCTCTATGTTGGGTTCAGTTATTTTCCAAATATATACTTTCCTTGCGTTAGATAACATGCTTTTACAGAAGAGTATGTTCTGACCACATATTGTTTCTCCAACTATCTTCTAAATCCCTTTGAAATCATCTGAATCTTCAAGTTTAAGCTTATACAATGTGTATACCCTTTACAATATTTAAAGTGTAATTTAATCTGTCTATTTGTATTTTTTACATACTTTGACTACCTTCAATACTCATCTAGAGCCAACAGGACTACTCCCAATTCTACATCACTTCAGTAAATGGATTTTGATGGACTTAACTTTTTTATCATCGAGTTATACAGAGCTAAAAACTAGTATGGAAATAGAAACATACACACTCTTTGTTTCCGTAAATAGTTGTCAATCATTGTGAAGATAAGGCAAGCATTTGGACCTTGATTTCCACTTCCACATTAACCATAAATGTACCGTTTACATTTGTAAACTGTATTTAAATTATATGTGTGTCATAGTCTGCTCCATCATTCACCAGTAGTTTTCCATTCACCTGTCTCACCTGTTTTCCACACCCACTCGTTAGCTTAACTTCTGCCAGTATTTAAACCCGCACCTTACACACACTCTTTGCCAGATTGTACTTTGCCTCATGCTTGTCTTTCCCGCGTTTGAAACTAGATTGCCTACCCGGTTCCGACCCTGCCTGTCCTCGATCTGCCTGCTCTGCCTGTCCCCTGATCCTGCCTGTCCCTCGACTATCCTGTCTGGCCTGTTATCCGACCCTGCCTGTATCTACGCTGACCGCCTCGCTTACTCCCTGACTCTCTGCCTGTCCCTGACTCACCTTCTGCCCGCTGTCCTCCGGTGCGTTAAACTGCTCGGTTGGTATTCCTCAGATCCAGGGGAATCTCCAATAAAGTTTATTACCAATTCTCCTTGGTTTCTCGAGTGCTGCATTTGGGTTCTCCTTAAGATTGTGACAATGTGGGCATGTTGGTATGGATGTGTGAGCATATGTTTATGTGTGTATATGTTTTATATAGATATATATTTATTCGTTTTATGTGGAAATGCACTGCAAGGATTGCTTTTTTAAATTTCGTTGTACCATGGTGCGATGACAATAAAGGAATTATATTCTATAAATAAACATAGCTTTGCCTAATCAGCTGTTTCCATATAATTCCTCTGTGTGTCACCGCCAGCCTCTAAGACCTGTGGCTTACTAAACGCCTGTATTAACAGTGATCAATATTGACCTAGTATACATTATCCACATTGATATCTCATCCCTACAAACAACAGATAGCTAATCCTTTGGTTAATAGCACTCTTACTGAAACAGACTATATTACAGCTCTGTGATTAGTATTACTTTACCTGCAATTTACATGCAATACATGATTGTGTCAACATAACCTGAACACAGAAATATGAAAAGGTTAACACCTGCAATGTGACACATAATTATAATTTATAAAAGCACACAAAAGTAATTGCTTAGATGTGTATATGCATTAATCCGTCATTTTACAGATCTCTGTGTAGCGCAGTTTATTGCTAACAATTTTTTTTAGAACAATTATTTTTAGAATGGACCCATCACATCCTCCATTTAATTTCTAATTAACTCAAACTGAACACACTCAAGAAAACTCTGCACTTGATCTAATATATTCTTCTGTTATGAATATTGCTTTATGTGTAGAAAATTCCAAATGCCCGTGTTTTTGGATATGCATCGTGACGTATGTTCATCACCTTAAAGAGGCCCTATTATGCTCTTTGGGGTTTTCCCTTTCCTGCACTGTGTTATATATGTTGTGCATGTAACTGGTCTGCAAAGGGTACAATCCTAAAGATGTTCTCTCCCCCACACACACTCCCCCCTGCCTGAAAAGCCTTCGTACCCCTTAGTTTACTTCCTTAACATAGTGACATCGCTATGTAACAATTGCACTTCTATCGGCTGCCCTCCAACACATTGTACGTGTGGCTAAGGGGCGGGACATCCACCAGTGGTTGACCAATCAGAGCAGAGCCGTCCAGCTAACCAATCAGAGCAGACTGGGCTCTGGTTTCAGACGGAGGGTGAAAAGAGGTGCTGCAGCACAGGCAGTATGAGAAAAATAAAAAGCAAATGTCAAAGTAGACGCACAAAATACAAATATGAACCTGAACATTTGCATAACAGGACCCTTTGTTTTCAGGTTTTGTCTTGTGTTCCATCTTTTATATTAATAACCATTAGTAAGTGCGTGTTTTACTAGCATTGGTATTATTTTGGTCATTACTTACGAGTGAGTTCAGGAAATGAAAGCTTTAGCGCAAGTTCAATAAGGAAGATCTAACAATGAGTCACTTACACGTCACTCTATGGCTCCCTTCCCCCCTCATTAAATACGAGGGCGTCACCCCTCAGCAGCCAATCGCTGCACATGCTAAAATCCTTAAATACCTGCTCTTCCTCCCTGTCGGTTGTCATTTCAGGTGACCACACGCAACCCGTCTCCACCCCTCTCGCCTCCCGTCTCCTCCAGGACAAAGCTAAACCTTCCTCCTTCAGACCGGTCCCACCTACTTATCACCACCACCAGTGTCTAGACCCCGGGGATTTCATCGGAGCGGTTCTTTCCCTCCTGAATGATTATCCTGCAAACCGGGGCCTAATCGCCAAACACCATTCCATTCTCCTGTTGTATTCACATGGCAATCATTTCATTCATATGACGTGTAACAATACATATGTATTCCTTACATCACGTCTCTCCGGTTTGAACTGTGTTGGTTAACGACTGACTGAAATACAAGTTCTCTCATTACCTAAAGTCCCACAGCTCCTTTGAGTTGAAGAACAATATTCTGAGCTCCTGATGTCATCAGCAGTCGTCTTAATGGTCTCCAATCATTGTCTCTTTCTGTGGATAGGAATTGACTTTGCAATGCACAGGGAGAGCCGCACTATATTTATCGAATCACGCTGCCTCTGTGTTCAGATCAATACTTGGATTTACGTTCAAGTCTGTAGCATATTTTCACACTCACCTCTATGCTGGAGGGCACCGTAATTGGTGAAATCTATTCCTCTGATTAGACATTATTCACATTGGGCATAGTTTAATTCGCTTATAATTAAAGCGTTGAGTAAAGAGCGGCTGTTTCAATTAATTAACACTCTGAATCCTCACATACAAATCAATGGCATATTCCTCTATTTATAATTCAGAGATGAAAGAGAAAAATCTACAGCTTGTCCTTAAAGTGATAACATTTATCCGGACAAGACACAGTGTCTTTGACTTACTACTGAGGAGCATGTGAGAAAATGACAAGTGGGATGATTGGATATCAGTCACATGCAGAAGCAGTCTACACATGTTAATTAAAAGTTGAACACATTTGCATAATATAGCAATCTAGACATGTATCCCTATACACGACCCTGTTGCCATCTGGTCATAACATGTAATGGAATCAGAATCACAGCTGGACGGCTAAATCTGTAATTTCTTCTGACTATAGATAGAGATTTGAAGAAAATACAATGTGTGCTAGCTGAAATAACGAATACATCTGATTATACTTTTGAATCGTACCGGCCTCAAGCAAAAAGCAAATCTGTCTTCACTCTAACTTCGGCATTGACAGAGGCACTCTTCTTCTCCCGCCTACTTCACTTGTTTGTCACCTTACTAACTGTGATGACAATTTAAATAATAGTTCAACCTTAAACAGTGTTACGAACACTCTCCATCACTGTGTGACAATGTTCATCTTAAAGCAGTGAGGAGGGACTGAACCATGCATGTTTTCCCCTCTGGGCATTACCATAGCTGTATGCATTCACCGCTGAGATCCTTCAGTATTAGCCTGAATAATCAACTCTACCTGCCTCTGCTGCAGCTGACACCAGCTCTTGTACACACTGGCTGCCCTCCTCACTTCTTGTAAGTGTCAAACTGATGCCATTATGCAGCAAAATATGGAAGAGGCCACTTGGGCTCTCAATGCCTAAACTCATTTGTTCATGAATAGAAGACAAGAGGACTCAATGCTTGTTAGCCTGAAGATGCTTTTCCAGCTGCAGACTATGGTGATACTCGCTGCTTCGGTTTGAAAGACAGTTAAACATGTATTTATGCCTACTAGTGTTAAAAACCGTAATGCGTCATGATTTTAAAACTTAAATATCCAGGTATTGTTGTGCTTTTTATCATGTTTTTAATTATTGTTTTATTATTTTACTCCCATTGTGTTATTTTATATTGTATTCATTGTCTGTACAGCACTTTGGTCAACTGATGTTTTTAAAATGTGCTATATAAATAAATAAAGATTGAGATAGTTTTTTGATTGTAAGGGTTTAGTGTTTTGTCTATCTGTCTGTTGATGTTAATTGCTCTACTCTCTCTCTCTCCAGGTGTCGGCACTTCCTGTCCGTGTGGCACCTGCTAGGCTGATTGTTATTCCCGCCCCTGATTGTGCCCACCTGTGTCCCATTACCTAAAGTGTATATTTAGTCCTCCTCTCCCTTTGTCTGGTGTTGGTTCGACTTGTCTTTTCGTCATGTCCATGCCTGTATACCATAGACCTGTTTTTGCACTACCTAGTAGAACCTAGAGATTCTTGGAGAGTCCTAGTAGATCCTAGAAGTTTATTGGAAAGCTTTGTATTCTTGAAAATAAAGAATATTACAAAGCAACGGAATCGAGCATCTGAGTTCTTACGAGCCCATCGTGTCATTGATTCTGCTACCATGAAAACTGCATATCAAGATATGACATAGCTTATTTACTTACACACGTAGCGTTAACCCAATTAACATTGCACTTTATAATCCTTTCTGGATTCATTTGTCATATTGAATCGAGTCCTCTTCTTCAAGATTGTCTATAAAATCAGTGGTTGATGCCTTGATGTACCTAAAGCCTGACAGAAATGCAACCAGTAAAGCTAACTGATCAAATTTGCTTCTAGCGTCATTTTCAAACTCTTTCTTTTCAAGAACCATCAGACCGGAACTTGCTCTCCTGCTTTCGGCAACACTTCAGAGACATTTAGGGGGGGCTTCTCCATCCCCCACTGAGCATGACACCAGTAGGTTCAGCTCAGTATTAATCCAGATTGCAGCACCTGCAGTCGTACAGCCTAAGTATCCTTGGGGAAGATACTGGCATGGCACTGTATCTCTCCTGATCAGAAGGTGACACCTTGTATGGCCTTTGTGTGAATGCTTACATGTCAATTTAGAAAGACAAAAAAGACAAAAGGATAAAACTTACTTTATTTTTTAACTGAGAAATAGAGTGCTCTACTTATACTCTACACACCCACCATGGATGTATAAAGAGAACTGGATACAGTGTTGGAGGTGGAGCCCAGTTCATTCCTATGCAAGTTGTTCAGTGGCGCATGAAGCAAAGAAAAGTCTGACTCAAGAGAAAACGTACAGAAACATCTTTTATCGAATGTCATACAATGGGGCAAACGTTTTTTGGACCCAATGACGTCACGGACTGACAGAGAAGTTGTAGTACCAACGTTTGGCCACTACAGCTTTAACGTACGCGCACTTCCTGGGGGCTTCATAGATAGATAGATAGATAGGTAGATAGATAGATAGGTAGGTACTTTATTGATCCCAATTTGGGAAATGTTTGCATTGCAGCAGCATAAAAAACACATACTCTTAGTGTGCCCGGTAAAAAAGCAGCAGGAAATTGGAAATCGGTAAAGGGCAAGTGAACCAGGGCCTCATGCTCACACTTCCAGTTTGGGACGCTGTTATTGTGAGCACAATAACGTAAAAACAGAAGCAACCAAGTGAGCAACTCAATGCGACGCAATCTTGTAGCAAAGTATCTCTTTGTTTGGTTGTAGGTGGCAGTCCCTCAAGAGCATCCTGCATCACTTCTCTTCAGGCATGCTTGTTGACAAGGCTGCCAGCTCTGTCTACCTCATTAGCATATTGACATCTGATCACAAAGCAGACACAATTACGATAATGAGAATGGCTATTGATGCCAGGTGTAAATGCAAAGGCCCCATAATTATCCCGATGATGTCTCAGTACAGATTTAGTGAAAATGGGGTCTATTTGTAATCGACCTTGCTGAACACAACATGAGAAAGACATGCAAAGTGGATCCGGGCATCAGCTGTAGAATCTGTAAGTTACAGCAATCCCTGGTGATTTATATTTATGGGGTTTTAAAGATGTTCTGACAGCTCTCTGAGCACATTAAATGGGATTGTGCTTTGGAGGAGGAAATCAGAACAATATCATCATTGTCCCCGCGCAGTACGCAAATAGCTGAGAAACTAAAATCTGTGCCGATGTATATTTATGTGATTTTCAAATGGTTCTGACAGTGTGCTGAAACCACAAGATTGAATTGTACTTCAGAGGACAATGAGGGGGAGGGGGTTGCTATTAACTTTGAAAAAATTGATTTCTTTTTAGTCTGTAAATAATTTAATAGGAGATAAGCTTCTACGTTTGAAGTTGGCCTCTATCAGCTTTCCATATCCCCTCCCGGCCCGTTGAAAGGCTCCTCTTGCCCCCGTGCAGTAACAACGCCAGGCACCAAAAATGGTCATGTTAAAATGCTCCATGAGGTTTTAAAAGCTTGCAACTCTGGAGGAAAAAAGATCCAGAATCAATCTTTCGGTGATTAACTACCATTTCCAGCTGCAGTGAGGTGAGTAATGTGCACACAGGAACTTTAATCCTTCTTCTCCATCCAGAGGACAGCATATTAAATCATAAAGACAGCATGCAAATTGACAATAGTGATTGTTTAGTCAGCTGTATGTCTTACTTTTCCTCATAATCCTGTAGCTAATTATGTTTGCTAAGTAATGAATGAATGAAAAGCTGTTGGCTCAGATCCACATTGGGAAATGAAGGGGTTAAAATGATGAACGATTCACAGCGCAGCTATTAGGTGGCCATGACCTATTAATGATATTAGTCAACGGAACTGACAGTCCATGTTAAAGCAATATTTTTCATTACATCATCACTGCTGCTTTAACTGATTACTGTCAAACACGGTCATGCCTTTTTCTCCGAACACTGCGTCTCCATTTAGACTGTAATGCTCCAGGGACTGCCTTTTCTAATCACATGTATCACTGACACCAGCACACATTTGTCATGCACATTGCACCATAAGCCCAATGTTCAGGCATTATGCTGCTAGTACTGGCATGCATTAGGATAACTGGTATTCCGTAAATATTAGTCTTGCAACACATTTTCAGCTTGATCGACTCTGTTCATATTAAGAGGTGACAAACAGATGGGACGTATACACAAAAAGAGGCAAGCTAAGGGCTGTCAAATCAATTCTGGGAGAAGTTGTAATGCCGCCTATGCTAAGCTATGCCTTAATTAAATACAAAGACCTATGCAGCTTTATCTTTGCTGCTTTCGGTATCTGAGGGAAATAATCCTCAGTATTCAAAAGGCTCCCTATTATCACCAATAAGCAAGCTGTTGGATCATTTAAATAGAAATTCACACAACCAACGATTCAGAAGTGCCGTGGAGGCTGCATCAGCATAAAAATGGCTTCTGATTTGTGCATTGTTAAAGTTATAGATTTTATAACTTTGACAACTCGCATCTCAAGTGATAATAATCACAACAACTGTTCAAGCAAAAAGCAGAACACATTTTCAGAGGAAGGTAAATTATTTGCAATTACAAAACATAAAGAACCATAAGAGCATCTGGCGCACAGAAGAGGTGTCTTACAAACAAAGAAAGAAATCAATATCAAAATATCAGATTTTAAGGGATAAAAGAAGAACCAACAGATGGAAGTGCTTACAGGACAAAACACTTTTAAACAACAACAAAACAGCGATTATTCGGAAAGGTGAATTTATAAAAATGTGTTCTGAAGTAACATTTCACAAAGTACACGGACATGCTTTGTAAATTATAGTAAGGACGTTTAAAAGTTTATTCAGGAAATAATTGGCCCGTACTGCATTGAAGTTGATGTCTTAGTCAGTTTTATAGCTGCAGAAATCTTCTCAAATACAAAGCTAAGCTCCAGTGTTGTATCAGTTAAGCTGGGGGTTTTAAGGCAGGAGAATTGACATGCATAAATCTTTTTTTCAGTAATGCTGGATGACAAAAGCTTAAATTGAAAAATTCCTAAATGTAATATGGCTGAACAAATTTACAAAACCCACTATTAGAAATACGCAGCAATCAAGTACTAAGCAGAGCCTTTAGCCGCTTTCACACAAACTACTTTGCCGTACTGAGTTCCCAGCACTTAGTTCCCCCATGGAACTAAAGAGCTTCCCCAAATGTCTTTCTTTTTGGTGTCTCTGTACGCCGGGATCCGGAGACATGGAGGATCCTGCGGTCCTGTGTCCTGCATCGTTAGCCCTGGATCTTGAGTCGTGGCTGTGGTCCTGGATCATAGGTCCTGGATGGATATCCTCGTGTATTCATCTTCCTATTATACACACATGCATTTCCAAACATTTGGACTACCTATGTTGCAAATGTATTATCTTTTCAATTTACACACGGCATCTATTGCACGTCTGTCCGTCCTGGAAGAGGGATCCCTCCTCTGTTACTCTCCCTGAGGTTTCTCCCATGTTCCCTTTAAACTGTGGGTTTTCTCTGGAAGTTTTTCCTTGTACGATGTGAGGGTCTAAGGACAGAGGGTCTAAGGACAGAGGGTGTCGTATTGTCATACTGATTCTGTACACACTGTGAAGTCCACTGAGACAAATGTAACATTTGTGATATTGGGCTATATAAATAAACATTGATTGATTGATTGATTGAGATCGCGTTCACACCGGAATAAGTTCCCTGAGGGAAGATTACGCAAATGAAGCCGCTGACGTCACTTGTTCTTCTTCTGCTTTGGGTTTACTGGCAGGCCGCAAACCACTTCACGGCGTATACTGCCACCCGGAGTCCCCGGCCGGAAGTCCCCGGAGTTGAGGACTGGCTTCAGTAGAAGCTGATGGGACTCCCAGCAGCTTCTACTGAAGCCTTCCGAGTAAATCGCCAGCACGCCGACACCTCCTCATCTCCACCGCTCCCATGTTTTCTTTTGTGTTGCCATACGTTTTTCTCTCACCGTTGGTGCGCGGGGCTAATGCTAATAATGCTAATGCCAGCGAATACAATGACGGCTTAAAAACTTTTCTGAGTTTGCAATTCGCCCAGCCAATCAGAAATTGGTATTATTTTCTCCCCAGGATAGTCCCACCTCTCTAGCAGGCACTAAAAATGGGGGTAAAAGTTCTCGAAACTAAGTTCTCTTTTTGGTGTGAACGCAACATTCCAGCAACTAACGGAACTAAACGGGGAAAGTACGGGTAAAAGTACTCCGGTGTGAAAGCGCCTATTGTTTGGGTTGTTTTGGAACTTTAGAAAGTTCAGGGATCTCTACCAACAAAACAGGACAGAGTAACCAACAACTGCATAGACACGGCCTGATATTTCATATAATATCTTGTTTATTTTGTGTTCTTACATTTATTTGATTTTGTTTTGTGAGCTGCACAGTGTGATTTTATATTTCTCTATACAGCACTATGGTCTGGAGGTTTTAAAGTGCTTTATAAATTAAGTTGGATTTGATAAAGTAAATCGATAATGGCAAAATGGCTACCGTTAGCAGCCTGGCTGTTGTCCAAAGCAAGAAACAAACTATAGAATTTGATTTGAAGTAGAAACTCTGAGCTCAGTCGTACAATATATGCAGAAGAAAACACACAAGTGTATAAGTTACAGGTTTTGTTACTTACTGGAGTGTATGCGTCTAGGAAATGTTTGAACATAACAACATGGTGAAGGCCAAGCTGTTCTGATATATTGCCATAGACATATACTATTTGGATGAAACCAGTAACCAGGACATTTTTCTTAAGCTTGTCAACATTATTGTCAACACAAACTAAATTCCAATCACATACATTTTAACAAGATTGCTGTTGTGATCCCAGTTTTTAGTTTCGTTGTGTCTTGTTTTATTTTAAAACGTTTTCTTGCCCTGCGTCATGTCTCTTTTTGTACTTCTTGTCCCCGCCTCTTTTGATTATTTCAACCTGTTTCTGATGAACCCTGCATCACCTGACCTCCTGCACACTTGCACTTGATCCCCTCATTAGTTCAGCTTTTATTTAAGTCCTGTTAAGTCTTTTTTGGATTCTTGTAGGTTGTGCTGTGCAACGTGTAGTGAACTCCCTGATATTAAAGGCATAACGGTTCACTCTTCCTGCATCTGCACTATCTGACAATGGTAGCACAAATCTCAGAGGTGTCTAAAGTTTTGCGATCGAAAACCAAAAGTCAGCTGATTACAAACTACACCAGACATCAGCAAATATATCTTTGTTGTCAACTCAATGTGTGCTGCATTGCAGGCTTGACAAAATGTATGTACTTGTGTTTCCCCTTAAATGTGTTAGCTAATAAATAGTAGTCGTTAAAGATTGCAATTCACAAATAAACATTCAGGTTTAAAGATGTATTGTAATTACAGGATTGCACAATGAAATACAGTTGTAGCCTCCTCCATGCTTCCACGCTCTGAAAATATCATATTCCTGGCATACAGACAGGTTAATAATGCTGTATTGTTCATAAAGCAAAACAAATACTCTGCGAATAAAACATTAACATAAGCCCACTATCAGAAGTAGACCATGTAGGATTCAACTCCAACCCTCTGCACTTTCAGCCTTGCTGGTTTTTAATTGTCCGTCTAATCAGCAGCTATTGTGCAGCTGGGCTCCCAGGTGACTGCAATTTAAAGAGATGATGGAATATAAAACCTTCATGTTTCAGGTTCTGTGGACAAAAATGCAATTAAATAAATGAAACAAACTCACAATATTGACATGGGGTAACCTACTGACATGCAATTGATATTTAGCATGTGGGTGCTCCAGTGAATTGGATGCAGTGCTTCAAAAAATCCAATTTATAACTTGTAGCAAAGCAGATAGCGAAAGTAGACTTTGTGGCGAATTAACAAAACACCACAAGTCAAGAGCTGTTGAAGTTATTTCATATGCAAACTGGGTGCAGGTTTATTTGGTTTTGATGAAATGGGATGGTCACATAATAAATAAACCAACTGTAACTTCTCAAAGGTTCATTTCACTTTGATTTACCGTCCTTAATGCTAAAACCAGCTATTGTGCTAACAGGGACAATATGTAATTCGCCAATGAGTATTGAACACTTATATCAACTGAGGCTGATGTCATTAGTTCTGCTGGTTATTTGTCTAAACAAAAGTGTTGGAGAAGTTGACATTTGTATCTGGTGGCTTCTCGATGGGAGGAATAACATAATGGTTGCTCTAGAGGAAAAGTACAGATTCACAAGTATATGAACATATTTCATTGGATCAGATACAAGTTGGACCCACTGGAGATGCTACATAAAAAGCGGGGAGGTTGGTCAGCATTAATCTGTAAAATAAATCCCCAAAAATCAATTTGTTCAGATGTTTGAGACCAAAGTAGCCAAACAGCTGGAAGGCAGCTTCTAGCTAGCAGGAGATGTGTGTGAATTTGTAATGTCTCAAATTGCACAGAGCTGCTGGGCCCTCACTAGCTTTCTATAAACTATCGTACTCTAAAGTTATTGCAGACCACTCAATTCACCCTATACAATTAATGGAGACTTATTTTTTAGGTACCATGCATTATATTCATATTATTAGATATGTTTTGTTTCTTAAAACTTCCTTTGAACCTGCTGAATAATCCAACGCTGTACCTCAGTCCTAATTCTCTGGTGGCCCCGCTGATCATCATGTGGCAGTTAAAAGACACCTTATTTGTTTACCAAATATCAAAATGTGTGACTAGAAAATCTAGCAATTTAACCCTCCTGTTGTCTTCGGGTCAAATCTGATCGATTTACGACTTTCATCAATCATAACTTTTTAGTTTTACATTCGATTGCATTAAGGCTTTATGATATCCTTCACAGTAGACATTTGAACATATCAAATTGCTGATCACCACTTTCATTGTATTTTGGATAATTTAGTCAACTCTGAGCTTAAGCTTTTTTTAAATGTGGATAAAACCAAGGTAATGCTCTTTTCTAAAGCTAAAGCTAAAAATACACCAGAGACTGCTTTGGATATTGTAACTACGCAAGGAATACAACTTGAAGTGGTTGCCTGTTACAAATACTTGGGTATCTGGCTTGATGACTGTCTCACTTTTAAACTTCATGTCAATAACCTGCTTAAAAAGCTGAGGGTTAGGCTAGGTTTCTTTTACAGAAATAAGTCCTGTTTCTCGCTTGAGGCCAGGAAAAGGCTAGTCACTGTGACCTTTTTACCTGTGCTGGACTATGGTGATTTGTTATATATGAATGCACCTGCCAATTACCTGAGCAAGTTAGATGCTGCGTATCACAGTGCACTGAGATTTTTGACAAATTGTAAAGCACTTACGCATCACTGTACCCTGTATACCAAGGCGGTTATGCCATCACTTACTGTACGGAGGCTCAGTCACTGGTACTTTTTCATTTACAAAGCCATGTTGGATAAACTACCATCTTATATCTGCTCCCTGATCTCTCTGCGAATTGAAAGTACTTATTGCCTGAGATCGCATGCTGTGGTTTTATTAAATGTGCCAAGTGCTAGGACTGTCTTAGGGAAGAAAGCTTTTAGATGTGCAGCTCCACTAACATGGAACAGTCTGCAAAAAGAATGGAAAATTACCAAGCTAGTACCACTACATGTTTTTAAAGCTCGGTTGGATGCTACAAAATCAGATGCTGTTGGTACCTGTACATGTGGTTAAATATGTAAATTGTAATCCCTGTACATTTTGCTGTATGATGTCCTTTTGTTGTTTATGTTTTTATGTCTTCTTGTGGAACCTACTGCTGCAGGTCTCCCTTGAAAAAGAGATCATTGATCTCAATGGGATTTTACCTGATAAATAAAGGTTTTGAATTGAATTTAATTGAATTGTAATACCCATGGTGTTCCCAGTCAAAAATGACCGCCATAAAGAAAAGGAATTAGTAACCATCCGGATCAGATAAAACACACACACACCACACACACGCACACACACACACACACACACACACACACGCAAACACACACACACACGCACATATATCTAGATGTGTTCCCCGCTCTTATTTGCCCATCCCCCCACATGGATCACACCTGGCACACGCAATACATGTTCAGTGTCTATTCTTTGTATATTTACTGCAGTGTTTCATGTATACCAGTAGTCTGATACAATATGTACAGTTTGAAAGGGTGTTAAATGAAATTTGGTGATTATTAATGGTGTTTGTGTTAATGTAATAGCAGTTAAAACAGGACCGGTCAAATTTGACCGTGAACACCAAAGTAAGGGGGGGGGGGAAACGAAGACAATAGAAGGGGTAATCTGGCTGTAGCTACACATGTAAACTATTTAAAAAAGGTCTAATATGCAGTATACATGAACACATCATAATGGTTATACATTTCACAATTAGGTTTACATGCCGTTTTAGCTTTTTACTGATTCCTGAATATTTTGTAGATGTTTCACTGAGCAGCATGTGGGTAAGAATTACAATTATTCCTCGCCATCACATTGCAAATGTGGATGAAATACATTGGAACACTGCTACATTTTGTTCTGTGAGTCAGGCTCGAGTGGATTTATATTCAAGGACTCTGAACGTTTTCCATTCGAACAATATGCAAATGATGCTGATTCGACACAACACAGTCAGAACACATTTGGATTGGTATTAGGTTAAATTAATTAGAAAATATTCCCCATACCTACGAATCACATACAGTAAGGTGTTAGTCTTGTGAGAATTTCATCAGTGTAAATGAATATTGAGGTGTATGACTCACAATGCAACCTACAGTCTGTTTTCTGATACAGTTGCTTAGTGACAGATAGAAAACATTGAGGTCTAAACTCCGTAAACACAAAAGTTACATTTAAGTGAAAAAAACCGAACTTTCAATAATTTCTCTCATTTTCCAGCCCCCTCCAAAAACAGCCATTCCAGTTCATCAGCTCTGTGGTATTTAACTGGAATTCCGAAGCAGATGTCCGACTGGTTAGATAAATATACAGTATGAAGTGTAAAAGCCTAGCTCTGGTTCTGTCCCCACAGATGTTTCCTCTTTCACTCACAGCGATCTGTGTTTGCAGAGGTGGTGCGGTGCTTGTAGGGTTTTGGAAGTAGGAGTTTTGAAGTCTTTGAAGAGACGGCAGAGAGAAACAGAGAAGGAGGGCTCTTCTCGCTGTGCTGGCAATTAATCCTTGTGTGCTGCACTCCCACATATACATTACACTGTTCCTGTGTTGCACCCTCTCATTTACTGGCTGAGAGACAGCAGGTGTTCAGGACGGAGTAAACAGAGGGAAGTTGGAGGGAGGGATCATTCGAGCTGCTCTGGTCTGCTATTATGTGGCTCCCTGCTGCACTGGAAACATAAAAGCAGCTCTCTTGGTATGCACAACCTGTTTAGGTTTCCCTGTCTGAGTACCAGGCCAGGGCACAAGGTCACACTGCAGAGTGGGCTTGGCAAATGTTGTTCTACCCCCGGGGCGTCAGCAAGCGAGAAAATTAACGGATACTTTGTGTTTTTCAGTGTGTTCCTGTGGGAGTGACGGCAGACTGCCACACTGATCCTGTGTTGATCTCCTCCGTTGAAAATCCATTATTTAAAATGACAGTTTACCCTCTAGCCAAAGTTATATAGCGGTATGAATAACTTGTTTCTCAAAATAAGCTGTACGGGACCACTTGGCTAAACAAAAGCACCTCAAGTTCAAATATGTGCACTTTATTAGACAAAAACAAGTGCAGTTTGTCTTGTGGATGCAGGTGGATCAAGAAATACATGTTTTGTACTATTTTGTGTCGATTATAAACTCAGAACATGGTATTTGTTCTACTGTAAGCAATATTCAAGTCGAGTCTACACCATTGATCAGAGAAGGCCATTCTGGAAGGTTCTAAAGGGGTACTCTAGCGTTTTAGCGTGGTACTTCCATGAAGTTATTGGACTCACAAGAGACGGATTTTACAAGACTCAGGACAGGGATGGGAAGTTTACTAAGGTTTGCAGCCCCTTTGAGGGCAATAAACAGTCACATTTTATTTGTCCTTGTTTATTAATGGACATGGGCATTATTTTGTACGGGTACATTGTCAGAGAGGTGTCACTGACTGTTCTTTTGTTCTGGCCAATGCAATACATTCTGTTGGGAGGCAAAACAAAAGATTTGTATTCGAATAGCTGTTGAGCACTTTGTCTTTGCCAATTGACATGAAATGTGTCCTAGTGTTGTATTAGAAAATACACCCACAATGGAAATGTTCATTTTTTACTGATATTTTGTCATAAATCTAAGTTTTTGAAAGTGTCAGCCATAGATGATGAGTCAGGGAATCATAATAACTAGTCAAATGTATTCTTTGGAGACATATCTGAGCCAAATTGAAGGCAATCCACTCAATAGTCGAACTGATACCCAAGTAAAAAGCAAGACATCCTTCAATGTTCATTGTTTGCATGTCCTTTGCATATCTCAAGAACTGTTCCATTTGATCTATTTCATACTTGGTGGGTGTAAGGCTTGGGGAACGAGGGATGTGCAGAGTCTAATGCAATTTGAATACACTAGATGTTCAAGTTTAATAAACTATGAGAACAAGCGAACGTTGCTCTGTGCAGCTGCGGGGGCGTCGTCTACAGCAGACATTTACGGGCTGCAGCTAATTGACTGGCGGACGGTGGAGGTACTTTTAATACAACAAAACAACTCTTTGCTTCTGTAGAGTCAACAAGCGAAAAGCATTTCTCGAACGCTGCAAACACCTCCAGGAAGCCAATCAATTGCCAAGTTCCAAATAGACACAAACTAAACTAGACTACTTAAATACTAGTAAATATAAGCAGGCTTTCCATCACATGTGGAGTCTCAAGGATAGAAAACATTCCTGCCAACTGCAATAACCCTGTACAACACATCACCTGTGATACATGTTGCAAATGTATTATCTTTTCAATTTACACACGGCATCTATTGCACGTCTGTCCGTCCTGGGAGAGGGATCCCTCCTCTGTTGCTCTCCCTGAGGTTTCTCCCATTTTCCCTTTAAACTGTGGGTTTTCTCCGGAAGTGTTTCCTTGTACGATGTGAGGGTCTAAGGACAGAGGGTGTCGTATTGTCATACTGATATTCTGTACACACTGTGAAGACCACTGAGACAAATGTAACATTTGTGATATTGGGCTATATAAATAAACATTGATTGATTGATCACCTTTGGCTGGCTGGGAACTCACTGCCGCATACCTTGTAAAGTGTTTCCTTTGCTACATCCCACAACAATTTGCAGCTACCAATGCCAGTATGTGTCTGTAGTATATTTATATTTATTTCTGTAGCTTTGTGAGCCTGTGACCTTAGATTTTCATCGACATAACTACACTGTAGCTAAGTACGAATGACAATAAAAGCCTTGATACTTGAATCTTAAAAACTGTATACAATGTTGAGTACTTCTGTTATATTGTGTTTTATTTAGATACTCTAGTGATATATGTCCTTTCTATTTTTAATTTGTATAATGTATACTTGCTTCAAATATTGTTTTAGTTTTTTAACCCTTTTTTCTATATGTATTTGCTACTAATGCTAATTCTTATTTTTATAATATGTTACTCTTCTGAGGCTTGACAACACTGCTGCTGTGACTCAACAATCCCTCAATTTGGGATAAATAGTGTATCTCTGTCTCTATGTGTAGACAAACATAACCACAGTGACAACATGATGGGTTATTTCTAAGACCGGACAAAGCTCCTTCATAGCCACAGAGGACATTTGAGTCACAGTGCTCTGCTTGATGATTAAACTGATCTTGATGATGTGCAAATGTAATGGAGTTCAGATTCTCTCCCTATAAAACTGTCTGCTACAAAACCAAAATGAATGTTAATATTTTACAGTCAGAAAAGCCTTCCCATGGAGCTTCAAAGTACATTTATGTGAACCCCCTTGACTGTAGTGGCTCCATCGTGGGCCGTAGAGCACTGCAGTGCTGGTGCAGGCTCAGCTGCAGCAGCAGTATAATTAGCATACTGTCAGATGTCATCAAGTTGGTTTCGCTGCAATGACCTTTAGCACTGTTTGAACTTTTCCTCACTTGTAAAATATACATATTCTTTTTCTGTCGCATCGGGCTATTCCTTTAGACACTCGTTGGCTGGCCTTTTCATGTGATTCACTCACATGAAAATGCATTTGAACTCTTTTTCTTTGTTCATACACATTCCCTTCCTGGTTGGAATTTATTTTCCTAGCTACAGATGCAGTGAGTCCCTGAACAGAGTGTACTATCACAGTGATCTACTTTCTGGCTTCTGCTTCAATTGGATTTATATCCAGGAGAGTTTTACGGATAGGAATGTCTGCTTGTTGGTCTGTCCAACAGTTTAATCCGGGCTGGAATATTTTGACAGCTATAACATGGATTGCCATTTATTTGGCACATTAAGATTCTTTAAAGGTGGGGTAGGTAAGTTTGAGAAACCGGCTCGAGATACACTTGTTGTTATATTCCATGGAATGCTCTTAACATCCCGATAGCAATGAATACATGAAATGCTTTGACAACAAATCCATAAAAAATGTCATCTGTGGAAGCCGTGGCGCTGTAAAAAGCACGACCAATCATGTGAGCCGGCCCGGCTAAAGTAACTGGATGGCCTACCTGCCTGTCAGCCTTCCACCTGTGCACAAACTTATCTCGTGCCCTCATTGGTCATGTGCTCGTTCGTGTGTGTTGGAGGAGGGGCTCTGTGAGGAAGTGGCAGATTTTCTCCGGTTGTGTATTTTCAAATTCTAGCGCACTCGAGCTGCTTTCTCCAAAAGTACCTCCCCCACCTTTAAGCAGAAACCTTTTTTCTAAAAACAACATCCAATAAGTACCATAAAGCACCAAGATACAAACTCAGAACAGCAATAAACATACTGTTACATTGGATTTACTGTTAATAAGCCATACTTTTGTAAATGCTGATGCATTAGTTCTAATGATCTAAAAGGTGTCCAAGGCAAAGGTGCAGTCAGCAATGGAAGATATGGACTTTTAGCTTTCCTGATATCTATAAGGGAACTCATTCCACCATTTTGCCAAGATGGCAAAACGTACATACGTTGGTACATATGCCAGGACCATGTGCCTGGTGATATTCTTAAATAATCCATTAACAAATAAAGAAACACTACAAGATGGATTGACATGAAATGTGGTGCAGACATTCATGTCACGTTGAAGTTCAATTGGAATAACTTTGGTCAAACTATACATTTCCATATAGTGGCAGAATGTGGTCAAAATATCTGCCATACTTAGGACATACCCTCAAAACAAATACAGATAAGTCTGTGCGGTCCTTATTCCAAAAAAGATTAGCATGCTCACAGAAGAAGGTTACTAACAAGGTCAACATGAGAGCTGTGAATATGTTAGTGTTAGCGTGCTAACATTAGCACTAGGGTCAAAACGCCACTGTGGCTAATAGCAGTCTCACAGTATAGTCTTGTACTCATGTTAAAATGAAATGATTGTATGAGCCAAATCCACATTTCATATCTGTCTAGTGTTTGACCAGAGATGTCAAATCCTATCACATAAAGGGCCAAAAATGGTTTTCAGACCAGCAGCTCTTATTGTCCGGTGAACAGTAGCCTCATTGTCATTTCCAGCCATAGAAGTCGAGGCAGCTGACTGTCCAGAGGCATCTTCTGTGAGCTATGGCAATAACAATGGCTGAATGGGAGCATGGGGTTGAACAGGACTATGGGGGCTGTGGGTCAGAGCAGTTTATACAAGGCTAGCAGGCAGTGCTGTATGCTGCTAGCAAACGGTATGAATAGGTTTCAAAATGCTTCAGTAGGCTGTCAACATGATGTGATCTGGCATTTAACCATTTGTGATGTATGGGGGAGAAAATCTGATGCGATAACCTAGGACAGTGCTATCTGTTCTGTGGCACTGAGGAGGAACAAATCTGATCGAAAAAGTGCGGATTTGTTGGGAATAATGGCTTTCGCAGTGCACTCAGATAAAGCATCTCATTTTGAAGATGTCATATGTTGTGATCAGTGGAGACTACCGTACAATATTTCCAACCAGAGATGCCTTTGAGATATAAAACCCTGCCAGGCTGCGCACTTGAGGATCCGCATGCCTCTTCTAAAGCAAACATTTGCATTTGCCACACATCTGTTAGTGTATCAAATCTTCCTCATGCAAAGTGCACTCCTCTGAAACAAACTCTGTCAAGGCCAATTTTCAAGGTTGCAAAACGCTTGCAGTGACCTCAGTCCATTTCAAATGTAGTTCAACTAGAACCTCCACTCATGAGAGAGCCGAGCAGCCTTCTATCAATTATCATTGTATAAGTGCTCGTGCAAACATGCCTCCCAGATATACATTTCAGCATTAGGGAAAGGAAAATTCATATTTGATAACCTCCGTACTTTATAGTGCTACACTCAAATATTGTGTGCGTTATGCAAATAATAATACATTCCAAGTTCACTTACTTGCAAGATTCAGTTAAAGCATGTTGGAAGAGCAGAATATTAAACATACATTCGCTCTCTAAGGAGGTTGTTTTATAGACTGCTGCATTAATGTGAACATGACAAGGTTGCCGTGGATGAGGATGACCTTAAACCTAGAAACAATATAGTTCTGGTGTCCAAAACCTCAGCTCTTATTCCTTTGTCTGCGAGTTAATTGGATGTCAGGGCCTTTGGACAACAGATGTATGTTCCTCCGGGCTGATGCCTCGTCTGGAGCATGACTCTGGTTCTGTTAATGTGCAGCCTGAACGCTGGCATGGCCTCGCGTCTCGTGTGTCATCACCTCAGTCTCACCATGCTAAGCAGCTCTGAATCCCCCCAGCGCCATGAGCCCAAACATGCACTCAATCCATCCCACTGAGCAGCTGCACATTGTATCCGTCCCCCACTCTTCATGAATAGCCAAACTGAGACCTACAGTAGGTTCAGAGCTCTTATCCCCGACTGAGATGTATTTAAATCAGGTATGTGACAGTTGTGTGTGTACGCATGCTATGAATATAAACGCAGTGAGTGTTGAGGAGTGGATAAAAAACAGAGCCATAGACAGAGATGAAATGTAGAGGGCCGGCTTTTGGAAATGCATCTGGAGCTGTAACATCGGAGAAATGTCTGCTTGTGGCTCAACAAGAAGCAGATACATCTAAATAGATTGGATGTGAAGTCCCACAGTGCAATGCACCATAGTGTTTATAGACAGGAGGAGAAGCAGAGTGAAGTGCGTGTGCCTTGGAGAAAAGACAGAGTAACATACAATCTCAAGTGAGGCACCATTCAGACATGTTTTGGATTGCTTCCCTTGCAGGACAGATATGAAAGACTTGACAGTCTCTATTGGTCATGATATGTGTTTGAAATAATGAATAGCTTACAGTGAGAGAAATGTCACCTCTTTCAATGCACTACAAAATGTTTGCTGCAAAGTTAGCTGGAAATCATTATGGCCCCTAAAGCCCCTTTCCCACTGGACGAGAAACCAAAACATCTGTTTTTTGTCTACAGTGGGAATTGTTACAATCGGCGCGCATGAATCTGCAGAACACGGTTATTTATCGGGTTCTTATCGCCAGACATAAAAACATCACAACCGGGTGGACACGCTAATCTGTGCACCTTTTCCCAGTGCAATGCTATGTGCAGATTCATTCAAGAGAGTAATTCAACCGGGATTTAGACAATTGTTAAATATATCTATTGACAAAAATATACACATGTTATGCTCTCTTCAGGGTACCTTACACTGAATATTATTGGAAAAAAAACTATTTTTGACAGGTTTTCCTGCATACGCATGCATCTTTGGTGGGACATGGGCATAATACATGTTTTCCTCATGTCATACTGTAGTTTTAATCTCAACTTTATTATTATACATCATATACGTTACAGTGTTTTCCAGCTGTTTTTGTCCAGCTATTTGTTTTTTAGGCAAACACTTTCACAGCTGTCCCGATAGGTCCATAGGCTTAGAATCAGACATTGTTTATGGAGGCTTCTATGAAAACATTATCTGTTTGTGACCATATCACAGAATATATGGTTGGTATTGCATTTAAAAAAATCAGACAAATCACCCAGAGAATAAATGTATACAATTTATTAAAAATGTTTTTTTTTAAATTGTCAATATAATATATATGTATGTATATGTATATATATATATATGTCAATATATTCAATTGTATTGAAAGTTGTGACTTCTCCTAAACGTTGTCTGGTAATTTAGATTCATTAGGAAATATCTCTTTTTGGAGCTTTACCAATACAAATATGTGAACAGATGTCAGTTTGTGGTACAGCATAAAGAAATGTAACAGCACTGGTGGATATTGAAAAAATAAAGGAATGCACTACTGTTTGTTCTTGTTTACCATAAATATAGGCTTCCACTAATATGTTTTGAATTCGTAAATCGGTGTCATTGTTACTCTGGACAATTCACAGAACATTATGTCTAACATTTTTATGGAACTGCTTTCCACAGAAGAAATGGTCTCTATAAAACTGTCAACAGTGTGGTTGATGAAAACCACTCCATCCATACCCAACCCAAACCTCATTGGATAAGGGCTCTCCCTCCGCACACATATCAATGAAAGCCTTGTACACATGTTGTTAGAGTTGAAAAGCAGAAACTGACTGATTCATTGCCTGAAAAAACTGAGAGATGTTGGTTCAAATGCTTCCTTGTCCAAAAATACAAACGAGAAGCAGCCAATTAGTTAAATTAAATATAGAACATGTTAAATTGTGAGCTCTAGAGTCTAAGGGGCTGGGACACAAAGCTAGCTGTTTCTAATTTGGGGAATTGTCTGGCAAAACAAACACATTTTGATATTCTTGTCTAACTCCCAGGAGGAAAACAAATAACAATAAATCCCCAAATGCCTTATTTAACCTTGTTTTAATATTAGCATGGATTCCGACAGCTGGATGAAGGCTTTTAGAAAGACGGAACAACATAAAAAATGATATTAACCGCCCTTGCATCCAGATAAAAGAAAAAGCAGATAATGACTTAATCACAGGTCACAGCGTGGATTTGTGAATGCCTATCAGAGGGCAATGATTGTTTTGCATTCTCATAACTCATCATGAAGTAAAATCCTCTAACTCTGGATTCTCTACACATGGATACCTGCGTCAGTGATGACACACACGGAAAGCTGGGACTGTTTGAAATACTTGTGTTATGCTTCATTGTGTCACACACATGGCAAGAAAGCCTAGTGTCCCCCTTTATTCACTACGAAACACTTTCCAATTAGATTTCAAATGCCACTGCAACTCTTGTCTCCCCAGGCATTATGTGAATAGAAGTCTCCCAGGGCTGCACATAATATCTCATTACTGACAGCGCGGGTCACCTGGGACTCAAATCAGAAAATCTCAACACTTAAGCAATTGGCTTCTCTCTAACTGCCTCGCTGAGATTGATTGAGTTTGGGCTCCCCGAGCACCACTTTAATGTCAAACACATAATGCATCGGGCAGACTTTAGGTAGAAAACATTCAATCTTTTCATATATTCAGCTAATGATATTTTTACCCAAGTAGGATGCAAATAGTATTTTCTGTGTGTTTTTCTCCCTCATTTGTATTCCTGAATGATTTTCAAATAACTATCACCTGCACAGAACTGAGCACCAGATGGTTTCCTTATTTGGATGATTTGTATCATATGTGGTTAGGATAGATCTCAGTACCAGCAGTGAAGAGTATGACCACTACAAAATGGAGGAACATGGGTTGAGAATTTGAAACGAACAACAAATTCATCTAAGCAATGGTTTGCCTGTGATTAGATTTGAAAAAGGGCATTCAATAGTCCTTAATGGGATGATCTTTTTAAACGTTGGCCAAAACAGTGCCTTGCCATAAATGGCGACAGTTAAAAAGAGTACAATTGGCTGGCAGAGGGAATGCTGGGTAGTGGTGGTTGCCCAAGCCGGCTGTGAGAGATTTACCTCCATTACACATTGTTCTATCTCTGTCTCTTCTGTTACATAATGAGAGCAGATCACACCAAACTGCAGGCTTAAAATGCTAATTGGATGTGTCTCTGCTTGCGACAAATCATGAAGGCAACATCAGACCTTTGTTGTGTTAACAAACATGCCTAAACTATATGGGGACGTTTGCGTATGTATGCTTACTGTATGTCTTTTATTGATGAGAAAGTGTTGTCTTCCCTTTTGTGTCTCGTTTCTTGAATAGATTTTCAAGGTAGACATTTTGCAGCATAACACTTTTTTTAGAGATTCTTTCTTGTTCATCTCTGGCAGGAGGCTGCGCTCCATCAGGACAAAAAACTCTCTCCACCTGAACAGTTCCCCCCCCCCCCCCCCCCCCCCCACTGACACTTTACCTCAGCCATAACGCAGACTCTATATGCATTTTAATGCACAAATATTGTTCAAATATTGCTTACTGCACATATTTTATAATTCACTGCATTCTATTTCGCTGTAAATTACTTCACTTTATTGTATTGCTATCTATCTATATTTATTTACAGTGTTCTTAAAGGTGGGGTAGGTAATTTAGGAGAAACCAGCTCGAGTGCGCTAGAATTTGAAAATACACAGCCGGAAAAAATCTGCCACTTCCTTCCAGAGCCCCTCCTCCAACACACACGAACGCGCACATGACCAATGAGGGCACGAGATAAGTTTGTGCACAGATGGAAGGCTGACAGGCAGGTAGGCCATCCAGTTACTTTAGCCGGGCCGGCTCAGATGATTGGTCGTGCTTTTTACAGCGCCACGGCTTCCACTGATGATATATTTTTAGGATTTTTTTTGTCAAAGCACTTCAGATATTCATTGCTATCGGGATGTTAAGAGCATTCCATGGAATATAACAAAAAGTGTATCTCGAGCCGGTTTCTCAAACTTACCTACCCCACCTTTAATATAGTTCGCTATCTGTGTACTTTTTTTTTTATATTGTATGCACCGTGACATCAAGTCAAATTCCTCGTACGTGCGAACCTACCTGGCAATAAACCCGTTTCTGATTCTGATTTATCTTGTGAACCCTTGAGAGATCTGGCATTGGCATGATTTAGGTTTTTATTCTTGTTCCATTCTACATATTGTCTTGTATTACTCCAACTAGCACACTGCTTTGCTTAAAGGGAAATGGAAACACTTTTCAAACGGCTTTCCATGCGACAATATTCCCATTAGGAAATGTATTTATCTAGTCTATTTCCAATGTAAACGATCGAGATACGCGAATTTATTTTTTGAAATACGTGCCTAATGACCATGGGCGCTTCCATTGCTCCGGGACTTTCCCAGTGACGTCACTGAGTGGGTACGGCTTCCTGGGCCAAAGCTCAATAACAAACAACATGGCGGAAAATGCACCAGTAGTTTACATTAAAAGAAAACGGTCGTCGTCAGGAGTTTATTGTATTGCCCCAGGCTGCACAAATGGATTTTATACGAAGAAGGAAGAAGTACATTTCCATAGGCTGCCACTAAAGGATGAGAAGCTGCTCAAAGCATGGGTTATTTCCATGAAACGGTCCGATCCGCCGCTGAATCAGTACGCACGTGTGTGCAGCGAACACTTTAAAAATGACGATTATGTCCACAAAATGAGGTTTGATGAGTCTGGATGCTTGGTTCAATACAAAACATCGGATTTGAAGCCAGGATCTGTTCCCACAATATTCGATTTCTCAACGTATGCAGTCGGGAACACCGACCGTCCCAGCACGTCGGCCGCGCAAGACAATGACAGTGTCAACAAACGTGAAGTTCGAGCCACCAAACGAGTTGCTTCAGCTGCCGAGAGAGAGGTAAATATTGCAGCACTACCAGATTACTAGCTCACACATGTATTTACTGACAGTGTGACCTTATTAATTAACGCAATCGCGTCCAAACTAAATGGTAGCTATTATTATGACGTACAATGGAGAATTGGGGGTGTTCTATAGCTCAACTAATTAAACTGGCATACACACGCTCATCTGTCGAAAACAGCCCTAAAAAGGCTAGTATTGCTGGACTAGGTGTTCAATGGATGGTATTGCCAAGATGTATGAGGTGTTGGAAAATAATACAAAATATATGTCAACTGACCACTGAGACCGAGTCGGTACTGGAACTGGTGGTATCCCACTCGGCGAGTTCAGAACCGTCGGTACTTTCGGCGGATTCCGGATCGTATGCCACTCTAGTATTCGACCGAATCGGTTCATAAGCATAGGCCATGGGATGCCTGGTAACTAGATGTTTCCACATCAATGTCATCTCCCGACGAATAGTCAAATTCATCGTTCAAAACGTCGATCTCATTGCAAAATTCCTCCATCGCTGCCATATCTGCTACGTTGTGTTGACTTCCGGTATGGATACCCGGAACGAAGACCCACCCAGTGACGTCACCATTTGGGACTCCCCTAATGGCGGCGGCCTGGTCCCGGAATTCCCCACCCGGCCGGTGGATAATTAATTTTCTTTTGGCGAGTAATATCATATACAATACATATTACGATCAATATCCATTGTAAAATGAATAAACTCCCGGAATATTATAGCTGTAATTGGTGTTTCCTTTCCCCTTTAAGCAACTGTGGCTTGGATGTTTAGTAAAACAATAAGTCTTTTTGCAGGTATACAATGGCCAATTATCACAGCAAGCTCCAGTGTGGCATCCTTTCACACCCACAGCAAGTTGTTTTGTGCGTTTTAAATAAACTCCGGAGCATTTACCCTTCTGTTTGTTTAGGTTGCTGTGAAAACTGGCAATTGAAAGGGATTTATTCATCCAACTTGTAACATTTTAAGAAGATACAGAAAGGTGATGTCATCCTGCAGATAATGGCGTATCATCAGCAAACATATAGGCTGCGTTTCACTTCGGTTAAATGGATTCCTTGCGTCGTTTCCCTGCGTCTAGTCCCTCCCACCAGGGAAGCATGGAGAGACGCAAGGAAACCACGAGAAGCAGGGAAATGAGTTTTAAGAGCAATGGGATGTCCTTTCCTCCGGAGTTTGTGATGACGCTGCACAGCTGATCGTCTGACAGCAGCTCTGTCCCGTTATTTCCACACACACCCCCGCCTCTGTTAGTACACATTTACTGACACAAACATTTGTATCATCTGTTGTAGACCCAAATAAATAAAATAAAATAAGAAGTCATTCTCAAAAAAGATAAACGCCATTCTTAAAATGTATAAACGAACAATAGTTTGATTAATATTGATTAGAGTGCACAAAAGAAATAAAATAATTGAGAGAAGAAAAAGAGATATGTTATCTATCAAAACCCAGTTAGATTAACATTCATTGGATTGCACACTTTGTTTGTTTGTTTGTATATGTAGCAAATTAACATTTTAATAGCACTTAATGACTGACTGAATGGAAATGACAATAAATGAAAATGTAAAACGAAAAAAGCGATCATGAAAATGTTTCCAAAAAATGAATAAAATGATTTTTGACCACTTTGTTGTTCAGATATGTCACATATTTGTAACTAAATGAAACATGAATTAAAACAAAACACGGTATAAACTGAGGAGTGAGTCCCGTGAGGTTCATGTATTTTCTTCACTCCGCTGGGAAACTGCTCTCATGTCAAGAAGCATGAGATCAGTGCATGCACTGCCTCGTCCAATCAGTGAGCGATACACAGTAAGGGGGCGGGGCGAGTGTCTGAGGATTTCATCGAAGGATGGTCTGGTGGTTCCTCGATTATAGCTCCTCCATTATCGCTCCTCGCTCCTCCGGCAAAAATAAGGCCATTGGGACGCTACTCAAGATGGCGCAGATAAATCAACTTCCGGTGAGACCGAGGACCGAGGAAATGAAAAATAAGAGAAGTGAAACGCAGCCAGGGTATTCTAGAGGGCAGGAACTTAGGAGGTAATTTGTCTTCATTTGTAGGACTTCTTAAATGTCATAATTGATAACATCTAAGTTCAGGCCGCACTCTTAGCTATCAACAATCCATCTCAGTGTTTTGGTTGTAATATAATACAGAAAAGTGCTCTCATTTCTACAAGGTTGGTCTCACTCTTCCCTAGGAGACAAAGAAGGGCTGAATCTCACTCAATTGTCCCTCTGGGCTCCCTTAGGCCTACATTAAAGATCGTGGTCGATGGTGGTTAAAATTAAGTGCATTTATTGATCTTGTTTCTTGATAATGTTTAGTGTATAACATATCAGGTGTGGATATATTCTGCAGATCACCCAGTTCAAAAAGCTAACCCAAACTTTTCTATAGATGCATTTTACAAGGAAGCGTTTCCTTTTCGCCTAGCTGTTTGCCGGAGATGCCTTTTGTTTCTGGAGAAGTTGTTAACTACCGGATGGTTGTGAGGAATGAAGAGTCGGCAGTCAACAAAATAGGTGTTTCAAAAACTGTGAATCACTGCAACCACACGGTCCTTGAGCACTCAGTTATAAATTAGCACAAACTCATATTAGGCTGATGGAGCCAGTGGTATGCCAAACTATCTGCGGTGAGACACACACACACACACACACACACACACACACACACACACACACACACACACACACACACACACACACACACACACACACACACACACACACACACACACACACACACACCCAGTGGAGATAATAAACAATACACACAAACAACACATACAAAGCAATAAAGTATAATGTTCCCCCATGACGAGCTGATGTTGCAGGATGACAGTCATCAAAGCTGTCATGAATGAGTCACCTGCCAGCCCATGGCTTCTTCTCTTGTTTGTACTAACCCATTGTAAACACAGAAAGAGCCCAGAACAAAAAGGCAACAGTGGAGCATTTTCCAAAACAAGTTTGTAGTAATTTAACCCATTGTTAGATAAGTGAGAGTTATTTGTTCAATCAGACACGACTGTATGTAGTGAACACTTTGACCATTGACTTAGAGTTGATTTTGCTGTTTTTACTGTTAGATAAAATGTTTAGTTACGTTTCTGACATACTATTAAAACAATGTTTGGCCAGCTGACTAGATAAAGTTTGCTCTAAATCCTAAAGTTAGCTGCAGCCTACACCTTCTAATTGAATTGTAAATGTATATTTCTCCAGGCTATCACATCTCAAACCTACCCCTACTTAATCATCCTGACTGCAAGAGGCCCCACATTTGTTTGATGTGCATATAGATAGAATAGATTTCCTCATGTATTTTAACTAACCTGTTCGTTAATTCCTCCAGAGATAGAGCGCTCCGTTTCTTCAAACATCAACCATGCCATCATTTTATTGCAGTACGTCAGATTGGATAAACGAGCACACCCTTGATGACAACTTCTAAGTGTGTAGTAAGGTTAGGCTTTAGTTTGTCGCAGTTTTCGAACCAAAAGGTCAACTCTCACTAGCATATCTGTTTAAATGGCCAAATCCTGAAGGTTTCCATGTCCTTTAACCCTCTCCATTGCTTGCTCAACATTCTGTCTTGTTAAGCATCAAAATGGGGATAAAATAGTGAAGGTGTATTAGCAGAACCCGTATTTTCGCTCGGTATTTTCAGCTTCCTGCAGCTTTGTCAGTTGAGGCTTGCTTTAAATATCAATCTCTCCCTAAAAATATAGCTACAGGGGAACTTAAAGGAACTGCAGTCTGTATCTTGCTGCACACACACTCCCGAGTCAGCCTGCCTTCCTTGGGAGGACAAAATGCTTCTGGGTTCCACGGATGCAACGGCCAAAAACGTTGCATTATTTCTCATCGGTTTGCTGAGCCGTGTACCTGTCAGGCAGCATGTAGCCACTAAGCATTTATACACTTATGAAGATTTCACCAAGCGTGACTCTAATGTGTATTTCATACGGCAAGGGACATTTAGTTTTCCTCTTCCAAATAACATCTTAAAGGAAAACTATTTTTAACTGTTAACTTTTTTTCATTTTCATGCATTATGGATGTCTAGGAGATGAATCCTCTGTTTATGCAGTGGTCATGTTGTGAATTTCGGCATCAAAGAGGCCCTTTATTTTCTCCCCCAAATTCCAAGGTTACTGCCCCGGTATGTGACCCACATCCTAAACACTTCAAACAATAATGGCTTATGTCAAAGCTTGGATACATACTCAGAGCTTTTCTCTGGGGAATAAACGATGGCTGTGTAAGAAGCATCGCCACTACTAAGTATTATTGGTAAAAGCAGCCTGCAAGCTTTCAACACTGGAGAGATTTACTCACCCTCTCATTGTCTCTCTTCCTCTCCTGCTGTGTTGCTGGCAATAATTAGTGCTGCACGGACATTATGCAGACACACATTAAGGAGGTGAAGACTAGCCTACTTCAGTCTCATTAAATATGTATATTTGCGTTAATTAGGAGATATTTGTTTGCAAGTACAACACCCCCCCTTGTTTAGGTTTTACAGTGCACCTGCTTTCAGCAGTTGTATGGAGAGCCGCTGACTGGGTTGAAGCAAATAGACTGTCAACACCCCTCGGAGGGACCCTCCATTAGGCTGTCTTTCTCAGCAGCGCACACCCCTGAGGCGATGAAGCATGTTGCTCTCTTTCTGCCGCACACTTCCTCTCCTTCTTTGTCCATCGGAGGAAACATAACCCTAACCTTCTGCAGCTTTGTCTCTGTCTTTTTATTGCTCAAGCATAGCGTTCCTTTTTCCCCCCGGTAACATTATTTTCAGCTTGTCATTTTATTAAGTCCATCATTTTGTTAGAACAGCAGAAAATCCGGGCCGTCAACCACTGTGATTATTATTTTACCATCAACCAAACATGATTATAATATTTTTTCAGTGCATGCTGAGGAATAACGCAGGCTGCCTCAATACTTAGAGCAGTGGTTATAAGCCTGGAGGTCAGGAACCCCACAAGAAAAGTGAAATTCAGAAAAAATAAAAACCTTTTTTGTGAGTCTGACTTACAATTTTCTTTTCTCTCCTCTTGAGCAGAAATTCACTACTAAATGGTTTTGCCGCATTATGTTCACGACAGTGTCCACAATGTTCTATGCTGAGCATATGTTCACTATGGTGTCTATAATCTTCATATACTAGTTTTACAAGGCACAAGACTTTGACATTATATAGGGATTATTTCGATCCAGATGTCGTCTGTGGCATGCTTATTAGCAGCTTTATCCTTTTCATTCTGTGCACCGCCTAGTGTGAACTATTCACTCTTCCATATTTTATCTGAATCCGCCATGGAACACCTCATAATCATATTCGTATAATAATAAGGTGTTTTTTATTCACATCCAATTAGCATTTAAGCTGTTCATCCCCCACATGTTCCTGAGCCACAGTCACCGAACATTCAACATGTGGAAAACCCATTATGCGATATGGAGGACATTCGATATCACAATATGAAACTGAGACAATATTATGAAGGGGTTAACCACTGTCAACATATTTACACAATAGGACATGATAAGTATAATGACAAAGTGGTAAATGCAATTAATAGGACGGCACATCTTTTTACTTAATTGCAGCGTTTAAAAGTTAAACGTAGCCCTTGTATTTATTACGATATCATGATATTCAAAATATTAAACAGTTATGTCTTAATAATATGGATAATCACAATCAGAATTCATTCATACATCAAGGCCAATGTTTGTGCACTGTGCATTGTATCTAAAAAACACGATCAAATCGTCGTTGTTTTAACAATAACAAAAACTCAACTCTGCACACTGGAGACAGACTCATTAATCAAAGAGTGAGATACTGCGTAGAAATGTTACGATTCAAAGCATTTCCCATTTCTGATGCCAAATACCATATTAATACAATGAGTAAGCCGGCCATCATTCTTGGCTGGACTGATACAAGCCATGTGTTCACTATATGTCATACATGCTTTTTTATATAAGGCTTAATGGTCAGTTTATAATGTTCAGCTTCTCATACATCAAGTGCTCGATGGATTCTGTAAGAAAAGACCATATGGTTACCCGTCGGTATTCATAATAAAGTCCTAATGGATGTTACGCTATTGCTAATCCTACAGTATATGGTCAGGATTTAAAGTATTCCTTTCATAATCAACGTGTAAGATCTTACATAATGTCTAAAGAAAAAACGTCAGATAATACATCGCAAATCAATGGTTTTCTTGATGTTGCCACGACAACGATATTTCACACTCTTTTGTAGGCTTTACAGCATCACAAGCAAATTCAGCTGCTTTGCTTCCCCAGATGTTCCCTTCATGTTGGTTTCCTTTGTAAACTGCATTTTCTTCATAAAATGATTTTCCCTACTTGTTTTTTTGAGGGGTTTTCTTTGTCTGTCCTTGCACCATAGCGCGGCCTTGGGTCCCTTGAAAGGCGCTATACAAATCTAATCTATTATTATTATTATTATTAAAGAGTACACTATTTTGCAAGACCAAATCGACATTGACTAAGAAATGACTGTTTTCAACGAAACACACAAGGCTTTACGGTGGCTCGGCTCATATGGATAGACAAATCAATTTAAACATTAATGTAGGATTTATTTACAGAAATTATTTTTATTTTAAAAGTTTTAAACGGTTTTAAAAGACGTTGGTATCTCTATTTATTGGGTCTGTGGCCCCAGCACTTCATATGATACCTCATACATTAAATAATAATTATAATAATACATGTTATTTATATTGCGCTTTTCCTGGTGCTCAAAGTGCTCAAATCACAAAAAAAACAAAAAACAGGGTGGAGTACTGTAAGGAGTACGTTAGAAAATGCTTAAATTAATCGCAGATTGGCAACCCTAACCCTAATCAGCCATGATTCTTTGGGTAATGACTGACCGTATTGGTATTGTAATTTAAGTGGTTGTCTTACACCGATGTAGGAGGTGCTCTTATTGCATAGACATCATTAAACAATCAAATGTCTTCCCACAGTTTGACTTTAAGAGATCACAAGCCAAAAAGGTCAGGGACTAATGTTACAAATATGTGACAGAACAGCAGTAGACAATCCCGTCAACACGTGATTGTTTAAGTGGACGACTGGGTGGTGAAATGTTATGATCAGTTTCAGTTGCAATGCACAGATTTGACGGCATGTAATTCACGTCATACTAATTTGATTGAGATTATACGGAAATACAGATGAGATAATAGCAGTTTTGGAAGCCATGACCTTTAACATGACGGCTCTAAATGATCCATGACTCAGATCTTTAAGGTCATTAGAGAGCTTCTGTGCTGCTGACTGGTTATAAATCACATTTAGAGCCTGTACAAAAATCCAGTATCAGAATGAATTTCCAGGTTTAAAGCACCTTGGCTGTTGATCAATATCTTTATGCCCAGCACCCAGCAACACTCTGCACTGGAATTGTTTCTGACTTGTATCAGCTGTATCAAATGGGCAGTCAGCAAATCTCACACGCCTTCCACAGCAACAAAAGCACAACCAACAAATTCTCGTTGTGAAGCCTCAACGAGTGAAAGCTTTAAATAGAAGACTTTGCTCTGGGCTGCCTTACTTGTTTCTGCTTTTATTCTACACACACGTTCCTGGTTGTAGACCCCAAGGCAACGGCCAGCTTAATCCTCTGCACTTCTAGATAAAAGAAATAAATCAGATAATGAATAAATCACACAATAAAAAACACACTGTACGAGTGGGGATACTATAATAGGCTACCAATTTGACTTCTTCTTTGGAGTAGTCTCTAGGTAGGAATGTCCACGCAAAGCAAATTACTTTCTATATTATATATTTTTTATAATGCGGTCTTCTTTTCTGTATCCGAGCTGAAACTCTCATGGATAACAAAAGGACAGTGAAATCAGAGGTTTTATGCCTTAAAGTCTAATGTATGAGGAGCTTTTGTGTGATCGGTACAGGAATTTTAGGATTATTTTCAAATACCCAACTTCAGATCTGAGAGGAAACGATCAGAGCTCAGAGTCCCACCAGCACCGAGGAGCTGCTAGTCTTACTCAGGTGTGCCAAGGCAAAATCAAACGGAAAGGTAAGACCAACGGAAAACTAAATAATGGACCAATAGAGTGGCGCAGTGATGAAGTACTTTTGTAGGCCAATCCGAAAGTCAGCATCGCAAGTCCCTCAACAAAAAGCAATAGGATTTTTCTATTGGATTTTATAGAGAATAAGCTCTGTGGCTTACACAGATTTATGATCATTAACACATTGTGCTCAGCAGGATAATCTACACATATTAACCCCACTGTGTGATATTTGAAGCACTATGCAATCAGCAGAAGAAAAGCGCTAACGGTTATTAACAAACTACATCACGGTCGCATGGCTGCTCATCACCCCTCGCTAAGCTATTGGAAGTCTTTCATGAGTTTTAATAGTTTATTCAGTCACTTGTTAGCAACTGATATTTATGAGTGGGGTAATTAATGTATGTTATGCCGTAAAACGAAGCGTGAACATCTCTTAAGCTTGTGTTAATCACATAACTTATTTCAGGAATCTAACCACAAACACGTTAAAGAAAACGTTGATTTCAAGGGAACCAGAAGTGGTAAAATGTTAAGTAATTTTCCAGGTATTAGGACTCATTTTACACCACTCAACTGTTAAAGCTCTTGTGTGTTATGAAGGTTTTTATGCATGTAAATGATGTGCAGAGTCACAAACCCTCAAAGTACACCCTGTAGGGAGTAAAACTCTAACACAGAAAAGACCTCCCCAAAACGCCTCGTTGGAGATTTCTCATGTTCTTCCTGGGCATTGTGACGTCTGAATACCCAGTAGCCACGCCCAGAGCTATGACCAGGCTGATTGGTCCAAATTAACCAATCCACGGACTTCCTCACACACACACACACAGTGCAGGCAGCTCTGCTGATTTATCCTCCCTGGCTACAGGCTGATAATAGACAGTTGGGATCGCGGCGAAATTCTCTCTGCAGACCCATTCTCACAGCGTTTATCAACCTTTTTCTTACTCAATATCAAGCCACACTAATTGTTTTTACTTCGGCTGTGAGTTTGTGTGTGCTCAGGATGAGTTTCGCTGTGCATCGCTAAACAAGGAAACAACAACTCCACGGAGCTCAGCGCGATTCACAACGTCCTGACCAATCAGAGCACACTGTGCTCACAGGGAGGGTGGGGGCTGGAGCTATAGAGAGGCGAAGTCCCTCCCTTTCCGGTGGACCTCCATGGGACCTTATTTCGAAAAAATTATGTATTGAAGTCAATGGAGAGAGAAAGATTATCTTTTGATCCGGTTTGAATTGTGCCACGAATTACACATATGATGTTTGTCAATTTAAAAGATAATTCTGCAAGTCAAAAAAACGTGTCGTAAAACTGAAGTAACACATTTGTTTGTGTGAAACGCTCAATGAACTACATCTCTGGTCTCGCAGAACAACACACGTCACCAAGATGGCCGTCACTACTGTTTTGTCAATAAAACGATTGACTACCCTCACTATCACCACAAGGAAACACGTCCAGAAGAATGTCATGCAAAGCTGCCTGCCTGCCTTCCTTTGATTCTCTCTGAACTGCCTGGTCTTTTTAATGTTTAATGTCAACCATTTGTGCAGATAGCATGAAGTACAAAAGATCGCCGATGCTAGCGTTAGCATTTCTCCCCCGGGCTTAAATGGTGTATTATAGAATGATCACACCGGTGACAGTAGGCCTACTCTTCAAAGGGTTCACGAAATATGACTGCTACTCTTACTGTTTAACATGTTGGGTTACTTAATGTTACTTCATATTAAGGCTAATAAAAATGACAAGGCTGTAATGCTAACTAACGTGCTAGCTACTAGCTAGGTAGCTAACTTGATCCAGCCACTCCTGGTCCTTTCATCAGACGGGAAGCGAAAGAACGAGCAAGACCCATTGCTGGTATGATAACAACCTGGTACTAAGCACACAGGCATCTTGTTAAAGTTATCTTATCTTAGCCAGCGCTGATCTTAGCTATCTATTAGTGGAGGAAACAATTGTGACATCACTTACGGGACTCTGGGATTTGTAGTCTTTCTAGTTGCGTATTTTTCATAGTCTTATATTTCAACAGTTTTATGACAAACTAATTTTTTAAGATTGACAAACATCATATGTGTAATTCATGACACAATTCAAACGGGATCGAAAGATACGTTTTCTCTCTCCATTGACTTAAAAATACATTATTTTTCCGAAATAAGGTCCCATGGACCGGAAGTAGATGGGCGTGACTTCGCCACTCTATTGGAGTTCATTGAATTCAGTGAATACACGTAGTTTACAGAGATGCTGTTTGAGAAACCAATGTGAGTTTGGAAAATTGCACAATATAAATCTATTCTAGACCTCAACAATGGAATTATGATCAGTGGAAATGGCCATGACATGTCTCCTTTGACACCAGATCAGTCTATTTTATTCAAGGAAAAAAAACATTTCTTTAAGGGTGTTAACTTATACCTAAAATATGATAAAGAAGTCTCAGGAACAAATCAATCTTCTGTCAGCTAACCAAAACATTTGTCAAATCAACGCAAGTCATGGTAACCTGAGAGATTTTATTTCACATAGTATGCAATGTAGTTTGACATTAAGGTAGTCGCTATGGCTGGGTTTAATGTTCACCCAGCGTGAAATGTCACAAGGCTTATCCAGATTTATGCAAACACTCAGAGTAAGAGCTTCATTTTATGACCAGAATGCAGACACTTTATAAAACCAAGTAAATCAACATAATCGACTGACGGAGAACCCATCCAGCCATACCATGACTTCCTTCTTTATTCCTATTTTTCCCTGTTTGTTTTCCCATCCTAGGTCCTGTAATATCTCTCTTTTCATTCATAGGCAGATGTTTTTCCTGATTTGCGAGACAGCACACGTCCAACGAGAGGTATGATCCGACTGAAATGTCTCCTAAAATATCCATCACCGCAAATTACATCTTTGATAGTGCTGATTCCCTCTTTTGGGCTAATGAAGTTATATGCCCCTGCACAACTACCAAGACGCCTGCTAATGTCTTTTAATTTGCAAAGATAATTACAACACGGTTCCACTTGAAAATCCATACATGCCAGCAAATGAAGCCAAAATCGACCAATCCACTGGGGTAATTATTTCTCCCTGGGATTCTCTAATCAAGACACATCTCAAGGGGCTAATGACACTGATCAAATGTTTTATGAGACAATAAAGCAGTCAGGGTTGACATGACGTGTGTACAGGTTACAGAATAAGCACAAACTCCTTATGAATACTAATGTGATTAACATCGCTTCTATTCAGGGCCTTGTTTACGAAATACCAACATTTGCATTCTGTGCCTAAAGGTGCAAGAAAACCAGGCTAGGCTGTACCCCAACAATGTATAATCTGCAAGAAAGCCAATGCAACACAGCCTACTGAGAAGAGAACATGAAGTGCGTGTTGTTATCTTAAGGTTAAGGACACGCGCACGTCTGCATGCTAACTCATATGCATGCAAAGCGAGTGAGACAAACAATGAAGGAGCAGGTTGTAGGAGACTTGGTGGTAAGGAGAGTCTGGACATAATGAGTTTAATAACGTACAATGTTCATTAAAACATAGCTCACAGCCTCTCCAGAGGTGTCACTCCTGTCAGATTAGTGGTGCTGAGATATGGCCCATATGGTCTGTCTGCTTGACAACACTGTGACCCACAACAGATGTGCTGTTTTCTCTCCCCTGATGTTAGAGTCTGCCTCTTTGTCACACCTGTGTTTTCCCCCAATCCACACAGCAACATCAACGAATGACACTGTTGGATTCACCCTACGACTCAAAGGATTCTGGTCAGTCACAAAATACATTTTGAACTAATTAGGAAGAACTTCTCTATGGGCATTATTAGAATAATGGTTACCTAAAGAAAAAAGATTATCCCTGTGTGATGTTTGCATATAATGCACCAGGTTGTGCCTTTGGACTTTCTAAAAGCATGATGAGGATTTGCAAGCTTGTCTCCCAGAAATGAAATACCTATTTGTTTTTGCCAAAAACGTTTTTAAGAGAAATACAATTGTTGTTCGGATTATGTTCATTGGCAATGTTTTTTCAGTTAAACGACTACTAGGTTATTGTATCGCATGTATAGGTACATTTACAAGGCGTGACTGCAAGACCAGAAACCAAGGATCTCCTAATTAGTCCCACATTTGGAGAGCTTTAGGCAAAAAAAGCTTAACGGACTAAGGTTGAGGTGTATTTTGTTGAATGTAAGTGAAGGTATCATCTTTCTTCAAGTAGACAAGCAGTAACAGGGGGTTACGTATTGTAACCCTAGCACAGGCAGAGCCCTCTACTGGACTCTATGGGTACTACTCTCTATCATGCTGTGCGTGCTTTCACCTACTGAGTTTACGTAAACGTAGCCGGCCAATCGGGACGAGCCTACCTGAATGCGCGCACAGGCCCACAGTATATAAAGGCGGCTACACCCGCCGCCCACTATCCTATACACTCTTCAGCGAGCGGACTAGGAAGAGGGCTCCGCCTGTGCTTATATAACTAGGGTTACAATACGTAACCCCCTGTTATATTTCACACAGGCTTCGCCCTCTACTGGACTCTATGGGTACAGTGGGAGGAGCCCCGATGTATACACGCCCTGTCATCCAACAACATCGACCCACCACACCGTCCCTGACCAGCTTTTGGCTAACATCCATTGCATCCCCACTTCCTCCCATCCGGTTGTAACCGTAGAGAAGTCGGGGCCGCAATTTGGATAAGACACACTCACACACGCTTACCTCGTGTAGAGTGTGCATGGAAAAGATCTGTGCGGAGACTCTGTCTGGAGCCTACCGCGCACCATGTTCCCCAGGTCCCTCAGGAGCATGGGAAAACAAAAGTGCACCACGTCCTCCACACTCACACACGCTCCGTGTAGAGTGGGCATGGAAAATAGTGAGGAAGGCTCTCCCAGCCCGCCTCCAGCCCTGTATGGGGCTGATTGCGCACCATGTCTCCCGAGTCCCTCAGGAGCATGGGAAACCACAAGTGCTTTATGTCCAGGGGGGGTGGGGGGATCAGACACCTGCTGACCCACAGCCACCCCCCCTCTCACCAGTCATGCGTTGCCTCGGCAAGCACAGACGACGAGAAGGAGCCAGACATGTCCAGGAGATAACATTTTATGAAGGAGCCTGGCTTAGACCAAGACGCCGACGTGCATATATCTTCTACACTCACGCTGCTGAATAAGGCTGTTTGACACAGCCACAGCCCTTGTCGAATGTGCACGGACCCCAGTGGGGAGGGCTCTCCCCGCCCGTCCATAGGCATGTGTAATGCACCCGCATAGCCATCCTGTTAGGCGCTTCTTGGAGAGAGCTTCTCCAGCCACACCATCCCCAAAGCACACAAACAGCTGTTCAGTGCGTCTAATGGCAGCCGTGCGCTCTACATAATATGCTAGCTGCAATTTAGCCTCCCTGGCCTCAATATGGGGTGGAAGATTAAAGCCACCTAACTGAATAGCCCTTGACCTGAACGAACTCCTTAGGCTCTTAGGAGTAAAGGCAGGGTTCGGTCTGAGTGTTGCCCCGCTACGGTCACCCCGGATCAAAAGGCAGCTTGGGTGCACCGACAGAGCGGTCAGCTCGAACACTCTTTTGGCCGAAGTCAAGGCAAGTAGCAATGCTGTCTTCCATGACAGTGCTTTCAGGGAGGAGAGCTCCAGGAGCTCAAATGGTTCTGTGATCAGAGCTTCGAGCACCAACGGCAGGTCCCACTGTGGGGCGGAGGCGTGCACTACTGACCCCCTACAAAAACCGCGACATAAGCGGCTGACTGAAGGCTGACCTGCCTCCAAGTCCCTCATGGCACGACGAAATGGCTGCTGCATACACCTTAATTGTGGTATGAGCCAGCCCCCTGTCCACCAGTATCTGTAAGTAGGTAAGAATAGAGCCCAGCGTGCATGACAGAGGCTCTAGACTCCTTCCTTCACACCATCGCCGGAATCCCGCCCACTTTGTCCTGTAACAGGCTGTGGTGGATTCTGCTCCTGCTGCTTGGATAGTCTGACTGTGGAGCCAAAGCTAAGAAGCTGTAGTATTCTCTGGTGGCCTACTCCGCTGCCAAACCTTTCCATAAGAAGGGAGTTTTGGCATGGGGGCTGACAAAGAAAAGGGCCGATTTTCTACTGAGGTCCTTGAACGCAACTCACATTGGTTTCTCATACAGCATCTCTGTAAACTACGTGTATTGTATTCACTGAATTTCACTCTCTGCCTTTAATGGCTCGTTGTAGCTCCAATAGATGAGAGTAACAAATGCGTCACTTCCGGGCAAAAATAACGTCTCCGCCCACTTTTGGGGGAAAACAACGCTGTCAGTTTAACGGTGGTCAATTCCATTTCTGAAGTTTTTGCCAATTCATCACCCCACCCTCCCTGTGAGCACAGTGTGCTCTGATTGGTCGGGACCATGCTGAACACGTAACATGAACGTGCTGGGCGGCGCGGTCCCGTGGGTTAGATGCGCGTTCATAATGCAGAGGGACATAACTCTCAGAATAACGTTATTAGCACATTTTTACAACTTGAGGAACGAATGTTTTTAATAAGGGCTATACAAACGTTCATACTGGGTTGTTTATTTAGTTTAAAATTATCCAACAATTTACAGACCACTCTTTCCCAATGTAAATCAATGGGAAAAAGTGTTTCCGGGCCTGGCAACCAAACGGAAGTGTAGTACCGCGGTTTGGCCACCACGAATATGTTCATCTGAGTCCGGTGCACTTCCTGGGGGCTTGCTCTGTCCTAATGCCGTCTCTTTGAAACGGACATTATGGTGAAAAGTGGAAATGTGGAGAGAGATGACTCTTACTCTGGGATAAATGCAATCGTTTTCACGGAATGCATTTCTCACACACACATCACTCTCTCTTGAACCCGCACAGTGTTTTGACAGCACTTCGGTTTATTCCACTCACGTGCACGCGCCCACCTGCTGGCTCCTGGAGTTTACAGAGGGGGCGGGGAGTGTGGGACAGTGTTATTTCCTCTGGGGATGAGCAAGAAGCAGCCACGCTGCGACTACTCCTCACCCACGTAACCAAGGAGATCGATCCAAAGAGCCCTTCCGTAAACACGGGGGCTCCCGGCCCGGGAGATAAACAACACGGCCCTTTTGGAAAGTGCCATGCGGCGTGATCCCTCACCGGGATATCACACGGCAGACAACGGCGGCGGCCACGATCAAGCTACAAATAATCGCTCTGATCTGGTGAGGTGGGGGCATCTCCAGCAATGAGCGAGATGCCCAACACACCCGTGTTTATTTGCAGTCGCCTTGTCACGCGGTAGCGTGGCAGAGCTGTTTTCAGCTCCCTGCCTAGCCTGCTGCCGCTGGGAGCAGCTGCGCTCCGCCGCCATGGTCATCACCTAGGGCGGTGGACCTCCATGGACCGGTGTTCCGGATGAACTGGTTCCCCGATCAACTGGTTGACAGATGTGGAGGCGTGGCCTTCGACTGAAATACACATTTCGATCGCTTCTTCTGTCGTTTACATAAATCTTTTGGTATATTTGGCTGGATAGGAACACTTTGATGCACATTCAGTACCAGTGTGTGAGGTTGTGGTTACGATGGCGATATCCGGACGCGAACAGCGAGGACTACAAAAAGAAAAACGAGTTGACTGGGGATGTCTGTTCAAAACATTGCGAGCTCCAATAAATCATTTAAACCAGCTATTGTTGCCAGACTTATTACTGAATATCGGTCTTAATGTGATACCAAGTCCACCTGAGACCTGTGTACACCTTCAGACAGCCTCCAAGTGAAGCACATGTTCCTTACTCACAGTTTGAAAGCAGCGTGGAGAAGTCTTCAGCTGTGTTAAACTGTGATCCGCTCGAATAAATCCTTAAAACCAGCTATTGTTGCCCGACTTATCACTGAATATCGTTCTTAATGTGATACCAAGTCCATCTGAGACATGTGTACACCTTCAGACAGCCTCCCAGTGAAGCGTACGTTGTTTACTCAGAGTTTGAAAGCAGCGTGGAGAAGTTTTCAGCTGTGATAAACTGTGATCCTCTCAGGTAAACTGTGATTCGCCCATGAGAAAATGGGATCCGCCCAGATTAAACTGTGTTACGACTTCTGTGGCTATCTACCAGCGATCATGTTTAATATGAAAGACACACACATCTACATGCCTTATAAAAACGGCATTCTGCAGCACTCATCCAGATAACATGTGACTCGTTTTGCAAAGATAGCAGCAGAAATGTCATTGCTGCATGTGCAGGGATATTAGACTTTAAAATGCTGATGGGTCATTAATGTTGGTCTCGGCAAACAATATTAAGAATCCTCTATTCAAACCACATAATATTCAGTGTCCATCGACATGAAAATAACAAAAAAGTTCATGCTGGACTCAAACCCGAGTCCCAACAGCAAAAGTCACTCCAGCCCTGTGCGTCATGAGTGCGCCACGAATCAACACGACGTATCGAACCACCACACTATAATATTTTAGATTAACCTTGTTAAAAAGTTCCAGAAAAATGCAACCCAACCATCATTTATAATGTGAGCGAATGTACACTTTAAGCCATATAATATACATATTATAATATAGTATACTGACTGAGGTCTGTATCAAGCCTCATTAAGACCCACCGAGATCAGATATCCTAGTTTATCAGCCTGCGAGCCCACATTATGTTGTGATAAGTGTTAGTTTTACATATAAGTGTGTTAAGGTTAATCTAAAATATTATAGTGTGGTGGTTCGATACGTCGTGTTGATCTGTAGCGCACTCATAACGCGCAGGGCTGGAGTGACTTTTGCTGTTGGGACTCGGGTTTGAGTCCAGCATGAACTTTTTTGTTATTTTCATGTCGATGGACACTGAATATTATGTGGTTTGAATAGAGGATTCCTAATATTGTTTGCCGAGACCAACATTAATGACCCATCAGCATTTTAAAGTCTAATATCCCTGCACATGCAGCAATGACATTTCTGCTGCTATCTTTGCAAAACGAGTCACATGTTATCTGGATGAGTGCTGCAGAATGCCGTCTTTATAAGGCATGTAGATGTGTGTGTCTTTCATATTAAACATGATCGCTGGTAGATAGCCACAGAAGTCGTAACACAGTTTAATCTGGGCGGATCCCATTTTCCCATGGGCGAATCACAGTTTACCTGAGAGGATCACAGTTTAACACAGTTGAAAACTTCTCCACGCTGCTTTCAAACTCTGAGTAAACAACGTACGCTTCACTGGGAGGCTGTCTGAAGGTGTACACATGTCTCAGATGGACTTGGTATCTCATTAGGAACGATATTCAGTGATAAGTCGGGCAACAATAGCTGGTTTTAAGGATTTATTCGAGCGGATCACAGTTTAACACAGCTGAAGACTTCTCCACGCTGCTTTCAAACTGTGAGTAAAGAACATGTGCTTCACTTGGAGGCTGTCTGAAGGTGTACACATGTCTCAGATGGACTTGGTATCTCATTAGGAACGATATTCAGTGATAAGTCGGGCAACAATAGCTGGTTTTAAGGATTTATTCGAGCGGATCACAGTTTAACACAGCTGAAGACTTCTCCACGCTGCTTTCAAACTGTGAGTAAAGAACATGTGCTTCACTTGGAGGCTGTCTGAAGGTGTACACAGGTCTCAGGTGGACTTGGTATCACATTAAGACCGATATTCAGTAATAAGTCTGGCAACAATAGCTGGTTTAAATGATTTATTGGAGCTCGCAATGTTTTGAACAGACATCCCCAGTCAACTCGTTTTTCTTTTTGTAGTCCTCGCTGTTCGCGTCCGGATATCGCCATCGTAACCACAACCTCACACACTGGTACTGAATGTGCATCAAAGTGTTCCTATCCAACCAAATATACCAAAAGATTTATGTAAACGACAGAAGAAGCGATCGAAATGTGTATTTCAGTCGAAGGCCACGCCTCCACATCTGTCAACCAGTTGATCGGGGAACCAGTTAATTCGGAACACCGGACCCGGAAGTGCCCGACAAAGGCAAACGGAGCTATCCGACCCGCTGGAATGGCGAATGTGAATGGCACCACCTCGGCCATATCCTGGTCCCCTAAACACTCTAAGCAGAGGTGGTGGAGACCGGCGCCCGCGATCAAACCAGGGCAGGTGCATGGCCGAGCTTCCAGTAATGGTGAGTCAATTTTTCGTTTCTTCTAATCTTCGTTCGTTCGTTTAACTCTTCGGTTGTCAGCTCTTCTGAAGAGAAAAAAGGATAGTGGGCTGCGGGTGTAGCCGCCTTTATAATACTGTGGGCCTGTGCGCGCATTCAGGTAGGCTCGCCCCGATTAGCCGGCTACGTTTACGTAAACTCAGTAGGTGAAAGCACGCACAGCATGATAGAGAGTAGTACCCATAGAGTCCAGTAGAGGGCGGAGCCTGTGTGAAATATAACCCAATCTTTCCTTAACCTTAAGTTTTAGTGGATATGGCAAAGCCTGTGGTCACTGATGGTTCTGCTAAGAAAGTCGTTATGATCTCTTGAATATATCATGTTTATCAGTGACAGAGGTTATGAAAGTTACTTAAACCAGCTACATTTTCAAAATAAGCAACTCATTTACTTCCCTAGTTAATCGTCCATGATGAACATTGGATGCCTTTTTTAGCAGTTGTCGTAGGTATACTGTATTACATTACATTACATTACATGTCATTTGTTAGACGCTTTTATCCAAAGCGACTTACAGTACACACATTCAGTACTGTGGACAATCCCCACAGGAGCAATTTGGTGAAGTGTCTTGCCCAGGGACACAACGACATGCTGACTGCAGTGGAGTTTGAACTTGCTATCCCCTGATTCGAAGTCCAGCACACTATCCACTGAGCCACAGCCTCCCTAACAGTAATAATCTGTATAACTTCTTACCTCTATAATCTGCCAAAGACTGGCTGTTCCATTCTCCTCTCTACAGCATTACAAGATATACATGTATACAATTCAGAAGCCTGGGAATGAGCACAAATTGTGTTGAATGTAAACATTTGCAGGATTCCTCCATTGTGAAAATGAAAGACCAGGCCACTAACAATGGAAAGTGCTAAATAAATAATGGCTAAAGCATTCATAAATATGCAAATAAAACACATTGGGTTTAGTATGATGAAATTCTTACAGATTGTAACTTTATCCAACTGTTCATAGTTTGCCCAAAGACGACCATAATCCTGCTTTAGTTGTAATGAGTGGACATTGGAGAGAAAACACATATATTCTCAGTCCGTCCTCTTTGGATACATTCAGAATAGACATTTGGCATCTTTGCACAGTCATTCATAAATAATATCTTTGTATTATGTTGATACATCTTATTCGGGAGTATTTGTTTCTCTCCAAACATGTTTAGCTGCTATTAGTAGTTTATGAGTGTATTTTCTAGAGACGGACTGCTGTCTGGACATTTTGTCTGGCTGTCCAGATGGCTTGCCTTCCGACAAAAATCATACTTCCTCACCAAAACAAATTATAGGGGAGCTTTTTCTGCTTAACTGTGTGTGCATGATGATTTATTATCCAGCTACTTCGGCCAACAACACTATCACTTAATATAAGATGTCTGTAATTTCCGCTGGATGGAATAGTAATTTCTTCAGGAGGTTGAAATTGCAATTTCTTCATAAGATGTAAAGTGTCAATGATCATGTTCACTACGGATACCCATAGCAATTGCCACTCTGCTTACTGGAACCAACACAGCTTGAATATTAGGGTGTGCACTACATGTTAATGCTGCATTTCATTATTAAACCTTCCACCAGGGAGTACCAATGATCCCTTCATATATATGTGTGTCACGGTTATTAAGGAAAATGTGCAATATGTGGAGCATGACACACAGCATGGATGCTAGAGCCAACATTCCTCAGAGGTGTAGATAACAGTCCAAACACTGAATATCGGAGGTCTGTAATGCATGTCTCGATTTTATGGATATAAGTGTGTATCTTAAGTAGCAGCTGTCTGCTTCCGATAATCCTTCTGCTTGATTTAAATGTCAATACCTCCTTCATATGTGCACAGGCATAAATCTGTATGGATGGTGTGCGTGGGAGAAACACCACAGGGGGCGAGGGGTGAATGGATCTCGATGGGCAATCACCGTAGAGGAGGCGGCAATAGACCAGTGGCAGTAACAGCAAGGTCCATAGACTTTAATGCACATCCCATGGTGAAATGCCATCTGGAAGAAGCAGGGTGCCTAGGGATTAATCACCCAAAGGTTCATTCCCTTCCTCGATTATACACCCTGCACTCACATCTGTTTCGGGACCACAACTGGTGAAACCTTGAACTACGTGCTCGTGTTCTTGATGCTGACAGTCTGAGATGCCTGCCAGCTGGTTTTTCCAGCAAATTGGGGAGACAGAAACTGGGATGGTTAATGGATGACCCAGGGTGCACATGGATAGATTAATGTGAGGGGGGTGTCAGGGAGGATGCCACTCTATGGTGGTGTTGTCTTGTGAAGCAGCTAGAGGGTGGAGATTTATGATGTCTTGTTAGAAGCATGCAGATAAATGATCGTTGCCATGTGTATGTGGGACACACTTGTTGGGCTTTCTCGATTTCAGCAGAGGGAAACACACGGGTGCTCTCCCATCACTCGGAGGTACATTTTGTCACTTTGATGCTGGGCTTTTATTCTCCTCAAGCAGACACAGGTGTTCTGTTGTTTGAGAAAGAGTAAGCTATACAAATATTATCTTTCATCAAAGTATCCCTCTCAACATATTCTCATCGGTTTAATGTGTCAAGTTTTAAGTAGGCTGTTTGATCTTGTGAGGATTACCGTCACTATGGCGAAGGCAAAGAAAGGAATAAATAGCAATTAGTGTGTTTTCTGAGGAGCCACCATACTTGGAGGGTGGTTTCCAAATCAATAGCCTTGTTAACTGAGTGGCGGTGGCACACTGTTGCACCTCACTGGGCTTGGAATTAGCTATTGGTGGCGTGTGCACAATGACGATGGGGAAAATAGAAAGGAAAATCTACGTGACATAAATTAGCTGTGTAACGTTGTGAATGAAAGCGAGGCCGACGCATGGAGCCAATGTAAGGGGGAACAAAGGCCTTTTAAAACACCTAAAGCAGAGTTTGTTGTTGTGGACCTTTTGCAGTCTCTGCCTGTGGATAATAACATTAACACAAGTTAAAATGTCACACACAGAGAGAGGTCTTTTGACCCTCCAGTGTAAGGCACCAACTCTTTATAGCCATGAAACTGCAAAAATCTAATCTGCTAGACCTTTACCGCAGGTAATATTCCTCTCTCTTTCCTTGAGTTGCCCTTTCGTCTTACTTATCTAATAAGCAAAGTGGCCTACACATTTGATAAGGGAATGACTATTCTATCCAACAGAATACTGATATTGTTGTTGAACTAAGCGTTAATAGGGTATTGGAAAATTGTGCAATATTTCGGGCAATAATCAACATTCTTGTCTGGTTATAGTGTTGCGAAAAACAAAGACGGAGCAATAAAAAGTAGCAGGGAATGCATAAAGAGTGGTCAGCGGATCATTTTTCAACACACCCTTTGTTTAGTCCCTGTTTGGGACAAAAGTGTAAATACAACCAGTTCTCTTCCAGTTTGAAAGCACCTAAATCTAACCTTTTTGCCCCTATCAACCAAAGGGCCCATTCAACATTGGTTTATCTGATACATGCGAAGAAGACACAGTCAGAGGATGGTTACTTTTATGTTTCTATGTTTGTTGGGGAAGCCAAATAGTGTAGATGAAGCCAAAGATGGTCTGTAACAAAAGATGAAGTCACAGGTGGCGCAAACAGCAATTAATGTTTGCTCACTTCATGTTGAACAAAATAAAAGTGGCAATAACTACATTTATTTGGTGGGTATGTGTTCCCAAAAGCAATGCATACAATGGCAAATACTCCAAATTAAGACCCAAGTACACTTTTTATTGAAGCTAAAATCCTGAAAATGAATAACGCCCAATGTAAAGTAAATTGCTGTACAGAACACTACTGAAGTAAAAGAAAAATGGTTTCTGATATCGTCTCAGCCTCAACTGTCAGCAAATAGAGAAGAGTAGGAGTAAACAGACACAACTGAAATCACTAGACAGAAGCAGACCATGCTGTAAAAGGCTTTGTAGGATACCTTGAAAGAGGTTCTGGTATAACAAACATTTAAGTAAGGATGGAGCGAAAAAACCAAGACAAGATAAGTGTATGGCTGAGAGCTGTCAGCAGCAGCTCGAGATGCAATGTACTCTATTAACAGAGCAGCTTGCAATCAAGGAAGAGTGTGCGCTGGTGAATGAAAATCTGATGATGGAATGTAGATCAAATCAGGCAAAAAGGAGATGGAGAGCTGCAGCATGTTGAGATGTTAACACAAATGACATCTCAATCACTGTCCCTGTCGCCTTCGTGATCCACCGTTCCACAGGATACTCGGTGGAAGCCGTATCTCGTCTAAGTCCACTAATTAAACTATGATTAGGTTCCACTAATCAAACTCCGTCGGATTCCTAGATGTTCAGCAAAGTCAATTACATCATATCTATGAATTTGACTTTCTCATTACTTTTTTTTTCCCTTGCAGTTTTTAAATTAAAGCAAGTGCCGAGTGCATTGAGTCGGGCTTAATCAAGTGGAAACTACCAAAGCCCTGTGGCTCTGCAGTAGGCAATCTCCCTGAGCCTCTCAACCTACTGCTATGAGCCAAGGCTTCATCAGGCTTATGAGCGCTGTGTCATATCTGCATTACAGCTGATGGAAGCAGGCCCACTCCGAAAATACCCTAACTGTCTGACTAATGAACTAGGTAAGATCCAATCCTCAAACTCACACAAAACAAAGCGGAAAAAACCTCTCAGTTCTTCCCACGAGAATGATGTATCTTTCACAATGGTAAGCTCATTCATACAAGAGTTGTAGACCAACTAATGGATGTGTTTAAAATGCAATACAGTGAGTGAAATACTCACTATAAGCATTAATACTGTTAAGATTAACAATCTCAAATCGCTCCCAGAAGATGTGTTGTTTCGATGTACAAAATACTGTACACGAGTCATTTATCTGTGCGGTCTGGGAGCCATTCATTGTCTTGTAAAAACTCAAGAAGAAAGATGAAGGCAAGTGATGTTATCCCTGTTCAGTTTCACGTGGGCTTTGAACACCACAAGCTTTAAGTAATGACTGTTAAGTATATAAAAGGAATGGCTTGTGTCCGGGGAATCCCTATGCAACTTAACAGTACAGGTGAGGTCACTGCAGAGAGACGGTTCTCTAAATTGGAAGGATTGTTCTCTCTGGTGGAATATGTATTTACATAGCTGCTGATTTGGAGGAAGTCAGGGCTGATGCAGGCATCTGTGACGGTACACAGTCAACATTAACCCTTGTATGGTGTTCGGGTCAAATTGACCCGATTTCCATTTTCAATGAATAAAAAAAAATATAAGGATATTTTCGTTCAACCTGAAACTCAATGGCCGGGGCTTATTTATTGTGAAGGACTTGTGGAATTGTTTTTATTTTTTTCCACTTGTGAAAAAATGCCCACCCGCATTTATGTCCTTCATAAGAGGTTCAGGTCAATCTGACCCGGATACAATACCAGGACAGACAGACAGAGAAAAACACACACAAACACACAAACTGAAGACACACACACACACACACACAAAAAAAATGGTATGCATAGAGAAGCTGTTTGATCCTGTTTTCCCTTGATCTTTACCCTTTGCAGTGTGTACACAAAACTATCCTAGAACATTATAAACATTTGAGATCTTCCAGAAATGTATAAACATTTTACATTTTCTCGCACTGTCCCCCCTCGAACATGCACGCCGGAGGAGGGACTAAACAGAGACATAACCTCAGTGTAGTAACAGTGTAGTGCAGAACTACAATTATCTACCAGCAAAATGGCCAAAAGATATTCTGCTCAGAGCCTTGGAGCTAATAATGGATGAGAGTGAGTGGAATGCATTAGAGCAGGGGTGGCCAACCAGTCAGAGGTTAAGAGCCACATTTGTTCTATGTTACTGCAAGGAGCCACATCAAACACACAGTCACTGATACCGCTTGTTTCAGTTTTTTGTTTTCTGGAGACAAGATTTCAACCACGTCACTGATGCATTTTTGTGGCATTGGGATATATATTTTTTAAATCCTCTGGAGCAGAGAGAGGAGCTGTGGATTATTGTTATTGATTAATGCATCAGTGTTTCTTAGGGTCAAAAACACTAAACTCACAACTTAAAATGAAAGCGTTTAGTTTATTTAATAAAAGAGCACATGTTCAATGTGAAAAGTGACAGTAGTTATAGATTATTTGCAATTTGGTGCTATATAATATATTAAAAAAAAATTATATATATATATTTTTTAAACACCTTGAATTTCAGGGGGGGCGCGGGGCTCCGTTGGCGGGGCGCAGCGCCCCTCCAAGACAATGGTAGGGGAAACACTGGATAGTGTTTAATCAACGATAGGTTTTCCCCCCTTCAAAGGTGATTGGTTCACTGCATCGCAGGTATTATTGTGATTGGCTCTTGGGCCACATAAAAATTATACGCGCTGTCATCCTCTCATACTGACACCACACATACACCACATACATAACACGGGACGAAAGTAAGGGAGCGATTTTATCCGAGCCCAAACAACTTTGACCGGCCAAATTACGTCAGAATTATCAGCATTCAATACTTAACAGACCTACTAAATATCAGGTTTAACTGTCAGGAGTAGCTAGTGTTGTCACGGTACCAACATTTTGGTTTTGATACCAAGTCAAGAATTGCGATTCCGATTCTTTTTCGATATTTTCTTTAAAAAAGGGAAACAGTCTTAAATGTAATTATTGTGCTTTATTTCACACCAGAACCATAACACATACTTTTAAACAATGAGAACAATAAATAAAATAAATGACAAGAATTCGTATTAAATAAAATTAATAAATGTCTGACAGACAGGCCTCGTGGTGTCCGTAGGCTTGCCCTCACTGTCAGAGATATCGCTCAAATACTTCCAAATTTAGCTTCTGGCGTCTTTCTTGTCAACAAGCCGAGGCGCAGCGGCAGTTGCACTCCCACTTGCAGCCATGCTTCTCGTTTTCTCACATGCTCTGGCAGCTAGCGCGTGCACGAGAGAGGGGAGGCACTTACGGCCCGTCCACACAGCGGCGTGCGTTGAAGCTTCCAACGCTTCTGCCCATTCACTTTGAATGGGGTGACGTCACTTTTAGCCGAAATGCATTTTGGGAAGAGACGTGGAGCGTTGCTGGCGTAGCTGGCGTCAAAAGTTGAGCAATGTTCAACTTTTGACGCCTCGACGGAGGCGTCAGCCAATGAAATCCCGTTTATTCAAATCTGCCAGTACAATCGCATAGCCAATCAAACCGCGTGTATGCTGGGAGAGACTACGCAGGTCATTTCCTCATATTAAAAAAAATTGAGGGGAAATTCATTGTAGCGGTAGTGAATCACCCGGTGCTGTATGATCAGTCTCTGTTCATCTACCGGGATACAAACCGGAGGAGCGAGGCATGGAGGGAGGTGGCAGAGACAGTGGGTGAAACTGGTAGGTTTTCGCCTGTTTGGGGATTTTATATCCAGTTTACTTCGTTTTAACATTGCTATTGCTTTGTATGTCGGGGGCGGGAGATTCATGTGATTGGTTGTTGGTCGTGTTGCTCGCAAAAAATCCCCAAGCTTCAGATACGCCCACCTCCAAGCGTCAACGCACGCTGCTGTGTGGACGCTCCGTTAGAGCGTACTTGAGAGGGGCGGGACTGCAGGCACGGCTGCAGTGCAGGGAGTGGAAGCAGAGCGCTGAACACACACGGCTCTTATTAAAACGGCGCTTTCTCACCGGAGTACTTTTCCCCGTTATTCTTAAAGTACCGATACTAATGAAACGGAGGAATCGTACCGTTTTTAATGGCAGGGTATCGCGGTACCTTTCAAGTATCGGTACACCGTGCAACACTAGTCAGGAGTCAGTGTCTCTCCCCCAAACTCACACATATAAAATTCGATATGAACTGAAGAGCCGCATGAAACTAGGCAAAGAGCCGCATGCGGCTCGAGAGCCGCGGGTTGGCCACCCCTGCATTAGAGGAACACGGTGAAGTGGAACAGGAAGACATTTCTGAAGATGAGGATGATGTGGAGGTAAACTCAGAATTTGACAGCAAATTGGAAGATGAACTTGACTCAGAGCCAGCTGCTGGAAGACCCCCACAGCCACCCACAAGAAGACCCCCACAGTCAGCTGCTGGAAGACCCCCACAGCCAGCTGTGAGGTCTGTGGACCCTCAAAGGACTCCAAGACACAGACTTCATGCAGCAACTGCAACAAGTACATCTGTGCTATACACACGAAGAAGTTCTGTACATCATGTGCTTCCTAAACGGACTTGCCCATTGACTCACATGATGTTCTGCAGCGTCACTTCATCAATATAGTTTTCGGATATAATGTATTTTATGAATAGTGACCGTTAATTGTTTTTATTTGATTTGTGTTTATATCTGTTCTGTCATTTATATGGATGTTTCATCATCTCTATTTCACAGCCAAATACTTTTGGATGTGTGGTTCTTGAGTTCCAATTACTGCTAAATTGCTTTATTTCCTTCAGGGCTTTGATTATTATATGACAGATTAAAAATAATAAACATGATTTAAAAAATGTTTCATTTACATTAGTCCTAGAAAAGCATGAGCAAAATGTAAACTTAGTTTTTATTACAGTATATTTTTTAACATAAATTACATTTTTATCACAAAAAACGAAAGACACTTCCATTGTTAAATTTGATCTAGCAAAGAGTCTTTTCAAAAACTAATCATATATTTCCTTTATATTCTTGGGGAATTAGTTAAAGACAATGTATATAAGGAATTGTGCATGTTGAATTTAGTTCTGTATTTTTTTTAAAACCTGAAATATGTCCCGGGTCAATTTGACCCGGACATTACCAAAGGGTGCGAAATGTGAACATAACACACACACACAGGTGCACACTGATGCAGATTGTCTGCTCTTACTGTTCAGCTGGTTCAACAGTGGAGATACAGCTGTATAAATGTCAGTAACAAACTGACAAAGGCCCAAGGATGAATACCAGCATGTAAAATAAAAATCCTGCAAGTTTCCTTCACTACAAACATACCAATGGTATATCATTTCTGCAGGGTTACTGTAAGTCTTTGAGATTATGCTACTGCTGCTGCTTGACTTTCCATGGAGACAACAAGGGTATACAGGGACAAAGGTTCTTGCATTGCAATAATCAATCGCAGCAACAGCATCACTGTCGTAGCGCGGCAGTGATCCCCAAATTGAAACAAGAAAGATCTGTATGAATGATTTAAACCAGCATCTGTAGAGGAACATCAGATGTCAGCCGTCAGGAAATGAAAGCCTGGATCGGCTCACGGGACTCGATGATAGAACGAAGTCGCTGGGTGTTCTGAGACAGAGATTGGAGGCAAAGCATGGAGACCAGCTGTCGCACTCACTGCCAGCACCACAGTGCGAGACGATGGGAGGCCCGGGGCACAGAGGGATGCTGTGACAAGAGTAGGAAGCAATCCAGAGTCTCAACCACTGTGCTCAGCATTCCCTCTGAGTTTTCTCTGCTCTGGATATTTGTTATTCGCTTTCAACATCGATAAGGTTTCAATCCGTCTTTATCAGACCGGGCCTGGGAGGGCTCTTTTCTGCCATCATAATTTGGACAGATTGGGGAGGAGCCAAAGCACAGCCAGTTTGATAACTCAGCTTTTCAAAGGGTTAAGTTCTATGCCCTACATTTCTGTGCTTTGACTTCATCAAACGTGAAGGCAAGGGCACTTATGATGTGTTATTGAAAATATATTTACCCTATAACGCTTGCTTTCCAATAATGTATTCATAGTGTAGTGAAAAGCGTTATTTAGTCTCAGTTTTTTATTTGACACTTAATGTCTACTCTGTGTGAATAAGGGCAACCTGTTATATTGAAAAGGCTTTTAAATGAAATCTTACAGATGAATCAAAGTTCCAAGGATATCACTTTCTTAAAATAATATATTACAATAAAGACTAGAAAGAGTATTTTTGCTTGTAGCTTCATCAGGTTGCCATCAGCTGTTCCTTTAAATTAACAGGTGCTCATTAGAAGAGGATCCGACGCGCTCCAATTAAAATGAAATATCACATTTTCATAAGATAATAAGATTACACTGAAGGTTGAGTTTGTCTGGAATGCATACGTTTTTGCAAAAGACTGAATATTCTCATAAGATACATATGAACAATTTTCGAAAAAAGGAAGTAGTAGTTGTAGTAATACAAACAAATATAACTGAAAAATACCTCACATCAAAAAATATCAGAACTCATACCTTTAGGTCAAACGTTGAAGACAACCAAAATGTGTTCATACAAGCAAGGAATGTATAAGTACAAAGATAAACATGACGGCTTTTTTATGCCATCTCCTCCACATTGCTGTCAGTTCACATTGGTATCAGATGCATCCTAGAATAGCCTGGAAGTGTGATCCAAGAACATCAGATACAAGAAGCGATTCAGAACTGAGCTGGATGTAGCCAAATACACCCACTCAGCCACATACAAATTCACAGCTTTATTCCATTGAGCCCCTGTTCTCATCTCGCAGACAGCCCCAAACATTGCCACTGGTTATGAAGAAGGGGAGATGTACAGTATGGCAGATGCATGGCCCGGCCCAAGAGAGGCTCTGTTGAAAGCAATCTGAGATTAAATGTAAAACAGGAAGCTCGGCCAGATCTTGGTGTTTGTGTGTGTGATCAAAGGGCGTTGGTTACCACTATCATCTGGCCTCACTGCTAGTGTGGTCAATGCTTCACAGCATCTCATGGATATCCAGTCTGTGCCTTCTCATGAGTATGCATGGCAGATGGTCATCGTACAAGCGTTTGGCTCAAGTTTGTTTTCTCCCTTTTTCATTCGGGAATTCTCAATCCCCGTATTCTCAAGAGGGCACTGCGGATGAAGCACGGCACATCAAAGGTGGACACTACATCTATGGGCCCAGTACACAAGCTAATGTTGGAAAATATATTTGAGGTCAAAAGTACAGACAGATTTAGTCTTGTGAATTCATTGAAGCTTAAAACACTTCTGTAGGGGCAAGAGATTCCTGGCTGATCAAAGTTAGCAGTTAGCATCACCCTTGCGAAGAGAGAAGTTGTACTGATCAGAGAAGTCTTCTGTAACTCGATGCTATCTCTCAGTAAAAATGTATTCCATCTTTTAAAGACAATAGACCCCTGAAGCACTACTAGAAGTTGAAACATGTCTGATATTAGGTTAAACAATTATATATTTAGAGGGTTTACAAAAAACCTATGGGAGCAAAAACTCATCCTTATCCCGGGTCTTCTAAACTACAGAATTCAGTTATCTTGGAGATTTGTTCAAGAGTGGGTAAATGCAAGCTGAGATGAAGCAAGACGAGGGTTAAAGCAAATGTACCCAGTGGCCAAAGGGTGGTACTGTAATTCTGGTCAGTATGTGATGTTATTTGGTAACAAAAACACTTTTTCCAATTGACAAACATTAGGAAAGACAAACAAATGTGTGAAAATGGAGCTGAGCAGGAAGGAGAAGCTTGCACTTTTCCAGTCTATCTACTTTCCGACCCTAACGTATGGTCAGGCGCTTTGGGAACTGACTGAAACAATGAGATTGCTACAAGTCGCTCAAAATGAGTTTCCCTCACAGGTTGGCTGGGTGAAGAGCTCATACATCCAGAGGGAGTAGAGCCACTACTCCTTCACATCAAGGGGCCATTTTGGTGGTTCAGACGGCCTCCTGGGATCCTCCTGCTAGAGATATCCTGCCATGTCCAACTGGTAAAATGTCCTAGGTTGGCCCACTGAACAAATTATATTATCTGTTGTCATCTGGAAACGGCGTATGGGGTTCCCAAAGAAGAGCTGGAACACGTCGCTGGGAGGAGACACTTCTGAAATACTTTGCTTTGGCTGCTGCCCCTAGGACCCTCTCCGGCATGGGCACAACATATACACTAACCATGGAAATGTCCCTGCATGTACAAAAAATGATATCTACCTACCCTTAATGAGAGTAAGACCGAGGTAATCTTTTTTGGACTCCAACCAACAGTCTCCCCGGTTGATATTCTGGGCTCCCTCAATACAAATATCCTCCCCTCTGTTATGAACCTTGGAGTGACCTTTAACAGCGCCTTTAAATTTGATAAGCAGGTTAGCACTGTAGTCAAGACCTTCTTTTTCAAAATACGACTATTGGCTAAGACCAAGTCGTTTTTATCTTTTAAAGACCTAGAAAGGGTTATTAACGCCTTTGTTACCTCGAGACTGGATTACTGCAGTGCTCTGTATGTGGGTATGGATCAGGCCTCAATTAGACGCCTCCAGCTAGTTCAGAATGCAGCTGCACGTCTTCTCACTGGCCATAAAAAGCGCGACCATATCACCCCAATTCTGGCCTCATTGCACTGGCTTCCAGTTCGGTTCAGAATAGATTTTAAACTCCTTTTATTTGTTTTCAAAGCCCTAAATGGGCTGGCTCCGGCCTATATAGCTGAACTCCTCCATCGCTACACCCCAGGCAGAGCCTTAAGGTCGGCTGATCAGCTGTTGTTGATAGTGCCTAAGACCAGGCTTAAAACCCGAGGGCATCGAGCTTTCGCAGCGGCTGGCCCTAGGCTCTGGAATACTTTGCCCCTACATGTGAGGTCGGCCCAGACCCTGGGGTTTTTTAAATCAACACTTAAAACTCACTTTTTCTCTTTGGCTTTTGTTTAATTATCTATTTATTCATTTAATTATTTATTTATTCATTTAGTTCTTTATTTTAATATTTATAACATAACATAGGATTTCATAAAGAATTTTTAAAATAGTTTATACATTATTCAAATATAGGAATAGTAGATAGGATTACTTAAAATATAGTACCTTATATTTCATCTTTTTTCCCTTTAGACCCTTGCGGTTTATTCTTAAAAACCCTTACCCTTACCCACCCCCCATTTTCCCTCTGCTGGTCTATGGCCTTGTAGAGGGTAACGGGGTACAGAGTCGCTTAGATAAGCGGGGGAGTGCATCTGACGAAGAGATAGGTTGTTGTGCTCCCTATCTCTGTTTCTTATCTATATCTAATAGAACTGCTCGGGTCTTGATAGATTGAGTGGGAAGTTCATGAGATCTTTCTAGAGGGTTATCAAGAATAACTTTTATCCAATGACCTTTTCCCTCTCTGTCTGTGTCTGTGTATTCTCTTGTTCCGATTAACCCAGCCAAATCTTTTTTCTTGTTTTGTATCTATATCTACGCCGGGATCCGGAGTCGAGGCTGATCCTCTTGCTGTAGTCCTGTGTCTTGGATCCTCTATCCTGAGTTCTGGATTAAGTCGTGGACTTCGGGTCGTGGCTGAACCTGTCTCTGCGGTCCTGCCTTGGGTCTCGTCATGCTGCTTCCCTGATGGCTTCCACAGGATTGTAGCTGACATCCTCGTGGATTCATCTTCTTATTACAGACACATGGATTTCCTAACATTCGGTCTATATGCTGTAAAATGTATTATCTCTTCGATTTACACACGGCATCTATTGCACGTCTGTCCGTCCTGGGAGAGGGATCCCTCCTCTGTTGCTCTCCCTGAGGTTTCTCCCATGTTCCCTTTAAACCAGGGGTGGGGAACCTCCGGCCCCCGGGCCGTATACGGCCCGCGAGACCATTTGGTGTGGCCCTCGAGGTAATTTATAAACACACGCAAAAAAGAAAAAAAATTAAAGAAATCTAGACCGCAAAATAATTAAACAAGTGAGTAACTGTTTTTCCTGGCTAAGGTCAGGGTCCTTGAACACAACACAAGCCTAACGTGTCATCACGTGGTATGTCTCGTCTGACAGGGGTGTAGTTCTGACGGGGAGCACCAGAACGCAGCTCCGCTCCGGCACTTCCAAAAATTGCAGTACCGATAAGGAGCCGTACACATGCTGCAGTTTTTGCGTGGCTGTGTTTTAGTTGAAAGCCCAGTGGCGATCTGTTCATCATACTGATCATACAGTCAATAACGTTGTTGTTATTAGCATCTGGTTAGCTAGCTATGCTAACGAATATAAGAAGCTTTTTCTACAACCAGTAGGCACCTCTTTATATGATAATTATAGTTATAAAAAAATAAGAGAATAAAGTAAACGGGTATAAAATACTATATGACAGTAAAAAAAAGTTGTTATCAATAAACAAGAATACAGTTTGAAAGGAGAGTGATTTGTAAAATATCCATAAAGAAAAAGAAAATCTGCTTACAGTTCTGTTTCATATGGGTGTTGAGAGATGTATCCATAGATCTCCTGCTGTTGCTCTCAAAGTGCACCAGATTGATGCTTTGAACTTCAACATTTAAAAAAAAATCTTCCTGGGGGAGCATGCCCCCCGGACCCCCCTAGAGGAGGTTAGGTCCCCCCAACTTAAATCATGTTAACATGGATAGGAGTCTAAATACATTTGCACACATCATGTTTCCATATCTTTCTGTTTTGGTGGTCATGCCACAACCGTGCATGCATGCGTGAGTCATGGTGAGATATCTGGATTAAGAGGTTGCTTTTTCTTTGCACAGCATGAAAGAAAGGTGAAATTAATGGGCTGTGATTTTAGTATTTTTAAGCAGAGGTCAATCATTTGTATGGCCCTCGGAGGATGTTGAAAACATTGAAATGGCCCTTGAGAGGAAAAAGGTTCCCCACCCCTGCTTTAAACTGTGGGTTTTCTCTGGAAGTTTTTCCTTGTACGATGTGAGGGTCTAAGGATAGAGGGTGTCGTTTTTCTCATATTGATATTCTGAACAATCTGTGCTGTTGTATTTGCTGTAAAGTGTCTCTACTGTAGGCTATTTTTATTTTATGTACAGCACTTTGGCTCGACCAAAAATCGTTTATAAATGTGCTATATAAATCAAATTTGATATCATATCTTGTAAAGTATCTTGACTTTGTGCTTATTGGAAAGGGTGTGTTTTACATGCATATAACATACAACCTAGTCATCAAGTAATCTTATGTAGAAATCTCTTATAAATGTCCATTTGATATTGACAGGAAGTAGAGCAATTTTAACATTGCTGTCATTGCTTGGCAACACTCAGTCTTAACAGCGTTACCGAGTTTCACAGCACTATCCACTTTACTGTCTGTAGTCTTAAAGGGCCCATGTCATGCTTTTCCGGTTATTACCCCTCCCCTTGTGTGTTATGAAGGTTTTTATGCATGTAAACGGTTTGTAGAGTCAAAAACCCTCAAAGTACACCCTGTAGCGAGTAAAACTCTAACACAGAAAATACCTGTCTATGCTGCCCCAGAACGCCTCGTTGGAGATTTCTCATTTTCCATTTGTTTCTTCCGGGAACTGCATGACGTCATGCGGTTCCCGGAACCAAAATGGACCAATCCGCGAAGCTCCTCACACACCAGGACCTTTAGCGCACATTTTCAACTAACTGGGAGTTCCATTGACTTGCATAGAGCTCCCTGGTTGGTAATAGACGAGTTGGGATGGCGGAGAAATGCTCTCCGCAGACCCATTCTCACAGCGTTATAAACCTTTTTCTTTCTCAATATCAAGCCACACTTATTGTTTTGACTTCGGCTGTGAGTGTTTGTGTGTGCTCAGGATGAGTTTCGCGCTGTCTCGCTGTATCGCCGACCCGGAAACCACACCAGTAAGCCAGCTTACTGAGCAGCGAGCCTCGCAACGTCCCGACCAATCAGAGCACACTGGGCTCACAGGGAGGGAGGGGGGGGGGGGGGGGCAGGAGCTCCAACAAGCCGTTTAGGACAGAGTGAATACACATACTATACAGAGATGCTGTTTGAGAAACCAATGTGAGTTTGGAAAATTGCACAATATAAATCTATTCTAGTAGATCTCAATAATGGAATTATGATCAGTAGAAATGGCCATGACATGGGACCTTTCATATGTTTGAAAGTGAAAAAAAACATGACTTTTTGGAACAACCTGATCATATACGTAGATACACAGTGGAGATGGGATTGTGGGGCAGGAGCAGTTTGAGGAAACTTGCCGCCAATTAAATTCATTGTAGCTGACGGGAAAAGTAAAACTTGTGACAACTCAACTCAATGTGACACTTTTGTCCACTAGCTTCTCATTTATGTTGGATTTGCAAATGATATAATTACCACTTAAAATGTTTGGCTTAAGTTGTCGTGGCTTATTAAAGTTCTTATTTTCCATGACATGTCAAATCACAAGACACAGCTGCTTTAGGAAATATGTTAATGTGACCTAACTTCAACCCTTACTATAATTCATTTGTTTACCCTTAATGTTGAGAAATGAAGATTGTATAACAATATGAGACATGTAGGTTTATCCTACTTGCAGAGATGTAATATTGCATGATACATTTTGTGTTAATGGATAACAAGAATATCTGGTATTTACTAAGGTATCTGCAAAACAACTTTTATTTCTTCCCTGAAAAGTGATTGGGGCATAAAACCTCTCTGTACACATCTGTCTTGTCTTCCTGCATAACTAAGTATGGATTTTAAATCACCCAAGCCATTAAACCTGTTAGTTGTAAACTGAAAGCCGATGGTTCCCCCAATAACCTTGAGAAGGTAATGCGAAAAACACAACGGCTGGGCTGGTGGAATATTTCTGTAAGGAACATGAGCTTTGTGCTCTTATCTGAAGGGATCAGCTGCAGAGATGCCAGGTTTTTCTTCAGCAAATTGGCCTGCAGATATCCTCTTGGCACCGTTGTCAATCCGCTGTTGATCTCCCCATGTTCTGCTACCACAATAAAAAACACAAACTCATACCATTAGCTCATATATGACGAATCCTTGTTGCACGTGTGTCTAAATCTGTCTGGGATACAATTTGGTGACCAAAAAACCGCTTTATGTTAATATGAGTGGTAATAATCCTCTCAATTGAAGCGTGCTTGTCATTTCCTTCTGCCTCAAGGGCATAGGAGTGTTATTAGGAGCTGCATTAGATTGCTTTGCCGCCAAACTAACTGTGATGACCCGAAAGCATTACTGCTTCCTCCTTATGTAAACAGATTGATAGTTAAAAAAAAAATCCTATACCCGACTCGCCAGATGGATCTTCTATTACAGTGCTTCTCAAACTTATTTCAGTAATGTACCCCCTTTGAAACATTTTCTCAGCCGAGTACCCCCTGACCGACCCCGAACATTTCTAATAGAAAAAGCCTATATACATAATTACAATATAGTGATGTTCCATCAGTGTGTGATTTATGAACTCCTTCATACAACAAACTAAGGATTTTTTTCATCTTTGTGCATGAAAAAAAAGAACATATACGATTTTTCCAAGGAGTTTTTCAATTGAAGTAATATATGTTTAACAAACCAATGAACAAAATGATATAATATGAAAAACTATAAAATACAATACACACATTTGACATGTTTATATGAGGAGCCCCTTGGTGGTTCTATAAATATTTTTTCCATTTCACTTATTGTACTGAGATTATTTTTGTAATCATGCATGGTATTTTTATTAACCTTTTTTTTATCTCACATACCCCCTGCAGTACCCCAACGTACCCCTAGGGGTCCGCGTACCCCCATTTGAGAATCACTGTTCTATTACATCTTAATAGCAAACGAGCAAAAACTAAAACTAGACAACTTTGAAGGACATTTGAGTTCAGTGTGATATCACAATCAATGCAAACACTGTTTCAGGGTGGGAAGTACAAGGTTAGCCCAGGCTGGAGGAGAACAGCGACGCTACCTGTCAACTTTATGATTCAGTCCCACAGGGGGTTCCCATTGATGTAATGTGAATAAACAGGTGAATGACAGCGGGAAGGGAAGAAAAATGGTGTCAACTTGATCAGCTGTCTGCCGCTGTCAGATTGAGATTTCCGTGAAAGTTGACGTCCTTTCCACGTGTGACCTTTGCAAGCATCGCCACGTGAACTGAGCTTGGTGCTGTGACTTGCACAAAAAACACACTCGTCAAGGGCTGGACATGATTAGCATGTTTGAGCTTTAAAAGACACTACAGGCAAAAACAGAACTCTCTTCTTAAAATAGACTTTGGAGTTGAATTCCTTTCAACATTCTGATGTTAATACCTGAGGGGTTTCTTCATATTTTATTAATAGCCTGACTTAAAGAACATGTTATAGAACACATGACTATTGGTAGTATTTTCTGATTCATGAAAAGAGAGTTTCAAAGAGATTTACAAAGTTCTCAATAAAAAACCTTCGAATCTTATATTTCGACAAGATCTAACAAATAAACCTGACTATCATTTTTCAGATTTCTGTCCATGAAATCTACACATATTTTGTCAAATTAATTGAATGATGTTTTCAACATGACATACTACACTAGTATCACACCCACATTACACCATTATTTCACCCGTAGTAAACCCCTTACTATACCCATGTAACACTGTTATAACACCCAGATAACACCCATGTAACACCTATATCACACTGTTATTACACCCCATTACATCCATATTAAACCTGTATTACAGACATATTATACCCATGTTCCACTGTTATTAGACCCATTCTACACATGGAAAAAGCTTGTCAAATGACTGTATCCCGATGATACAGAAAGCATTTATAAAATACTTAATTTGCACATTTAAACAAAGAATATTCTTGTATGATAAACAATCGTCTTAATGTAAGTCTTCCAGCTGGGGAAGTTTTACCATGATTTTTATATCACTCATTCACCCGTAGAGTTTTCACTTAAGGCTTCAAAAACATGGATCCAGTTTAAATATTTTATATTTAATATTAATATTCCATATGTCATATTTATGTATATATATATATTTGTATATATAATGTCTGTCTGTCTGTCTGTCTGTCTGTCTGTCTGTCTGTCTGTCTGTGTGTCTGTGTGTGTCTGTCTCTCTGTCTGTCTGTCTGTGTGTCTGTCTGTCTGTCTCTCTCTCTGTCTGTCTGTCTTCCTTGCTGGGCGTGGCTGACCTACTTTCGATTCCCGCCAACTCACCTCCTCAGCTGTTGCTCGTCACTCTGATTCAACTACTCACCTACACCTGCTTATCTACCCGGTTTTCGTCATCCAGTATTCACCAGTTCGTCGTCTCACCACCGTGGTAATACGTCTTGGTATTTAGCTCTTAGCAAAACCTAATCTCAGTGTTCCTGTGTATCCTTACCTTGTGCTCTCTCTGTTCAGAATCCATCTGCCTACTCCTCTGCCCGCCACGTCCAGCCACCAACCCCTGGTCTGTGTTCCTCCGTGCATCCCCGCGCACCTGCTCCAGCCTGCTCGCTCTCGCAAACTGGATCCCCGGCTTCGAACCTCCGCTCCACCTCCCGAGAAACTCTCTGGCCCTGGACATTGTGAAGAATATCAATTCCCTCTGCTGTTCAGTAGGCTATAACCGGTTTTGGAAATAAAGCCTTTTGTTTCTTAAACTTCAGTCTACTCTCAATAGTGTTCAGAATTGTGGGTTCACACCTGTAAGCTCTCGGAGAGCGTAACACTTTTCTTGTTTATTCCTAGTTGTGTGTTATTGTAAAATGCATTGTCTTTTATGCTGCTGCAACAAAAACAATTTCCCAAATTGGGATCAATAAAGTACCATCTTATCTTACCCAGCAGCCCCCTGTGCACCCTGACTCTAAATGAAATTTCACTTCACCGCCCTTGAATTTGTAATACAATGAGTCTACCTTTGTCCACGCAGAAGCAGTGTAGTCAACTGTGTGGAATGTAATCCGGCACCTAAAACACTTTTCTTTCTTCTCGATATTAAAAGATTTTCTCTTTGATATATAAATCTCAATTGAGTAGTGGAAATGTGCTGCCATTGTGAATGGTAATTTGGCCCACTTTGTGATATTTCTCCATTAAGATGGATAATTCTTGCCTTGAGAGCTGCAGCCTGTTGGTGGTCTTTTACAATGGAACTAGTGCTGTTCCCAAAAACGGTTTTGTGCGCCTGCCAATCACTGGAAAGTCTGAACAGGCAATACAAGCCCGATGAAAGATATATACACACTGAGCGGTTCGCTATGTACAGTACGTCTGTTCCACGATTCCATTATGATGTTATTACTACCGCATGATTATTTCCTTCTACAGTTGTCTCAGTTAATTTACATACAAAAGAACTGGTCCCCGGAGAAACAACAGCAACAAGCCCTTATTATTATTACACAGGCACGGCCATAACATTAACTCTGTTCATATGCTTTGTAGCACTGAACCCCTTTTTCCTTTGCACACAATTTGCTGTATCACAGCACAAACAACTGCAGCTCAGAGCCAATTTCATATGTGTCTATCACAGTTTGATTTATTTCCAGCAACAGCACTGAAACAGTGTCGTGTATTTGCACGGCAGCAGGTCATGGGGAAACGCAGCGAAGGGGAGCCCAAGGAGAAACAAGGGGGACAGACAAGGCAGAGCTCCATGTTTGTGTTTATAAGCCAATGATGCATGACCCCTCTTTCACACCCTGCTGATTGTTTACTGGGTTTACATGCACAGCAGTGATGATCTTGCCTACCACACAGAGTACTTTCACTGCCCTCCAGTGGCTCTCTAATAAAAGTACGAAAAAGCACACACACACACACACACACACACACACACACACACACACACACACACACTGTCCTAACCAATTCCATCAGTGCTCGCTCCTGGAGCTGAAATGACAAGATCCACAGAGAAGATCCAATAAATGTTTACTTACTCCACTGCTATTATCATTTCACTTTATCTCATTTGGCCTCCCCACGGCAGTACATCAATTACTTTCAATGCAATTATGGAAGTAACCAATTACAGCCCTTGTAATTTCATCATACAGTGTACAAATAAATAGCTCCATTTATTACTTGAAACCGTATTTTTAAGACCCAATTGAATGTGGGGTAAGGGATCTCAGCAAAGCAAAACCAGATGTGGTTCGGAGGTTTTTTCTCTCCGAGCCAAACTGTGAGGAATGCACAGCTCTGGCGAAGGTTTTCTCCTTAATTTTTTTCGTGAGAGTCTGTGTGGTGAAGAAAAGGGGTCGAGGGGTCGAGGAGTTCATTATTGTGACGGGTTTACACGAAGAGCGGCTGAGTCGGGAGGTCACACACCACACCAGAAGCCAGGCTGCTGGTGTTGGAGCTGCAGTGTGTGTGTGTGTGTGTGTGTGTGTGTGTGTGTGTGTGTGTGTGTGTGTGTGTGTGTGTGTGTGTGTGTGTGTGTGTGTGTGTGTGTGTGTGTGTGTGTGTGTGTGTGTGTGTGTGTGTGTGTGTGTGTGTGTGTGTGTGTGTGTGTGTGTGTGTGTGTGTGTGTGTGTGTGTGTGTGTGTGTGTGTGTGTGTGTGTGTGTGTGTGTGTGTGTGTGTGGGCAGTAGGGGGTGAGATCGGTCAGACAGCAGGGGGCGTTATTGTGTTGCCAGACTCACAGCAAGATGAACACAGGAGTCCTCTATCATCTCTGGCCTCTCACTCTCTACCGCCTGTATCACAACCAATCAGAATGGGGCGAGGACTGAAAGTAACACCACTGGCTGAGATGACTAGCTCTCTGTGCTTTGAAGCTTCTTTGCTCTAATTTGGCATCTGACTTACACTGGGATTTTCATGTTGCCTACAAAGGAATCACATTTGCTGTTTCTCGACATAGAACAGACCTTTCCTGAAGGAGAAGTTATTTTGGGTCAACTCAACCATATCCTCCACACGTCTAAAAATAGAGGAATAATATGAACCATTGAGTTCATATGCTATTTCATTTAATGACTGAGGTTATACACGTGCATGCGCGCACACGAGCAACCAAAACCAACCTATAAATGCAGCCGAGGCAGAACTTTTGACTAGCATCGCCAAAGCAAGATTATCTGGTTAGAAGTTCAAATCGCCAACCCAGTGATTAAAAGATCTATTCAACATTTCCAACAGCCGACACGAAAGCACGCAACCTGATTTATTCCTTCGATACAGCTTTCAATCAAACATGGAGTGTTTCATTTTTCAATTTCAAATCTAAAGGCTTCACATGTTCTGTTTGTGTGCTTTCTATGTTCAAGCCTGGCCCCTATTTGAAATTAAGTTAACCTTCTTATTAAAGGCATGTTGTATGGAACGCTCTGGGAAATGTCAAGGCCCTCCCTTTCACTAATGTAAGGATTACCAGGTGTTGACCCAGAATCCATTATCTCCTATTAGAGCCTGTCTTTCTTTTGGCTTTGGAGTGTGTGTGTGTGTGTGTGTGTGTGTGTGTGTGTGTGTGTGTGTGTGTGTGTGTGTGTGTGTGTGTGTGTGTGTGTGTGTGTGTGTGTGTGTGTGTGTGTGTGTGTGTGTGTGTGTGTGTGTGTGTGTGTGTGTGTGTGTGTGTGTGTGTGTGTGTGTGTGTGTGTGTGTGTGTGTGTGTGTGTGTGTGTGTGTGTGTGTGTGTGTGTGTAAGAAAATCCTTGAAAAGTAAAATGTCTCCCTTTAACAATTAATTATTGCATTTATTTTCAAATGTATATTTTACCCTATACAGGGTTTAGAGAGTTACCCAGTGTGTTCTTGTTGTAGTTGTTTGTGAAGGTTTCGTTGACACAACAGGTGTGGTACACGGTACCCCTCAGTGTGGAATCGGTCTAATAACAGTGCAACATGGGTATAATATGGCTGTCATACAGGTTTAATAGTGGTGTAATGTGGGTGTAATACAGAGGTTGCACTAGACTGTTTCGCTGCCCGTCATTTTGACGGACAGGATTGTAACATTTCCGTCAAAATCCACCCGTCGGTCTGTACAACTCTGACCAGGGGGCTTGTGAACTGTCAACGGAGGGAGGGAGGGGGGTGGGGCGCACGCTCGTGAACTGTTAGCGCCGTGTTATGCATGCCCACTGCACCTCGCGGGAGCGCGCACAGGGTAAAGCAAAAACTCAGACATTTCAATGATTTGTACGGCAAAGTTAGGTTTGGAAACTATATCATTTCCTTTTTGGAGGGCATGCATAACACCGGAGCCTCGCTGCGGGGAAACTTTGGCGCTGTTCTGAGTTTGTTCTAATCTATCAAAATGGAAAATGGAAAAATATTCGGTTAACGGGACCACTGGTGTAATAACAGTGTAATATAGGTGTAGTAACAACAGCTCATCAACATTAAAGATGGAGACTATTGTACGCTGTCTCTCTTTTGTGATTCATTTGTTTCGTTAGCTAATGACCAGGCTTTGAAACACTACAATTAGCACTCCTGATGTAACCTGGAGATTTGATTGAATGACATGTAACGTAGGAGTTCACAGAAATAGTTAGAGAGCCACAATTGCCCATGCTACAGCATCAACCCCTAAACTTGTCAGCTGGAAAACCTTGTTAACAAACATATTGCAACAAATCATTTACAGGTATATATTCTGAGTCTGAAATCTAAAATGAATGCCACCTGGAGAACACTAATTATGTATGTATCTATGTATTATGTATCTAATTATGTCTTATTATGTAAGCGTGCAATCACTGCATAATAAACAACTAGTTTGTATTGAAGAACATTTAACAAATACCGTTGTAAAATGTTTGTTTTTAAAAAAAATATTGTGTCTCAATTTTCGTGAATTTAATATCAAACCTATTTGTGAGACTTAACAATCCAATGGTCGCCCCCCCCCCCCCCCCCCCCCCCCCCCCCCCCCCCCCCCCCCCCCCCCCCCTCCCAATCCCAGAACAGACATTTTCTTTCTGCACCTGGTGTCTGTCAAGCGAAGCCAATACAAAAGGCCAGTTGAGGCGTATCTTTTAAGAGGGTCATGTGTTCAGATTTCCTTTCACTTTTTCTCCCCTTGAACTTCTGAAGGATGTGCGTGAGCTTAAATGCCTCCGCCTGTGAGATGGTCAAACATAAAATCCACCTACAGCGTCCTCCTGTTCCAGCGATTCAGGAAGGACTTTTATTCCTCTGTGTTCATTGCTGTGTCACTTTAACTTATCCATTAAAAACTTTGGATTTGACCGGTGTGTCATCTCACCAGAGAGGCCAGAAAGAGAAGTAATGGATATTTAGTTTGAGGAGTTCAGCAGCAAGATATCCACATTTTTCACTCATCATTTCAAATTAAGTTGTTGAAGCCAGTTCTCTTGTTTTGGCACTTTGACTTAAAAACTCTGCCATAGCGATGGTGCTTGGATAGGAAATCAAACAAATTGTGAGCTGACTTCATGATCCACTCTTGTTCTGTCACCCTAGCTTTTATTGAGCAGCATCTGCATCTCTTCCTACTTCATCATGTGTGTATAACCTGTCAAAAATAATTGCCCTGACACAAGTGAGTGCAGCCTGAATATTCCCTAATGAGGCGTTGACAAGATGAGGTCATGTGGAACATTGATCCTTGTGCCTGTCTCTTTCCCTTTCCAGTTAATTGTTGTAATAATTGTTATCCTCATTATCGTCGTCATTATCCCAATCAGCACTTGTAATCGCCAACAATGCCATCATCGCCACCTCTGCCTCCTCTTTGATTACCATCGTCACCGTGATTGTCATCAACGCCATCTTCATTAGCATCATCAGCATCCGCCCCAATATAGAACAATTCCATTTTTTGGTTTTGCATAATTTTGGATAAACCGCGAGGTGTTTAGAAAGCTTTGACTTACACGGCTGGTTTTATGTAGCCGGTCTTACAATTAACATTCAGAATTGCAAAAGTAAATAGACAATAGTGTCATTACTGACGCTGATTGGGAAGGTTTCCCTGTTGTTGTTAACTGTGCAGAACTCATTTTAATTTGAAGGAACAACACAAGGGCTGGCTCGCTTCCAGGAACGCTTTTACATCCTGAACTTCCTCATCATCTGAGAGGTTGCTCGTCTAATAACCTGGCCCAGATAAGATTAATAGCACGTGTGTTGACTCCAGTTTGACTCATGGAGCGAATGTTAAAAAACATTATCTTTTCTCCATTGTGTGCGGCGGTATCACTTATAGTTTTTACAGCAGCCCTGCAGCCACAGAGCTCTTCAGTCTTCACTCCAGATTCCTCCAACTGCTGTTCAGACATGTTTCTATGTTCTGCCTCCAACCTGGTTGTGTGCATTAAGAGATTCCAGCATTCCTTTCAATCCTTTTCCCTCCTCCACTTTTATGGATTCCGCCTTCCTGTTCTCAGTGTTTTTCAGCCCAGACTCAGACCAGAGCGATGGATGTTGTGTAATGAGTGTAATTGCGCTAATCCTTCCGTTTTCACAGCGCTTTAATTTGTTCATGCTGTTACCTAATCTTTATTGGGCCATAATTTGTATTTTGTATATGATTACATTTCCTCTTCCAGTGGTTTGGCAATTATGGGGTTTGCACTCTCCTGCTGGCTTGTGCAATACTTGTTTTTACTTTGACACAGACTTGTAAATAACAACATAAAAACCTGCACGGAGAACTCATGTTAACAAGACAAAGTGGTTCATCCAGATGTTCTTTTTTACGTTCAAAGTAACTGCTAACCTACACTGACATGACTTTTCAGACGTTTAATTGCGTCGTGACGTTCAATTATTTGGTGCCTGCTTGTCTAAGGCTTTCAACATTTCGCTGATTTTTCACTTACAACACATTCAACAGTCCAGCACAGGGAATATTATGTATGTAATTTAGTGGTTTGTGGACTTCTGTTGGGTTGTGCCATGTGATGTCTGAGATGGCAGGGAGAATGCTTTTAGGTCAGAAGTTGTTTATTTTGAGAGCTTTCCAGGATGGGATAGAACAAGCTCTGTCACAATCATAGGCTTTCTGCTGATAAGCTACACTCTGCATTGTTCCTTTTTTCCCTTTCACTCTCCTATATCAGATAGGAGACTCTCGAATGTGTAAACAACGCCTGGAAGGACTCTGAGTCTGAGTGATGCACAAGACCGCTTTGAGGTCTACTGTTCGTAATGTACCTCTGTGATGGAAATACATGCAGCTGCAGCGACAACGTGACTCCTGTAGGATATAGTTTTGGTTAAAACCTTCCTTGGTCAATACCTTTGCTGCAACATCATGAGGAATCAGAGTGGCGGTGAGGGAGTAGTGGATGCCCTGTTAGACTCATTATCATCAGAGGCACATTTTCCCCCGGCCGCACTGGCTTCTGGACCGCTAATCTACTCCATCTGATTCTCTGACTCCTCATTTCCCTTCTGATTCTGAGAGGAAAGTCCCTGCACCGCTATCTGTAGGGTCTAATTAAGCTGTCTTTGCTCTGTCCAATCTCTTTTTACAATGCACACTGCTCAGGGGAGGTAGCTTGGTGTTGACCTGGATGTACAAGTCTTGGTGAATAACAGCAGCAAATCTGCTTTGATTAAGCCTATAAACCCTACAAAGGGTTTCCGGTAAATACTGTTCAGCTCCTGAAGAATGTGGCTTGTTTTTCAACCTAAATGTGCATGCATGTTGAAAATACATGTCATATGGCTGGCGTCTTAATACAGCTTTTCATGTTACAAAATACTGTAAGCACAACGGCCTTCATCTACTTTCCCAGTGGTGGTTTCAGCCACAAAGTCATCAAGGACACGGGACAGGTGGCGTCTGAGAAGGACAGCAGCATCGTCCTTTGGAGATTTACATCATGACAGAATGAATCAGCACTGACAGAGTCCCCACAGTCAAGGTCAGAGGACATTTGGAACCCATCTCCCGGGCTCTTTTCCTGCAGTGTAACGTGTCAGGTCAGAATAACTTAAAGAGACATTTTTGGGCCACGATCAGAACCGATCTGCGTTCTCTCAGGTCCTTTCAGTCGTTGTGAACCTGACCCACAGTGCAACAGAATACAAGTCAAAGACATTTCCGCGCACAACCACCAAAAGCAGTTTGCATCAGTGTTTGTCCAGAATCAGGATTGAAAAGCCAAACCATTGTTTGCTTTAGCAACTTGAGCTTTGTGCCACAACAGAAGGAAAGACAATTGTAGTAGCTCTTACAAACAATGCAAGTCTGTTATGTACTGTTTCAGACCTTAGAAGACAGCAAGATCTCTATTTGTGAAGTCAATTGACACGTTTCTGCTCACTTCTATGACTTATGGAATTACATTTTTGATACAGGTAGTGAGTCTTTAAGGTATAGCCAACAGTCCGATGTGGCTAATAGCACTAAGTAAGTACTAAAAGTGTTGAAGTGTTGACCTTAAACATGAACAGATGCTGCTCTATGAGGTCTAAAACAGGAAGCAGACATACTGTTGTTGTGCTCAAGGGGATCACATCACCTTGCATCAGTAAACCTGCCTGGGCAGCGTCAAAACCCTCAGCATCTGGCTTCATGTTAGAAATACAGGTTGGTTCATTTTTAGACATGAACCACCCACAACAGATCAAGGTAATTCTTACATGAAAAAAAGTTCTTCATTCAACAAAATGTAAGACTCATTCAAGTCAAGTTTGAATAAAATATGATGTATTCTGCAACAGCACAGCATGGATGTACAAAGAGAACTGGATACAGTGTTTGAGGCGGTGCCCTGTTCATTCCTATGAGAGCTTCTCAGTGGCGCATGAAACCAAAAAAGTTTGACTTCCGAGTGTACTCTGACTATTTTCCGCATCCATGGGGGCCTTTAAAGTTGCCTCCCAGCCACTTGGACGCTGCTCATTCACATGAACAGAGGAAGGACAATAACCCTGTGTTGGCTCTGAGTGTATTTTACAACTGTTGGGTCCTAATGATATACAAAGGGGCAACTTAATTATAACTATTTCCCTACAATATGTACGCCTATGGGGAAAAGTGGCCCAATGGCATATGATGATGGATGGTAGTTATTCCACGGTTCAGACACTATGTCTAAAATATCTATATGTTGTGTACAGCACACATATCTGCTCTCTAACGTATGCACTGTACCTTTAAGAGGACATTAATGGGATAACAGTGGGTTTGCTATCCTGGCTCCAAAATGGTGGAATGAGCTCCCCATTGAAATCAGGACAGCAGATAGCTTGCACACCTTCCGGCGCAGACTGAAAACTCATCTCTTTCGACTCCACTTCGGGCGATAGAATTACTAACAAAGAATTGCTAATAAAGCACTTTTATACTAACAAAGGACTGGCTTATCTAAAGCCAGTTGAGTAGCACTTGAAATGTTTGGCTCTATGAAACCTGATGTACTTTTATGATTCTGTTTTCTTCAAGGTTGTATCTTGTGGGTCGAATGCACTTATTGTAGTCGCATTGGATAAAAGCGTCAGCTAAATGCAATGTAATGTAATAATATTTTATAAATGATTAGTTTCCTGACGAAAGTGCCTTCTGTTGGTTCATTGAATAGGAACAACAATATTCATTTTGTATATGCATTCAAATTGTTATTTTATGGCTGAGTCTTTGAAACACAGTTAACAATCGAAGCATGTTGATGTCATGCCATTGAGTTACAACACACATTTTGTAACCTTTAAAACAGCAGATTGGTCAATAATCTTTGTGATGAGCTGTTCCAGAGTTTACAATCCAATAATTCTCTTCTGAAGCCAGAAAAGAACGTATCCATTGTCAGATTTTTTGGTATGTCTTTTTCTGTGTGCACCATTCACCCTGAAAATTATAACGCTGGCACAATGTTGATAGTAGGTTAGCGTATTGCATTGTCAGCTGTCGCTCATTAAACAGATAAAATAGTGCCTGTCATGTTCCTTATGATAACACTTGTTTACATCCATTAAAAGCCTTAAATGAAAGGATTTAGGGCAAATCCTAAGTGGACCAAAGTGTGATTTCACATTAATCTCACATAAATCAGGTGCTTTTTGCACTTCAACAGATGTAATTACGTCATTACAATATAAAGGTTTAATTATTTTCACTACGCCTCTGTGGCTCCAAGCCTTTCACTTTGCTAGAAATTGAATTAAACGTTATAAGAAATGACTTCACGTCCCAGAGTGAAAAAATAATTGGTGTCTGATCAAAGAGAAGTACTTCTTAAAAAACCTGACAACTTCAAATTCCCCCTTTTTGCACTATTAGCAATAGATATTCTATTTTAGCTCTGCCAAAGCCCCAAATAAAACATTTTTGGACAAGGCACAGTATAGAACATCTGCTAAAGATTACTCCTTCAGGGTGTCAATCACACATTCTCAAATCAATTAAATTATCAAAAGCAATAGCCATGTGTCTACATTTTACAAAATATTCCACTGTGGGTTTTGTGAGTACCTTTGAAGCCCCAATTAGAGAGATAGCTGCACTTATGACCTCATCAATTGAAACTAATAAATATTACTAGCTTTTTCATTGAATAGGGAGGGTTAGCAACATTTGACTTTGACTAGATCATTCCATAATCACTATCACTCACATTCTGATATGAAAGAAAAATGAATGTTGTATTCCTTTTAATAAAAACGTTGAATGTCTATATGGTTTGAGCCAACTACAGTGCAGTTGTTAACCACCTCAGCAAAAAAGATCTCTCTCAAGCGACATCTGTTTCCCATCTTCACCGCTTCCTCCCTTCTGACACTGGAGATTGTTGCTGTTTATAATGTCGGCTACATACTGTGTGTGTTATAGAATTGGGAGGGAACTATGGGGAAGGTTTGGAATAAAAACATTCCCTAAAATTCAACATCAGAGAAGCTGTTTCCTATGTTGAGTTGAGCATTAAATATCTTAACAAATACTCCATGCATTATGAAGAGATTTTGTATAGAGATTCATGCTCCCCAGAAGTTGAAGCCTAACATTCAGCAACACCTAGAGGTCAATGTTTTCACTAATCCTAAGGAAATACCTCAATATCTATGGAAAGAATTATCAACATTTTACAGACATTCATGCTCCCCAGAGGATGAACCCTACATACATTGGTAAATCTTGATCTTTCATTTGTCAACAGGTTGAAGTTCTTACTTCCTGGTTGTAAGTGTTATACTGTGACTGAATGTCTCTATGTATACTTAATGAATTATCACAGAGTTTTCACATATCATGTTCCCAGAGGATGAATCTTCAGACTTTGTTAGCCCTCTGACTTTTCCTCTTGAGCTACCACAAGGTTCATATTTGTGGTTTTGAGTGAAATGTCTCATCACCCATAGGATGGATTGCCATGAAATTGTGGGGCCAGGGTTTTTGAACCACGTCAGGATGAATTATCTAGCGCCATATGTACATTAACACTTTCATTCATCCATAACTTTATGACCTGAAGCTGTTTTCGCTGTGAAACTTGCATTTTCAATGGAAATGATAACATTGTTGTTAACATGCTGTGATTATGTAGAGTTTACATTGTAGACCAGGGGTGTCAAACTCAATTTCATCGCGGGCCACATCAGCATTATGGTTGCACTCAAAGGGCCGGTTGTAACTTTAAGACTATATAAAATGATGTATTATATATTACATTATTGCCTTTGCATTGGATTATAACTTCAGAATTAACTACGTCTGAATGTAGAAGTTTAGGGCAAATAATTGCAAATCTCTTCAATGAGAATGTCACAAAATAATTTTAAAAGAAAAGCCAAATTCTGGAAAAAAGTCAAAATCAAAAAAAAGAAGTGACATTTTAAAAAAGGAGGTGAAATTAAAAAAGAAACATTTAAAAAAAGTCAAATTCTGAGAAAAAAGTCAAATTTGAGATGCATTATGGGACATGTAGTTTATGGGCAACGTGCTTCTGTAAATCATCATGTAACCGTATAATAAACATATAATTATTTGCAAGCTCTTTGCTGGGGCCACAGAAAATGAAGTCACGGGCCGGATTTGGCCCCCGGGCCTTGAGTTTGACACCCCTGTTGTAGACCATGAACAGCCAATTGTCTGTGAAATCCACAATCGTTTTTCTTTCTGACTCAAGGGAAGATTTCTATAGAGAGAGAGCGAGAGAATGAAATCTATCAAATATATATATAAAGCAAATGCATGAAATAGTAAATGTATTAGTCAGAACTGTGAGGTATGTTATCCTTTTCAAACACTTGCTGGTTGCTTTTTTGTAAATACTATGTATTATAGCCGACAAGGATTTGAATTGGGGAATTCAAAAAGATACACTGAAGGATCATTTTAAAGATGTTCTCTAGGTTTCAGCATTGGAAATATAAATACAAACTAAGGTGAATGTTTGTATGTTGTATTTATGACCATGAACACAGCAATCTATTTACAGAAAGAAACAAGACATTCTTGATGATAGTCAGTGCTTGATAAAAGATGAAAATTGGTCGTGGCGGTAGCAACTGTAATTTAACAAGAAACTGTTGTCACTGCGAGAAAGTAAAAATGAGTTTGATGTGAAAATTCAAACAAACTAACTGTCAGTCCCCCAGCTTCTGTGTGAGTGAAGCATTTCCAGGTTGTGTCTCGAAGATAACAGCCCGGGTGTTCTAGTTCCTAGTTCTAGTTTTATGATTTATGTTAGTTTTGGGAGATATTGAGTGGTGAACAAAAAATTAACAATCAGGAAACATGTTGCGCTTCAGAATGGATTTTTCTCTGAGCCCAGTGTGGGAGACAGAACAAATGCCAACATTTTAAATGCAAATGTTAAATTGCCATTACATGATAAAGGGCATGTAATCAGCGGGAAACACATTTCTGCAGTGATTTACAACCATAGCTACATCATGAATGTCCGTTATGTCTGAAAGACAATCCTTTGTTGCACACGGTGAAGCCGACACTCAACCCTGTCATTGTAAATCTGAATCTCCTCAAGCACACATTTTATATTTTATGACAAGGCCAACGAAATAGGCCACTGACACTGAGCATTACTCATCATTCACATCGGTGACACTTCTCGGGAGCAGAAATGTCTCATTAGACAGGTCAGGACCTGACTGATGGCTTCTTGTTTCACAGATCTCTCTTACCTGACAAGCAGCTTTCAGGCTCAGCATACGTGCCTCAATTGTCCCGCATGCATCCCAGCCTCTGTGTGTGGATAACGTACCGTCAGCACGCAGATAAGCCATTTGATTTTCTGGCCTGGGAACAAGCGGGTGTTGATGTTTCTCAAAATGCCTGCTGTGATAAGGACAGACGATAATAAAAAGCAGCCACATAAAAAGAAAAAAGAAAAACTGCGATAGATTCCTCTCCAGCATGCCCTTTCTCCTGAGCTTGATGTTTAATATGTCATCCTGAGGTATAGCATTTACACATCCCTGTGAACTGATTAGATCTGCAGGGGAAATTAGCTTTTGATATGAAAGCCTCTCCATGTAAATAGCACCCTGAGCTCAAAAATATAAATATCCCCTTGCATTCAGGTGCTAATGTGAGGCTGCTTAGCGACAGAGGAAATCACAACTTTAAAGCAGAAATGTTCTAGCAATGTAACAAATATTTGGTATATTTTACAGAATATGCTATCTCTGAAAAACTGAATGATATGTGTCTACAGCATTGCTGGAAACTTGAGTATAACACCCTGGAAATTATATAAATTGTGAAATATTGTAAAGATGTCATTATTCTGTAGCCTGTACAATAAAAAAAAAAAATGTAATTTGCTTGGCAGAGTGGAACATGTTGGTGTGTAGATCAAAGCAGACGTGATGCAACCATTACAATGAGAAAACAGCATCCTCAATGCTTTTTTAAAAAGTCCCTCAATTCTAGATTTAGAGCAATGGCTAGCACACAAAAACACTGCAAACAAAAGCAACAGCTGTTTAACTCTGTTGATATTTCCATTTGGATAGAAAGCTGGCTATTGTAGCATTTGGTAATTAGGACGAAACTAAAGGCAAGTACTTCAATCAAAAACATAAAACTACAGTAAACAACAAAGTTGAAGAACTGTTTTCTGATCGGACCCCCCTATTGGCGGGACAACATTTGTCTGCGGGCCTAAAAACCGTCACAAATCTCTGTTGAGGTGACAATGCCAAAGGATAACAAAGAGATTGGTTGTGATTGAAGCCCACCGAATAGGAGGAGAGTAGATATTAAGATCACCAAACTCAGTCAGTTCCCTCTTCAGCGGACCATGAATGCTTGTACCAGACGTTACGGCGATCCCTGAAATAGCTGTCGAGATATTTCAGTCTAGACCAAAATATTGGACCGACTGACATCACCATGCCTTGATGCTATCATTGCAAAACATCTTGGTCCGGACATGAGTTTGACTTTCAAATGTCACACCTTGTGTTGGCTAAAGGATGTGGTTGTGATTGTGAACATGGATTTATGTCACTTTTTACTTTGTTCTGCTCTTCACACCTTTTCAAAGTTACCCCAAGCGATCAACCCCTGTGCATTTGTTTGATTTTCTATCATGCTCTAAATTAAATGCATGTCTTTGAAGCCGCAGAGTTGTTGTATCGTACCACAATGACGTTTTTAATCAGCCCTTTTATCAATACATGTTCCCATCCATCATTTCCGATTTGGCAACAGGCTCAAATATCTCTCCACTCCACGTTATTTGGCTTGAGTCCCCTGGCAGTTAACCTCAGCATGGCTAAGAGAGGTAAGCTTTGAAATAGACTTTGTAGAGAGGGATCCTGTGTTTGAAAACCCCTTGCACATCATCAAACCCAGCAGCATGAGAGGCTATAGGTCAGAACATCGGGGAAGAAAACATACAGGGGAAGCCTCAGAAGTGACTTTGATACACTGTAAGAGCACAGCACGAGCAGAAGAATGCTCTCCCCCGAGCAAAGATCCCATTTCCTCGTCCTTTGGCCAGAAAGCGGGGGTCCTGCCGCTCTTGACCAGACTTCCTCAGGACAAGAGCGCTTTACTGACCCATCCGTCAGTACTGTTTACATTGCCTCTTGTAAACTCTCAACTAACTCCGTCTCAAACTACCCCGGTTTCCTTTGAATTCCTTGTGATGATGGCACCCAACCTCAACCTCCCCCCCCCCCCATCGAGGTCCTTTGTTTATGTATTCCATAGTTGTTCCAGATGTTAGAAATGATTGAGAGTCAGTGTTCTGAGAAATCGCTTGCAGCTCAGTTATGTGTGGAGCTTTCATCAATGACACAGATCATTACAGTTTCTTTTTGCTACTGTGTCGGCGGCAGGAACGGAGGCTGCGACTTAAATAAGGCAAAAAAAAGTAGATAAGGATGATGGATAAGGATCTATCACGCTGATTCATCCCTGCTGTCAACAAATGTCAGACTCCTAATGGTATTCATCATTGTGCGAAGTTGAATGTGACTTTCTTGGGTGATTCTTTAAAGGGGAAAACGGCTCCTTTTAACCACTGCCAAGAGAAGATCTAAAGGAGACGCTGTCCTCTTGGTCATGTGTCCTTAATGCGGATAATTAAGACCAAAGAGTCAACAGTGTGACTCAAAGGCACCAGAAGATCTATTCTCCTGTGTCCTTAGAAGCCAAAAGAAGCTCAACATGATTCAACTCCAGTGTGAGGCGGGTTGGAAATGTAAGGAAGAATGCAAACGAAAAAAGAAGGGAAAGACTTTCAAAGAACTGCCTGGCTTTACCTTAACTCAATTTATGAGTTGTCACAAGTGAAGGATACAAAAAGAAAGGCTTATGGCTCGTCAGGAACACCAGCAACAATTCAAACCACATTAAAAATCAAATACAGGATGGGCCAATCTCATCTGACCAGTTACAATAGCACAGAAATCTCCTGTTCCCCTCCTTGTAGAAATCAATACTTTCAAAAAGGAGCCACAGCTAAGTGGGCATCAAAAACGAAAAGCCTAATTCATCTATTTCACCGGGGCCATTTCTAGCTAACGGTACCTGTGTTAGTCAAACAGTGCTGCCTTTCTATAGCTCTTCTCTGTATCTCTAGATGTGACCCAAAGGCCCATTAGCTTTCATCAATCAGACATACTGAAGAGAAGAACAACATCTAATCGACCTTACCTGTGAGTGAGGGAGTTATTGCTAATGGACCCCAGCCGTTTAGAGATAGTCTCGCTTTGTACCTTCATTTCTCAGCTGCACTGCACGCTTCACTTAATAGATAGGGACGCATTGAGGAGAAGGCTTCTTTTTAACTGTAATAAAATAGTGTGTACTCTCTATCCTCTGTGGGTATAGCAGAATACATGTGTTGTTATTAACTTTATCTTTGTGTTTTGTAGAGACATGATATGATTTTGTATGAAAAGAAAGGCTTGGCATTGAATCGTAGGAGTGTCGAGCTGATGGCTGATGTGAAAAGCATGGTTAACAGACGTGGTTTACATTATGCAAATATTATACCATCTACACTTCAAATATTTGTCAAACTAGCACACCAAAACACTTATTTGTATCAATATAATGCAGCTAGGGTGTGTAAGTGCATTCATTTGTTGCTCACAAACAGATATTTGTCGATGCTTTCCTTGTTTCAATGCTGAAAAGACATGACAGCTTCGGTTGAAAAACAGTCAACAACATTTCCGATGGCTTTACTGTTAAATGAGATGTTTTTGCAAAACTCCTTCATCTCTATTGACACTCTAACCACAGCTGTACGTAGTTAATAACAGTGATTTAGTGTTTTGCCATTCACACATTGGAAGGGGGGAAATGATAGCAATCTGTATGATAGGAACATAATCAGCATTAATTGTTTTAAGGCTTTTATGGTTTTGCCTTTGAGACATTAAAGAGGGATTGTCTTTAAACTGTCGGCTTACAAAACAGGAAAAGAAAAAAAGCAATTTGGCCTTTTGTAGTCTTTGTCTGGCATCTGTGTGACATTTAAAGACACCAGACATATGTCTGTTTAAGACACAGATAATGGGGATCAGACCACCATGGCTGTGGCACGCTCTGAGTGCTGATATGGTTGATGTCAGTCAGTCACGATCTGTGGAAAAGTCCCTCTGTCACACACACCCACACACACACACACACACACACACACACACACACACACACACACACACACACACACACACACACACACACACACACACACACACACACACACATAGATAGATGGATAGATAGATAGATAGATAGATAGATAGATAGATAGATAGATAGATATATAGATAGATGGATAGTAGTAGTAGTAGAACCTTTATTTATCCAGGAAAATCAATTAAGAACAAATTCTTATTTACAATGATGACCTGAGAGGAGGCAAAGGCTTCCTGAGGGGATGGGGTTTGGGAGAAAGAAAAAAAAGAGACAGACTCCGGGCACTACAGAACCCAGGACACAACACACACACATAGAGCAAAGATGACAGGCATAGCAGTTAAACATATAAAAACTCTAAAACAATATTGCTGTGGTTCAATCAGTCATTACAATCAGCATCAGGCAAAGCAGCTACATGTGTGTACCAGGGTGTCAATAATAGTGACATTGAAGGTGCGGGGGGAGACAAAGGTTTTCCTTTTCAATGTTTTTTGAATGACATTCCAGCTATCAGCTGCTGCAAACTGAAAGGCGGAGCGGCCAAAGGATGTATGGGCTTTGGGGATCTTTAACAGGATGCTTGTTGCTGACCGGGTGTTGTGCGTCGGGGGTGTGCGGATTTGCAGTAATTGTGTGAGGTAGAAGGGGGTGAGGCCTAGGAGTGTTTTGTAAACAAACATCAGCCAGTGGATGTTGCGCCTGGTCTCAAGAGAGGACCAGTTAGCCAGAGAGTACAGGTCACAGTGGTGTGTCCTCTAGGGGGCATTGGTGGCGAAGCAGATGGCGGAGTGATACAGAACGTCTAAATGATCGAGAGCTCCTTTACACGCCGAGAGGTAGATGGTATCACCGTAGTCGAACAGAGGAAGGACAGTCATCTGGACCAGAGAGAGTTTAGCAGATGAAGTGAATCCTATATAGAAAGCTGAGTCTAGCTTTAACCTTGGTCTGAATTTTGGAGAGATGTTCTGAGAATGACAGATTACTGTCAATCCAAAATCCAAGGTATTTATAAGATTGAACTATTTCGAGGTCCCGGCCATCACAATAGTGCCAGTTTGGGAGGCACCACTGCGGCCAAACCACATGATCTTGGTTTTAGTGGTGTTCAGGACCAGGCCAAGGGCAGAGAGATGTGACCGTATTCTCTGAAAACTATCCTGAAGAGTTTTCAGGACAGTATCCGGGGAAGGGCCAGCAGTGTACAGAATCGTGTCATCAGCATATAGGTGGATAGAGGAGTTGCCCACTGATTTCTCCATGTCATTTATATATATTGAGAATAGGATGGGTGCTAGGATAGAGCCTTGTGGTACTCCCTTAGAGATGGCTAGGGGCTGTGTCATCAAATTGTCAGATTTTACACACTGGGTGCGCATGGACAGGTAGTTTTAAAACCAGGTTATCGATTGGTTAGTGACACCAATGCATCTAAGCTTTCCCAGAAGCAGTTGGTGATCTACAGTGTCGAAGGCTTTGGCAAAATCGATGAAAATGGCAGCACAGTATTGTCTGGAGTCAAGGGCATTGATGATATCATTTAGGACTTTGAGAGTCCGGATAGATAGATAGATATATATATAGATAGATAGATAGATAGATAGATAGATAGATAGATAGATAGATAGATAGATAGATAGATAGATGGATAGATGGATGGATGGATGGATGGATGGATGGATGGATGGATGGATGGATGGATAGATAGATAGGTGGGTGGATAGATAGGTGGATGGATAGATAGATAGATAGATGGATAGATAGATGGATAGATAGAGAGATAGATGGATGGATGGATGGATAGATGGATAGATAGATAGATAGATAGATAGGTGGATAGGTGGATGGATGGATAGATAGATAGGTGGATAGATGGATATATAGATGGATGGATAGATAGATGGATAGATGGATAGCTAGATGGATGGATAGATAGATAGATAGATATATAGATGGATAGATAGATGGATGGATAGATGGATAGATAGATAGATAGATAGATAGAGATAGATAGATAGATAGATAGATGGATGGATAGATGGATGGATAGATATATGGATAGATGGATGGATGGATAGATAGATGGATAGATGGATGGATAGATAGATGGATGGATAGATAGATAGATGGATAGATGGATAGATAGATAGATGGATGGATGGATAGATGGATAGATAGATAGATAGATAGATAGATAGATAGATAGATAGATAGATAGATAGATGGATAGATAGATATATGGATAGATAGATAGATGGATAGATAGATAGATAGATAGATAGATAGATAGATGGATAGATAGATGGATAGATGGATAGATAGACAGTAGGGGTGTAACGGTATCCGTATTCGTCCCGTACCGTCACGGTTCGGACGTCACGGTTCGGCACACGCAGTCACACGACGAATACGCCTTTTTTTTATGAGTGGGAAAAAAGTGTCATTCAGGGCAGTATCCACTACATTATATATAATCCAGGGGGCGGTATTGCGCCTAAAAGCTGTTTGCCAGCCGCCCTTAAACAACAAATGAAGAACAAGAAGAAACACAACAACAAAACGAACAAAATACAAGAAGAAGAAAAGTTAGTATGGCGATTTCAGATAACACAGGAGCTAGAACCCACCTGCTTCTTTTAAATCAGCTGTGTGGGAACATTTCGGGTTCCCTGTGGACTACAATAACGATTAAGTGTGCGAGTGGTGGATCGGACGAGGACGGTGTGTCGCCGTTGTTCTACAGTGGTGCGGTATGCTAATGGTAACACACGCCAAACATGCTAAATCATATCAGAAGGCATCACCCAGATTGGCCAATCACCGGAGCCCGGCAAAAGACAACAGCAGTTCAACAGCTGATCCCCGCTGTTTTTATAAACCAATAGACATGAAAGCCGTGAGACCAAAATAAATAACGGAAGCTTTTGGCATATGTTTTTCAACGACTTTGCGCTCTTGAAACACTTTCTTATTATTTATGATGTCATATTTTCAAGACATTCTTTTTAGTTTTACAGCTTGATGAAACCTTTTTGTTTGACATCAGCCATTATAGATAATATGGCCATCTGAGTGGTACTGTGTATGGTTTGTTTTTAACTGTTTAATACAGTTCATTATTCAAAAAAGAGTTATTTATTTTTAAACTGAAACTTGCACTACTGTTCAAACATAAATAACAACAAACCTGGAATTATGCATTTGGGACTTTTTTTTGCTTTTTCTTGTTGTACCGAACCGTACCGAACCGTGACCTCCAAACCGAGGTACGAACCGAACCGTGACCTCCAAACCGAGGTACGAACCGAACCGTGACTTCTGTGAACCGTTACACCCCTAATAGACAGTTAAAGACAGTTTTGCTTTATTGGGGGGGTCTGGGGGGGTCCGAAAACCAGTCAGTATCTGGTGTGAGGGGTAGGATTAGGGTTAGGGGTAGGGTTAGGGTTAGGGTAATGTTGTGAATCGAGTGGCCTGTGTTCGTCGTCCATAACATACGCCTGCCCATACCATAACTCCACCACCACCATGGGCCACTCGATTCACAACATTACCCTAACCCTAACCCTACCCCTCACACCAGATACTGACTGGTTTTCGGACCCCCCCAGACCCCCGCAATAAAGCAAAACTGCACGTTTCAGAGTGGCCTTTTATTGTGGCCATTCTAAGGCACACCTGTGCAATAATCATGCTGTCTAATCAACATCTTGATATGCCACACCTGTGAGGTGGGATGGATTATCTCGGCAAAGGAGAAGTGCTCACTATCACAGATTTTTTCAGATTTGTGAACAATATTTGAGATAAATGGTTATTTTGTGTATGTAGAAAATGTTTTAGATCTTTGAGTTCATCTCATGAAAAATGGGAGCAAAAAAAAAAGTGTTGCGTTTATATTTTTGTTCAGTGTAGATAGATAGTTGGATGGATAGATGGATAGATGGATAGATAGATAGATGGATAGATAGATAGATAGATAGATAGATAGATAGATAGATAGATAGATAGATAGATAGATGGATAGATGGATAGATAGATAGATAGATAGACAGATACTTTATTCATCCCAAATCGGGAAAATGATTGTGTTACCGCAGCAATGTGTTAAGGTATTTAAAAATGTACATCAAACAGCAAATACATATATATCTACGGTAGAAAAGACATGTGCCACAAATATACACAATATCAAATGTTCTTGAGAAGTTAGAATGTTGTAAAGAAGACCGATACAGCAACAGAAATATAGACAGTATAGAAAATATACACATTTATATAAATATAGATATAAACAGTGAAAAACATGAACGGTCTCTAACTGGTTTTGTTCGAAATGTTCCCCACAGCTGAATTTGATAAAAGTCCCATCGGGTTTTAAGATGAATTACTTTTACCATAATGTGAGAAACACTTAGAATTGTCACAGTGAGAGTTATTTTAGAGAGTCCATTTTTCGAGCGCTGTACAGTATCAGGCCTCTATTTCACTTCAGACAACTTATCACTTTTATTATGACTTTGGCTCTAATTAATCCTGCAGCCACCAAGTGTGGTAGTATTAGTGGTTGAAATATGACCTATTTTCTGCCTCCCAGTGCAGCCTCTAACTAAGACATTCTTTAGATAAATCGCTTTTCAAAGAAAGCTCCCCTTTTTTGCGGCGCATACTGTAGCAGCTCCTTTTTCCCCCTTTCCTCTCTGTGACAACTTTGATGGTCAATTATATTTAATAAACAGTTAGGGCGCAGAAATAAATCAATTTCAGGAGGGCCTAATCCTCCTTCTCAGGCAGACTGTGAAGCCACATGTCCTAAAGAAATGTTTGAAAATGAACTTTAATGGAAGACATATGTCATGCAGCAGAGGTCCTGGGAGGCCCATTCTGCTCACTGCTCGCTCTCATATGTGACACGCAGAGCAAAACAAATGTTCTTCATCCTTTCGGTACATTTTCCTAACAGATTTGTGGACCATATTTTGAACCAATGTCATGTGTTCATTAAGGTCCTTTTAATTATGTTATCACTCTGGGGCTCGCTCAGCACATGACAGGGTCTACATTTCAGCAGCAGATGCCCGGCTCAACACATGTGGTCGGGATAGTTTACAAACTCTCGGGCCGGATGGTTTGCTGCTTTCACCAGTCTGGTTAACCCCGGGACATCTGAGAGACACTCCGCACACTGCTGGTGAAGCTACACAAACAAACATTTCTCAAAATACCTAAATGACAAATCACTTTTTAGGGGGGAATCCTAACGGCGCTCCATCATCTAAAATGGTTCCAAATGTTTGGCCTTTTCAGCGAGTGCACTCTATGTCACACTTATATTCAATCTTTAACCAGCTCAACACTACATATATATATATTTGTCTAATATCTAGTCAGAATGTGTCTTTACACCTGATATAAGATAACTTCAGAAGTAACACTGCAGTGAGATATCGGGTCTTGTTTTTAGACAATGCATCCTCTTGTTAAGTAAAACAATCTTATTTTGAGTTGTTTCTCAGATGAAACACATATTTATTTACATATTTATTAGAAAATCACCAACTAACATCAGAAAACAGAAAACGTTTGAGCATTAGCGGCTTATATTGTAACACAACATGTCCTGATTCTGGTCAAATATAGATCAAAATGAGTTCTCCCGGCTAATTACAACATCTGATTTATCTAAATATCCCTTCTTATTTCAATAAATCTTACCAAGCTAATTGTCACTTGTTCTATTGGCAGATTTTTGCACTTATTTCAAGGAAAAACAGCTTGTTTTCATTATTGTTGAACTTGTTTTAGGAGCAGCATTTTTTACAGTGAATCAAGACTGGTTTTCACTTGGGGAACGCAGAGACGCTCCTTCTTGAAAGTGGGACCAAGTCTTTTTACGTGTGTTTTGTGCAGCCTGGTCGTCCATCGCAACAGCGGACAGTAGAGGCGGCGTTTCAGTTGCTGCTGGTTCTGATCCAGAAGGTTAACGATGAGGCTTTGACCGCGGGGACTCCACATCTTTCCTGTACGTCCTCTGCGGTTCGAGTGGTTTCAGAGAGCACAAGCAGATTAAAGAAGGAACTTGAGGGGGGGAAGACATTGAACCAAGCAGCTGCCAAATCTCAAACACTAATTGCAGGGCAGCGTCTACGTTGAAGAACAGTTTTCCCTCTTCTCCTCAAACTACTCGCTTCAAGAATTGATGCTTGACTGAAGAACCGTGCAGATGATTGTCTGATTTTCCATGTTTTGCAGTGATATTCGAACTGATTGGGATTATTGAAAATAACCCAGTTGAGGAAAAAAGACACAATAAACGGTGTTCTTGCCTAATAAGGTGTTACAATTTTTTTTCTAATTTGCATCTATTTTCTCCCGGCAGGTTCAACATACAGTGATTTACTGTTAATAAAATCTCTTGTGTCTGTGGAAACGTGTTAACATTCTTAATGACCTCATTAGGATTCCTCAAAGTAAACCCCCCCTGTTGTGAGGAAACACTGATTTACATCCAGCAGGTAAATTAGGCCTGCTGCACGTCCTACAGGGATATGAATGTCTATAAATCAGCCTCACGTGAACAAATATCATATAATGAGATAAAGCTTGTGAATTTGAATATTCATCTTATGTGTCCTGAGACAAGCTGAATCCCCCGCTGTGAATCAATTAAAAAAAATCCCTGAAACGCCTCCATTGGACTCCTTTGTTTACTCCCCTAACATAGTGACATCACTATTTAACACTCGCACTTCTATTGGCTAGCGCTCCCAACGTATTCTACGTGATATAGGCTAAGGGGCGGGACATCTCTAAGCGGTTGACCAATCCCAACAGAGCCGGCCAGCTAACCAATCAGAGCAGACTGGGCTCTGGTTTCAGACAGAGGGGGAAAAGAGGTGCTGCAGCACAGGCAGTATGAGAAAAATAAAGAGCTTTTTGAACATTAGAGCATGGAGACATGTCCCAGTAGAGACACTACATACTGATATACACCTGAAAAGAACATAATCGGGCTCTTTAAGACATATCAAAACTAGAAATTCTGGTGGAATATGCGACAAGTAATATAAGATTTGCCTATTATTTGGAGGGTATGTCATCTTGGTAGTGCCTGCTTGATCTTTTTGAAATACATGTTCTGTAACATTAGGCTTTTAACTTTGTACCCTCATGAGGTGGTGGACATTTTTCACAAATAGCACTGAAATGATAGATGTTTCAGGCTAGGAATTTCTTATTTGTGCAATTTTTCTCCTTATTATGTGGAGATCTGACAGTAACAGTATGGGCCTAAAAGGATATTTCAGATATTTAACATTTATTTTCCCCAAAAGTTCCCTCGTGACACAATTTTACCGACACTTTCACATACAGATACAAGGAAGAAGGCATGCAGCTTTATCTCAGTGGGTGTGTTGCCTCGGACATGCAGCGGGCAGCACGTTCACAATGAATATCAGATTATTGCTCCACCAGCTTTCCAGTCATTAGCTCTCTGAGAGAGCTCTTTGGTTTCTGTATCTGACACAATAACATGCTTTTAATAAAAATGCAGATGATCAGCAGGTATAATTAGTTCCGCCAAAGAGGTGATGTGTTTTGGTTTGTTGGTTTGTTTGTCTATTTTTCTGCAGAGCTACGGAAAAACTATTGACCTCATTTGAATGAAACCAGGGGAACCTTGACCTTGACCTTAGTCCGACATATAATCTCCAACTGTGACAATTGCCAGAATCCCCCTACAATGTTGTGTAAGAAATTAAAATCAATGTTGATATGGCGTAATTTAAATTAAATACAGGGTTTTAATTTAAAGCAGTTTTATTCTGAAAAAAACGGAAGTTTACACTAACTATTAACTTAACACTTTTATTCTGAAAAGTCTTCATTTCCGGTTAGCATTAGCATGTGGCTAACATTTTGAAACTGTGAATTGAAGGTGAAATTACATGTGATGTTGTACCCTAAACACACTGGGATTAACACTCATTTATTGACGCTGAAATAACGTTTATTAGGGAATGTTTAAATAACCACAGAATCAGAATGATGTAATTTAGCAACAGAAAAAGGCAGGAATTGACCCGCCCCGTCGACGCCGGCCAATAAGAGAAGACTACAGTGGGCTACCCGTGAGCCACAGGAAGGATCGGACTCTTTTTTTCCTCCAGCTTGCAATTTCATTGTACATCACTGCATTATTTGTGTAATTAAATGCTGTTAACTTTTATAAGCTTCCCTTGACTCTTTTCAGTCTGTCCTGCTCTCAGGGTTCAAGAATTACTAACAGTTGTTAAATAGCATCAATCATTTGGCTCCTCTCTCTGGTAAATGCTCTTTTAAAGTATTTTGTTTTGTAACCTTTTGCTATAATTATAGTCTCCAAACTAAGATAACCCTAGTGAAGTCATTATGGCATCAACAGGGTTATTAAGACCTCTAGGGTGGCATTATACAACGGGTGAGTAATGCATCCCATGATGAGCAATCTAATTATAATGTGTAAAATCTGTGAAATGCTCTTTACTCCTTAGCATATTAATTTCATCATATTGTATTAACAACGTTAATGTGTTCATGCAGCCCTTGTTGCCCCATAATGCATGTCACCATAACCCTCTTCACTACTAAATCATGACGACTGAAAAGCTTCGAATTTGCCACATATTTCACAGGTCACAAATGTTAAATTACCACACAATGATGGTATGATTTCTGAGCACAGCGATGGGTTCGCTTCCATAAAACTCAAAGAACGACGACGGTGAATTAAAGCAGATATAAATTGGAACGGGAGGCTGTTCTACTTTGTAAAAACTTGTTTCATGTCAAAGTCGTCCCTTTCTTGTGGTTTTTCTCTGTTCTCACGATGCAAAGATATTGACATAGCTCTGTACAACAAAAGCTCTCGTCTGGCCACAACCCTGAGAAGCATGACATCATGGGCTAACTTAAAGCTACGCTGGAGAGCGTCCAGATAAAAGTGGCAGGGTATGCGAGCCGTTTAAGCCCCATCTGGTGTGAGGACTGTGTATGCAGCCTCGGAGCTTTATTATACATGGCATGAAAGGATTACAGCACAACAGTTTATTTAGATTTCCTTGAAGATCACTGATTTGGACCTGCTGCAGAGTCAACATTGACCTGTAGGGCAGCCAGATGGACAGCTCTCACAGACCGCAAACTTCAGAACAATCCATATCTCTGAGACGATGAGCATCAAAGCATATCTTCTCAAAGTATAGATTAAAAACACCTCAAGACACATCACAAGATCATGAATATGAATGTGTTGATAACACAACGTAGATAAAAACAAAAGGAAGTCATTTGGAACTTTAATTTCAAGCGCACAAAATTAAAAAACAAAAAGTAGTCCTTATTAAGAGTAGATTGCTTCCTGAACGATCATTATCAAGCTTATTACACGCTCATCATCTTCATTTAGAAAAACAAAACCACTGGAGTGTGTCCTAAAGGTGTCATTTAATAAAGTGTGATGAATTGTGTGTTATTGATTCAGTGCTGCACACAACGGTTAAAAAAGAAAGAAAGAAGCATCCCAGTACTCGAGCTGCCATTCTCAGAGTAACTAATGATGTCCCGGAGGATTTGTGATTCTGCGAGCAGCGTTAGTTCTGCTCGAGCTGAGCATTCAACCTGATTCTGATAGATTGGGTGGACCCCTCAACGTATTCCTTGCCACAAAACCCTCACTCTTATTAACAGTTAGGGCTGGTGATGCGTTCTCCCCATTGGTTTGCTCTTAATGGGTCAGTTCACCCAAATTGGAAAGAAATAAACATTTCTTACGCACCTCTAGTGGAGATAGACAAACAGTCTGGGTGTTATTGTTATTGTTGCCTCTACAGTGCATTGCTGGTGAATGGAATTTAGTTGCTTTAGGTGCTCACAAGATTGAAGAAGAAACAACAACAACAAAATAGTGTCACTGTAATTTTAAGGTTTGTCGATTTTGTTGAGCAACCGGGACATTGATTTGTGAGAAAGTTGAGTTTATAAAATGCAGTACAAAAGAGTTCCACTTACCTCCATTGTGTTGGTTGGTATCTCATACGGAGCAACGCTATTCAAAAACATCTGTTAGAGATAAGAACATGTTTTTGCATAAAAATGAAATTGGCATGAAATGGCATGCTCGCAGAAACTCCAAAGTGAAGTTATGTTTAGGGTGGAAAGAAAACACAACAAAAAGATTGTACAAATTAAAAAAATAGTAGATGTAGTTGGGTACAATCTGCATCCTTAACAATGGCGCCAAGCAATTCGGTTTTTGGTGCTATTGCTTACATGCTCCAAAGTAAAGTTGCTACACACTGTTTCAGTTCATTTGTAGCGTCCTCTGGAAACTGAAGCACATTCATGCTAACTCCCATATGTATGGTTTCTCTCATATTTTAATTCCGTCTTTGCCCCTCATTCGACAGGACCTGTAGCTCGTAGTCAGACTTTTCTTTCTTTCTCTCTGCCTACTGTGTTTTTGGCTAAAAGGTGACGTTTATAAATTGCCAGATAATTGCAATCAGAAGCAAAAAGGAGTAGCTTCTTTGAACCTTCTTGGGCTTTTGTGATGTAATTTCATTAGCGCACAATTCCGGGAATTGTACCTTGAAACAGGTCAGACAGCAGTTGCATGTGATCCAAACACATGGACAATTGGATGTTAAGAACAGATGAAAAAATACAATTCCCACCCACAGTTGTATGGGTTGCAGAACTGTTAGCTTTGATGTGTTTAACATACAAAGAAACAAGTATTTTCGAATGAATTTGATTAATTCTGGAGAAACTTGTTCCCTATTGATTTTCAGACTGTACTGACCCTTAGTAAACTTTAGCTGTGTTTAGCTTCAGGCTTCATTCTCAAAGCTGTGTGACCAAATATGTGTTTACTGATCGTCTTCTTAAGCTGTTTAGCTGCTGAAAAAGGTTGGCCTATTATGAATAAGGCTTAGTCCTATTCTTCTTTACTCTGTTATTTGCTTATCCTAATTTTCTTACTTTTAATCCGTCCCATTTCCATGAATGCGTAGAATTTGTATTTGTCTAGCTTCTATTTGTCATTTAGCTTTTTGTAAAGCACTTTGCTTATCAATATTTAGTCCACACCACACGTTTACTCTACATTATGTCATTACGGCGGCAAAAAGAGAAACCCAATGTGTTCAAAGACACAAACCAGGACAGCCTCAAGGCTAATCATTTCATATTCTTCTCCAAAATACAGAAGTTATTCAAGCTTTGCTGATTTGTGTGAAAAAGTAGGTCAAAAACTAGAATGCTAAATAGGAGACTTGTGTTTTGTTCAAAGAATTAACATATTTTTGCACACTATGTGTAAACCAAAGTTACTGCTTGTTATTTTAGGCCCAGCCCACACATTGTGATATCTCTCACCGTGATCCTTTTCAGAATCTAAAATATTCAAATAAAAAGGCTTTTCTTTTTGTACAGCGTTTACAGGAAGGTTGTGTTCGGCTGTGGGGTAGAGGTGTGTTTGTTTTCACGCCGCTCCAAAGAATATAAGCAGACGCTATCTCCATTCCCATCTGATCGAGCCAGGTAGAGCAGCAGCAGTATTGGCAGGCGAACACTCTGGACCGAATGGAGCCGAGGTATTTGCCTCTCAGGCATCTGAAGTAAGACAGTGAGGAGAATATAACCAGCCCTGCAATCAAGTCAAGTATTTCCATTGCATAATTCATCTTTGCTGTAGAAGTGTATTTTGCTTATTGAAAGATTTGACTATTGTTGTCAAGCATAAGTCACAAGAGTAATCTGCGATTGATCAAGATTACGTTGAAAGTACTGGTAACTACTTGTATTTTGGAAGGGGATCAAACTAATACCTGTGTGGGGTTCAAACAAACTGGTAAGAGAAATCCGAGGGTGTTTTCTTTTATAGTAGCATCATTTCTAAATGATTGGCATGAAGTCCAACAATTTCAGACACTTATAAAGCATTGACAAAACCACTGTCACAGAAAGGCGCTGTGATCACCCTCCGTATAATGTGGGCTACACAGGGCAAAAGCTTATTTTCTACTCTGCGAGCTTTTCCTCTGTTTTCACCGCACCTTAAGCGAGTGTAATTGTCATTTTTCATAGCTAAGGTTTGCTGTTACACCAAGGTAGTGATGGTTGTTACTGATCCACGGTGTTCACTGAATGAAATACATTGTGCTTAGTCCTTTGCTTTCTTTACCTTTTCACTGCCATGCAAGTTCATAGCAAACATCCATTCTGTAAATACAAGAGGGAGTTTGCGTTCATTTCTATAATGCATCAAGGTTTCCATATTATTCGCGAGCTGTAACGCCGAAAGCCTTACATTTTACCTGAGGAAATCCTTCTTTGTGAAGGATGTATTGTTCACTACAGGAAATGTATCTACAATGTCAATATGCATTCTTTAATCAAGAACTATACAAGGTAACATTCAGGAGAAAACATTCTTAAGAGTGATACACACTCAAAAACTTAGATTTACTGTCGGCAACATCAACAAAAACCCAGACTGTCATCACATTTTGATTTAAATATCGCAGCATGGAAGTTAACCCTAACACCACATTTTCCCCTCTGATTCTTCTGTTATTTTTGGCAGAATATTCTATGTTCCTACAGGACTACATTGCTCATAAGCTGATTGAGAAAACAGGGTTGCCTTCAAACAACATCAGAAAATGTAATTTCCTCAACATATTAAATGTCTGTCAAGTGATCTCTTAAATCACACCACAGCTCCACGGGCCAAAGAGGGAGAGAAGAACAATAGATCAAAACAAGTAACATAATTTCACCCGTTAATCCGTATTTACTCTCATGACGATGAATAACACCAGAGACAACCATCTCTTGATTATAATGGCACATGATTAGATTAAGGCTGCATTTAAAACTCTAAAAATACTTCATTTCGGCAACCGTTCAAATCGAGTGAAAGCCAGACCAGCGCATAAGGGAAAGCGATAACTATGACCTCAGTCTGTTATTTTGGTAATGGCTAATTAGAAGGGGCTTGTTTCCGATTAGCTCCTAATGTTACTTACACAGGCCATTGCCTTGTTTCCGTGTATATTGAGTTATCCCTCAGTGAATCTTGCTGCTGGAATAACTGGTTTGACTGTTCCAATCAGGCGGTTTGTTTTTCTCCTTGATCACATACACAATGTCTGACCATCATTCTTGCTTTTAACCCATTTCTTGTCATCTAATGTATGTTTCTGATTTCAGTGATCACTCCTCTGAAATTGTTCTGGTAAACTCCAGGAGAGAGAACTGATATTTGGATGCATGGCTTTAATTATTTTGTGAAGAAGTGACTGTGGTAATGATGTTAAGCTGTTGACAATGTTATCCCTCCAACATGTTCAGAGTACACAACACTACATAACAAAATATACAATATAGATCTAGTCATTAGAGCAATTTCAATCTGGAAATGTTAAATATTATCAGTAGTGAGAAAAGTACTAATGCCACAGTCTACAAATACTCATGTCCTGAGTTCATGATGTTAAGTTAAAGGTCAGAAGTGTTATCACCAAAATGTACCTAAGGTATCAACAATTAAAAGTGCTTATTATGCAGAATGGCTCTTTTGAAAATGTATATAATATTCAGTTTTACCAATACACAGCTATTTTTTGTTTGGATACTTTGTGTACTATTGAGGGAAAGAGTACACATATCATATCATGTTATTTATGTAACTTTCGGGCTCACATTAGGACTCTATTAGCTGGCAACTAGGTGAAGGTGTATAAGGTGAATAGGGGGCACTAGCGTGGCTTAATTGTTTGAAGCATGTCGACAGGCATTAGATAATAAACCCTTAAAGTACAATCTATAATAATAATAATTTTTTTAAGACATTTGTAATTTGAACCCCCGGTGTCACAGTGCCCAAGAAAAGTTGGAACAAATGCTATGATGAAAGTATTTCTGGGATGTGTTGTATTCACTGTTCAGTGGGCAATCGGAGGCTTTGGAGAAGCTTTGCTAACACCTGAAGCAGGGTGACAGCACAACTGGAGCTGCAGATAAAAGCTGCTCTGCTGAAAGCTCGTTGATAATGAGAACAGCGAGCATGAGGCGGAAAGCTGTGACTGTAGTGTTGACGTGGCAGGTCATCCAACTGGCATACTTCACACTTTCCCGTGCATGGTGGATGAGCAAGAGCATGATATGAACATTCCTTTTACTGTATCCGAACAACTGTTGATTGTTCATACTTTAACACCAACGGGCAAATGTGACCGTTACACTGAAGAAAAGATTGGATCAAACTAATTAGCGTTAATATTACAATCAGAGAAGAATACTTTATTTATCCCATGGATTTGCTCCCTTTTAGTGTATACAAGTAAAACAAATGAAATATAAAATGAAATAAAAATGAAATATAAATAAATGAAATAAAAAGAAAATAATTAAAAGAAAAGAGAAATAAAATGAATAAATAAAAATACAATAAAAAAAATTAAATAAATAATAAAACAATTAAATAAATAAAAATAACAGAAAATTAAATAAAGGTATGGGATCAAGTCAAAGTAAAAAGGTGCACATTGTCCTTCAATATACAGCAACAATAAATATATATATTTAATATATCAATATACACAGTGGTATAGGTACGTATCAATAAAGATATCGCAGTAAAAACCCTAAATGATATGACTATTGCACGGTTGAATAATTGCACTGTTTATACAGCCTGATTAAAGCGCATCCTTTTAGTTCAGGCTCAAGGGCTAAAGTCAGACGGGATTCCTGATCGGTTGCTTTTAACTAACCCAGCAACCGTTTCATTATTTCCAGCAGAAAGAAAGTGAAGCCATATTGTAGTTGAACAGAATCTTAACGTGCGAGAGGAAGTCATATTTTGATGCCACTCGCCAACCACTCAGTCTCTGGGCTAGCTGTTCAGTGCCCACTCTGCCTCCATTTGTGTCCCATCGTTTGTGGCCGATGAACATGACAGTATTTCCCCTCTGTATAGAAATCAGGGTCGATGGAATAGGACACACGCAGATGCTTTTTCCTGTTTAACTCTGGCATGCAAATGTAATGCATCTTCAGTAGAAAGATCTGAATACAGAGCACCATCAAAATGTCTCCACTTTTATTATACTAGTCTTCGAGCAGCTCATTAGATTACTTATATTTGAATATGGTAATACTACTGTGGAAAGACCAATGCTGAATACAAACACTCATTGCAAGTTTCTGTTATTATATCTTAAATATGAAATCTCTCTCAGCCGCATAAAATCCCATCTATTTTCGACTTTTAAAGAATTTGTTATAGACTTTTCAGAGTGGCACCTTCCCCAGAGTTATCAGGCTGCTGTTTGCGAGAATAACAAAAGTTATTTTATTTTAATATGTTATATGTGAAACATTTGGTGGCTGCAAGAAAGTGTCTTGCAACTCCCTCGGGGCCCCAACCCACAGTTAAAGAACAATTGTAATAAGGTGTTTTGGTTTGAGTTTGTCCTATCTCACAGATGTGCGATGCAATAATGTTCAAAATAGGTCTGTTGAAAAATACTCATAAATCTAGTAGTTTTTTTAGAGCTAGCATCATCGTAAACAATACATTTTATTCGTGGGAGGGTTTTACAATAACACATTTAGTTAGTGGCTTGCAGGAGGACAAATGAAAATGGCTCCAAATCTGACATACAGACATTTTGAATGACTGTACCGTCTCTTTTGTGTCGATGGCTCTGTTGTGACAAACTATTAACACACAGTCGGACTCCTAACTAAAACTCATGTCCACAGTTTAAAATGACTGTTACTGCCAGAAGGGTTAACAAAGGATTACAGTGTTGAAATGTATACAAAAGTTAGCGAGCAAACTAAACTAACCAGTCAGTCAGGGGCGGCGCCAGGGGGGAGCTAGGGGGTGCTGAAGCACCCCCCAGGATTGCCAAAGCACCTCCTAAGCACCCCCAATAAATATGTTTTTTATTTTTTTTCGAAAATTATTATTATTATTTTTATTAAATTAAATTAGAAAGATTATTGATTACATCAATGCATGTGAAACAAACAAATGTTTGACCAAAAACATAAAGCCAACACAGGTGATATGATTAGGCCAATGGCCAGCACCCATTCGATTTTTGACCTACCCATAGGCTAAATTACTTTGTGACACTTGAGTGACTTCCTGTTAGCTAGAGCGCCAAATGATTTGCTAACAGCAAAGTGAAAAAAATTATCGGTTTTTAGTCCTTAAACGTCCACGTGTGGACACTCAATCAAAACCACCTGAAAGCGAGAGGGATTCTGCACATAATAGGCCTCGTGAGTACAAGTAGCTTACTTCTGGGTCTCTGTGTTTCATTCAAGCTCTGCTGTGTGTGTGTGGCGGTTGCCCGAGCCATTTTGTGTGTGTGCGCGAGCAAGCGAGAGAGAGAAGCTCGCGCACCGGTGGGTATCTACCGGAGATCGTTGTGGTTAGCATCTGGTGCTAGCTAGCCAAGCTAACGGGTATAAGGAGCTTTTTCAACAACAAGGTGGAGGGAGAACTCTCTCCTGTCAGACTGAGAGTCTCAGATAACCTCAGCTCAGGTGAAGTAAAGGACTCTCAGTGTTTAGTTAACTTTAGTCTAGTTATCTCAGTGGGTCTCAAACGGTTTGTTTTAAAAGGGGAGTGATTTGTAAAATGTCTATGAAGAAATAGAAAATATGTTTACAGTTCTGTTTCATATGGGTGATGAGAGATGTATCCATATCTCTTAATGTTGCTCTCAAAGTGCACCAGATTGATGCTTTTAACTTCAATATTTAAAAAAAATCTTCCCGGGGAAACATGCCCCCGGACCCCATGGGAGGAGGTGAGGACCCTCCTAGAGGACGTGAGGTCCACTCCCCACTTGTAAAAATAGCACTTTACCCCTGCTTACGCCGTGAGCTGATTATCGAGCCTTCATTGTTACAGTCGCGGGTGCACTGTGTGTGTGTGTGGGGAGTGTTGCAGTAGAAAATTCAACTGTAGCGCTGGTGCATTAATGGGAAACCCTTAATGTTTGAGCACCCTCTATGAAACGTCAAGCTACCCCATAGCACCCCCTAGAGAAAATCTCTGGCGCCGCCACTGCAGTCAGTATGCTATTTAGCTAGTTAATGTTAGTTTTAGGGATGTCCCGATCTCCTTTTTTTGCTCCCGATCCGATTCCGATCATTTGATTTTGACAATCTGCCGATACCGATTTTTCCCGATCCGATCTTTATGCAATGCATTAAGAGAAACAAAAGGTAACAGATAACGGCTGGTCATCCAACGCGATGAATTCAGCTATCTTGCTGTTATTTGTTTGGCCTTTTCACTGTTCTGGGGCAGTTTCTCTTTCCTTTTGAAAGCCTCTGAAAGTGTCGGTTGTGTCAGTGCAGTTCCCTGAGTGGCCGCTGTGTACTCGTCGTGTTGTTGTTGGTGTTTGTTTCTCAGGTGGCGTATTAGATTGGTCGTGTTGAACGTAGCTCTGTTCTTTCCACCACGCGGAACCTCCGTCTTGCAAACATTGCATCTGGCTGTTACACTGCCTTCGCTTTCCATTTTATAATACTTCCAAACTCCTGACATTTTCTCTGTCCCGACTCCCGAGTCACCAGCTGAACGTAGCCTCTCGTTAGCTTACTGCTACTATTAGACACTGCGCCCTCTCTGTTGCCAGCTTTGAGAGACATGCAACCAGGTCTGAAAACAAGCCCAAAAGAAGCAACACATACATGATGTTGTGTAATTTTAAACCAAAACTAAGTCCTCAGGATGACTTTAAGACGTGAACATGGTCATTTTTGTTTTGTAACATAAAATAAAATTATACAAATATTTTATAAAAAAATAAATAAAATCCCGATCCCCGATTTTTTTCTCCCGATTCCAATCTTTTGAAAATCACGTGATCGGCTCCAATCCCCGATCACGTGATCGGATCGGGACATCTCTAGTTAGTTATCTTACTACTGAACATTAGCTGTCTATCTAACAAGCTGGCTAGCAAACATTAGCTATCGATCAAGGACAAATAATCTTATATTAAGCCTGATTTCAATTAGTCCTCTCCAAAACGGATTTCAACATCGACAACATAGAGTAAACACTGCTCTGTTCAAAGCTTCATAATTCGAAAAGTAATCATGATATTATAATAACTGACCTTGTTTTTAGTTCTACGTTTCTTTTGAATATTTTCACTCGTATTCGTCAATGGATGAAATGTGTTTCGGGGCCGAAGGGGATTTTTTTGTTGCAGTACCACCAGTGACCAGTGGGCAAAGTGGAAATGTGTCCTTCTTAGAGATGTTAAGATTCACCGATTCGCATCGGTGCACCGGCATAAACGTTCAAGATGCGAGTGCACCGGTTTGAAAGAGTGCACATCGGCTACAGTTTGGGTTGAACCGGGTTGAACTCGCGATGCATCGATTGCGTAGCGTCTTTGCATCGGTAAAAAACCGATTCATTCATATAAAATTCCCTCATCTTGTCAACGCTCAGCAGAGACGATCTTTGATATTTGCTTAGCCACTACGGAGGCCGAGAGTCTCAGTTATTAACACACACGGAAGTTGAGGAGAAAGAGAAACACAGCGCACCGAAAAATACCTACAAATCAAACGTTTGGCAACACTTCGGATTGTTCAAGAAAGACGGTGTAATAGTCCTTTATGCTATATAGTTGACCGCAGGTCATGGAGAGTAATAAGGTATCCGTAGACTTTTGTATGAGGTATCTTTATTACTTAACAGGTCTACAGCCATGATACATAGATCCGTCCTAGATGCGGGCTTGCATACACACAGTATCACGGTACGTCCACACAGCAGCTTTTCAAAAATCTTGAAAATCTTGGAGCTGGGCGTGTCTGAAAGCTTGGGGATTTCGCAACCAACAACCAATCACATGAATCTCCCGCCCCCGACATACAAAGCAAAAAACCCCGGTTCTTCTCCACTATTTCTTTTAACATTTTGAACATTTATGAGATTAATGTCTATGGTGCTATTTTATGCTACATTCCATGCTGGCTAATGATACTGTCTATGCTTGCTAGCAACGAAGTAAACTAGCAACGAAGTAAACTGGATATAAAATCCCCAAACAAGCGAAAACCTACCAGTTTCACCCACTGCCTCTGCCACCTCCCTCCATGCCTGGTTCCTCCGGGTTTGTATCCCGGTAAGTAAATAGGGACTGGTCATAAAGAACCGGGTGATTTGCTACCGCAATAACTAACTTCTCCTCCATTTTTGTGGAATATAGAAATGAACTGCGGGTCTGGCTCTCCCAGCTTGCACGCGGTTTGATTGGCTAGCGCTTGAACTGTCAGATTTGCATAAACGGATCTGATTGGCTGTCGCTTCCAGCTCAGCCTCAAAAGTTGAACATTGTTCAACTTTGGAATCCTGAACATCCTGGAAATCTTGGAAATCTTCGCCTCGCCCCCCCACAATGCAGTTCGGCGACAAGCGAGGGAAAGTGACGTCATCCCCATTCAAAGTCAATGGGCGGAGACGCGCTGGAAGCGGTGGACAAATCGCCAAAAGCTGCTGTGTGGACGGGCCGTCACTCCGCAGCCGCACCCCATCAGTAACGTCCTGATGGTATATGTGCGCGGCACTATATACTACAGACGGTCAACTTGAAAAATCGCTCGCAAATTGTTAACGATGCCGAGCCGCTTCAAAGTACACAAGTAGTACGAGGAACTTAGCGACGCACATAAAGAGGCGACATGGGGTCTGCGGCTGAAAAGAGAAACCTGAAAGTTAGACATACGAGTTAAATCACTCAGTGAGGTGTTCTGTCAGAGAGAGTGGTGTTTAGTTTACAGCAGCCTGTGACGGCCAATAATAATTTAAATGTCTTCCTTACTGTAAGCAGTTATGAAATACCTGTTTGTGAAAGGTTATTTGTGTTCTTTATTGTTCATATAGAACCCACTGCTTTCTGCTCACTGGTGAGTTAGCCTATGAATGAGTGTTAAGCACATCAGGCTGGCAGCTGTATGGGCATTGCACTATGGTAGCTGTTATTTTCACATTGTTAATCATGAGCAATGCATCCTTACATTGTTGGATGTGGACTGTGAGGTGTTATAGAATTGTACTCTGGAGAGCTTTTAAAGGTAACAAAATAAACGGCATGATGGGATGTGCAGTACCAAATATGTAAAGCACTTTTTTGTTAATGTATGATTTGCTGCATATAAGGAATAAAACAAAAATCCTCTCGTACCATATTGAAGTATCATTATTTTTGCATCGTGTTGAATCGCATCGTATCGCACCAAATCGCCTAATGTTGAATCAAATCGTATCGAACTGTATCGCAACAGGGGTGAATCGTATCGTATCGCATCGCCTAGTGTTTCAAATGTATCGTTAATGTATCGTATCGTGGTAACGTATCGAGATGCGCATCGCATCGGCCTCAGTGATGGAGATGCACATCCCTGGATTGTTGCAGAAAAAAAGTATAATTTGGGATTTAGACAAATGCTTGAGTACAGTCAGTGTTCAGTCATTTTATTCCACCATTTAGATTATAAAACATCTTATTTTTTAGTCTGAGAGGTCATTGAGTGTCTAAGGACTATCCTCGGGGAAGCATGAACATAGCCAGCAAAATTAAATATTGTAATTTGATATGTCTGACTAAGGAAATAAAAGAAATATGGGAGAGTCATCAAAGAGTCAAAAAATAGTTTAAAAAAAAATCTTGAAATAATAAAATATATTAAACATTAAATGGGTTTAATAAGAATATGAAATCATATGCATTCAACAGTGTGGTTTGTCTTTTAACTTGTTTTTTAACCGATGTTTTCTTTAATAAGCTGAGTTAAGAGGTGCCAAGTATACTTTGGATGTTATTTATGGTCGCAGTGGGAACAGAGCTTCCAGAAAATCTGCAGTGCTTCACATGCTTCAGAAGGAACTTTCTCTCTTTTTCCTGATAGATTCTCAAGTGCCTTCCTCCCCCCTGCTGAGGGACTCATCTGTTCCTGATATTACACCCTTGTGAGTTGGACACCTCTGTAACGAATGCATTATGTTAGTCCATCTGAAAAAATTGCTGGTCTGCTTACCGTCCCCACCCCACGCCTCGTCACCATGGGTGCTCGGGCTTTTAGCTGCACTGCTCCCAGACTCTGGAACTCCCTCCCCCCGCACATCCGACAGTCAGACACAATCACCATATTAAAATCCCAATTAAAAACCCACCTGTTCAAATCTGCCTACTCACTGTAGTGCTCCCCATTATATGTTTCATTTGTGTCCACTTGACTGTCTCCTCCATGATTTCCTGTTTGTGTTTTTATCATGTTCTGTTGCCTATTAGCGGTTTCTTTTTTTTAAACAAATTGTACGGTGTCCTTGGATGTCATGAAAGGCGTAATGTATTATTATATTTTGTGTTTGCTTATTTCATTTAAATATGTATATAGTACAATTGATTCAACAAACTGTATGTTTAGGAATTGCATCAAGTAGCATGCCATCTATCCCATTAGCACGATTGAGTTAACAGAGCAGCTTATGTTAACACTATGTGGTAAAACAATGACTCATGATGTATACAGAAATGTGTATATTGCTTATCCACACAGTAAAAGTGACCACCGTTATTTATGATTCTGTACACATCTGTCTTCTCGTGGGGGCAGTATAACAAGGTAACATTTCTTGGGATTTACATGATCCTTGTATATACAGTACATTGTTATCCACAGTAGATTTCTGGAAAGTCGTGTGAAATAAAGGATGACAAAAAGAACATAAGCTTTCTACAGGGGGCCAGATCACTTGTGTTGCAGGTCAGATCGCTCCTGCATAAGCTGCTAAATATTACAGAAGTCCAGGACATAGCAAGGATACTGAACTTGCTCTGCCTGGGGGCCACTTTCAAGAGATAACAGGAGGCCAGGGGCCAGTTAATTGCCTGTTTTCAACCTTTCAACATGTTCTGTCTTTACTCATCTTTGCCAAGAGGCATGTCCATTAGCAGCAGCCTCTTGACAGTTAGTTGTTCCAGAGGAAGTTTGTGGACATTTCAGGCTTAACAGTTTTTGAAACAAACAAACTCATTGACTTTATGTTATACAAAACAAATTCCATTACATTGTGTACGAGAGAGAGCTCAACAAGACTGCAAACTGCATGTTGAGTATCACTGTTCAAATATCAAACTAAAAGTTATTCTTGCTTGTCCAACTTTAAAAGAAAATGGAAATAGAAACTTTTGATTTAGATACTTTTATTGAGTATGAAATGGTGGAAAAAAGGATATTCAGTCATAATGAAAACCTTTGTCAAAATAGCGTGCTTTTCATATTCCCCACGCCTAACCAGCATTGAACACAGAATGATTGGTGTTGTTATTATAATCCATGTTTACATTTTCTCTCTTTTATTATTTTTAGAACTGATCGTTGCTACATTACCATTTGCATTATTCTAAATTGTATACTTGTGTGTCTTATTGTGTTATATGCTCGGCTCCCAGACTCTGGAACTCCCTGCCACTACACATCCGACAGTCTGATTCCATAACAACATTCAAAACCCAACTCAAAACCCACCTGTTCAAACTGGCATTTTCTTTATAATCTGTACCCTGTGTCCTTTTGTGTCCTTTTGTGTCCTTTTGTGTCCTTTTGTGTCCTTTTGTAGTCAATTTCCTGTTGTTTGTCTCGTCTTACCCCGGCTGATACTTCACTAAATCCACTGTTTTCATTTGTAAGGTAAAATTGTAAATCTGTAACCCTGTAAGGTGTCCTTGGGTGTTATGAAAGGCGCCCCCCAAAATAAATATATTATTATTATTATTATTATTATATGTATTGACAACTTGCTGTACTTGGAGAAGCCAAAGACACATTTCCGATGAGGTGACAATAAATTCATTTTAATCTAATCTGATCCAAACTTCTTTCTTTGCATCTATGGATATTGAGATTAATTATGAAGCTACAGTTTCAATGCAATGGGTGGTGGAGGTCGAGCTGCTGCAGCACAGGCAGTGTGACAAACATAAAGACCCTTATTAACACTACAGGACACAACAAAAGAAGAAGATGGACCTTAAAATGAGCATAATATGGGCCCTTTAAACAAAATACCCATCAGCTCCTAATAAATTACTTCTGTTTGACTTATTCTGGGGAAACTCTTTGGTAAATCACTTTGCTAATACAAATAACAAGTATTAAACGGTCGTGAACTAATCGGCAGACAAATCAAATCAAACCACAACTGTTATCTTAGCAGCACCTACTGTATATCATAATAAACGACTTCAGTGTCCATTCATGCACTAACCAAGCAAACAAGGTGTAAAGGGCTGGCTTTCTCACAGTCATTATTGTAATAATAGCATCAGCAGCGCTGGTGACACCACCAATAAAACTTGTTTTAGTAATAATTATTGTTTTTCTTTGGTCCAGAAGGGCAGCTCAGCCAAATGGGGCCAAAGGCACTGTTTACTCTGTCTGCACATCTCTACCATGATGTTTTAATTAGCTTCTGTTTGCAGATTTAGGTCAGATTTAGTTCGAAGACGTTACTTCAGTTCATATAAAATGGGGATTTTCTGTACTTGCAGTTTCGCTGTTGGGTAAATCCGGGTTCCACTGACCCACATCCTGTTTCAAACCTCCCTGCGAGAATTCATAGCCGTCTGCTGTGAGAAACCAAGCAAGACATTTATTGCCTCCCTTCATGCACACAGAGCAATTTGTGATACAGATCTCTTTAGCAACGGCAAATAGTTGGTGCATCACTATCTCTGCTGTGGATCTACTTTTGTTTTTCTGCATTTGACTAACAATTTACGCCGAGTGAGACGCCGTTGTGTGGCACAACACTCTCACAGTCAATTAGGAGTGTAAAACCGGTATGCTATCAAGAGTGTCTCAAAAACACCGCTGCTCACACCTGTGTTGTGCAATCATTACTGATTCACATGTTTATTCCTGTGAGGATGTTGTGACGGTTGAGCTGCTGTTCTCTGTCAAAACAGACCGACAGGGCCGAAGTGGTTATTTGGATCACCCCATCTGTCAGTGGCCTGTTAGCAAAGACCAGTGTATTGTTGGTTCCCAGCCACTAGACCAAACCGTCTATAAGGTCACCCTGAGATCTTTCCAAACAGCCTTTAAAAGTTACTTATTCACTCAAGGCGCCGGAGCCACAAAACTCATTTTCCCCCTCGTGAAAGGCACAATAAGTCACTGATGTTTGCAAGAAAAACAAACCATAGTATTGGCGTATAAATCACTGGGGAGCTAGTCTCGGTTTTGACAATATTACTGACTCCCGAGGGAGTTGCAGGCACATGAGAAACCACAGCGAGATGATAGTGTATTTCTTTTGTAAGTACATCGTGTTTCAGCGCAACATGAAAAGGCATCCCGAAAAGCAATAACTCATCTTTGTAGTTTCCCACATGGCCCTCATGTCTTTGACATATCTAAAGAAGAGTGGTGATGATTACTAAATGGCCCAACTCCAAACGCAATATACAAAACACCCCCATCACACATGTTGAAAACTCGATCTCTCTGTTGCCTTACAACAAAGGCTTCCAGCAAGAGGGTTCAACAATGAAACCCAGGACCAATCTCTTCATGTCACTCAATTGGATTACACACTTTTTTGGGCATCTATTATTGGATTATATGTTTTAATGAGAAATAAATGATAGTTCTCGGTTAATGGAATACTAAGACATTTTTGGAAACAGGCAAATTTGCTTACTTGAAAATGATAAGTACCACTCTTGTGTTTTTAGACTTTGAAGCTACAGCCAACAGGCCATTAGCTTAGCTTAGCATAAATAAGAACTGCAAAATAGCCAATGAGCACATTCCTTTAAATTAGAATCAGCTGATGCAATAAACCAAAAACACCTGGATGCTTGAATTCTTGCATGCAAATTATCTTCAGATGCCATTTTGACCTGCAGGTCAGGGAGGAGCGTTTTAGTCTGGTCTATCCTGACCCCACACTCACAGTTTAGGCTGGAGGACTGGGATTCATTCTTATCTTCACTGGTACGTTGTCTGTCTTTTGGGCTGGACCCAACACAGACTCGTCTGAGCCCCCTCTGTTGCCACTTCATAAAGCTTCATGGAAAACATTCCTGAACAGACAAGTCCAGTAGATAACATATCGGTTCCTTTAACAAACTGTACCATGAGAATCCAAAAATAATCTCATAGCTTTCTCTGACTCCAACATGGTCTATAAAAAAACAACATATTATTTATTCTCACTCCATTTTGAGAGCAAAAATGTCCCTGCATGTGGCACTCTCGCAGTAAACAGCCATACACAGACAGGCAGGTTGTTTGTTCCTGAGTTGAAATAATAAATCACAGAGGGCAGGTCGGCAAAGAGGTCGAGAGGCTGGTTGTAGCTGCTGGTTTGATTCTGCAGCCCTAACCTCAATATTCCTAGCATAATACTTCCAAGGTAACCTGAACCAAATGTGCTAGATTTCATATCTGCTTTAATCTCGGAACTGTGAAAAGATATATTGAGCTGTGCATGAAATAACTCCAATCAGTTTGTGAGAAGTGGCGAAAGAAAAGGTGTTAATGCAAACCCCTCTCGTTCATTTCTTCTCTCTCTAAAGGTCATTTTAAAAAAGAAGAGAGAGTACTCTAAAGAGTACCTGCTATGAAAAGTATGTCATCGCACAGTGAGTATGAATCAGGCTGCACTCACACAGTACAAGGACCTTTGGCGTGCACAGAGTTTTGCTTCCACTTCATCTAAGACAACCCATAACATCAGTGTAGGATTACCTGAGAGCTCAAACTCTCTCTGTCACACTTTGTCCATGAAGTCTTTGATAAGCCCTTGTTTTTAGTTCTGGATAATGCACATATGGAAAGGTTTTATTGAGCATGGCATTGCATAAAACTGGATTTCTGAAAAGAGGGGGCAACCAGGAACGGGTGTCTCATCAAGGCTGGGTCAGAACCAACAGCGTTTCTGCCTTAGCAGCAAAGGCCATTCTCCTCCTTCCCTGAACACATGCAGGGTGCACACTGGAGTTGAATTTACATTTCAAATACATTCACTATAGAGGCCTCCTACTGGGATTAAGAATGCACTCAATTGTCAAAGTGATACAATTATGCAATACCATGCTTCCTTTGCATATAGTGTGGTGAGAGGTGTGTGCGAACAAGAATCCCACGGTGGCATCTTAGATATTAATTGTCATACCGCACACCACGTTCAAGCTGGATTTTTTCCCCACTTTTACCCAATCTCCTCCTTGTTTAAAGTGTGTTGTAACTTGAACTTCTCACTTGTGGTTGTTCTAGTAGTGTCCTTCCAAAGTTGCTTGTTTTCACAAGTGTTGTGCATGCCTGAGCGCTCTCCCCCCGAGTTTTTTAAGTATCTAGTAGTCTTGTCGTCTGACTTGTATAACATTTATGCCTTGTGGAATTTGGCAGTTTATCCCTAGGAAACATTTGATTACAACTATAGGGCTCCATGTTAGACTCTATCTCAAATGTTGAAATACATTGTTATCCCTCTACAGTAGGGGTGTCAAACTCAAGGCCCGGGGGCCAAAATCCGGCCCGTGACTTCATTTTCTGTGGCCCCACAAGAGCTTGCAAAGAATATTATATGTTTATTATACGGTTACATGATGATTTACAGAAGCACGTTGCCCATAAACTACATGTCCCACAATGCATCTCAAATTAGACTTTTTTCTCAGAATTAGACTTTTTTTCTTCTAAATATGCCTTTTTTTCTCAGAATTTGACTCTTTTTTTTTTAAATGTCACTTTTTCTTTTTTAAATGTGATTTTTTTAAACTTTTTTCCAGAATGTGGCTTTTCTTTTAAAATCATTTTGTGACATTCTTACTGAAGAGACTTGCAATTATTTGCCCCCAGACTTTAAAAAAGCTTTATAATACCATAGTCTCAAGTCTCAACCTTAAATGCGCATTTAATAGAGTAGTTACGGTAAAGAAGTCATCCATACTTTCGCTCCTCAAAATGCTGCCTTCAGGAACTGTTGGAATCATTTTTTTATTCCGCTTTGTGTCACATGAACATCGTTTAAGAAAGTTTGAATTGTGTTATTTTTATCACCACGTCTGTAGAGTCATTAATAGCAAATATAATGTTCACATTTTGCAGAATAGACTGCAACTGTAGCTTTATAATAATCTATGATGTCTATTTTTCGGTTTCATTGTTTTTAAAAACAATCAACTTCATCCAGATGTTGTCTTTTGTATTTAAAAGTTATACGACAAGTATATGTCTTCTTAAAAAATTAACTCAAGTGATTATATTTTACGTTTAAAAACTTTTCGGAGAAGATTTACGAGGCGCACTTGAACGCACCAAAAGTCTCGGTCAATTAGTTGAGTTTAGACAGTGAGGAGAGCCTGTAGTCGGTCTGTGAGCACTCCACCAATGACCAGCTAAAAACGCCCCACTGCTCCGACTCAGAACAGCGGGGGTGGGGAGTGAAAAAGTTTGGCTTTGGACTTTCGGAAACCATGGGATTCGAGCTGGACCGCTTCAAGGGCACCGTGGACCCGGATTTTAAATGCAACTTGTGCAACAAAGTGCTGGAGGACCCGTTGACGACTCCGTGCGGTCACGTCTTCTGCTCCGGCTGCGTGCTGCCCTGGGTAGTCCAGCAGAGCAGCTGCCCCGTCAAATGTCAGCGCATCTCCGCCAAAGAGCTGAACCACGTCCTGCCCCTGAAAAACCTCATCCTGAAGCTGGAGATCAAATGTGACAACCACGCAAGGGGCTGCGATGCCGTGGTGAAGCTGCAGCATCTGCCTGAGCACACCGAGATGTGCGACTACACCCCGGCCAAGTGCAGGAATAAAGGATGCACGGAGGTCCTCAGCCTCGGGGACATGGATGCTCACATGCGGGAGACGTGCGACTGCAGACCGGTGGGGTTGTGCGAGAGCGGCTGCGGCTTGATGCTCACTCTCAGAGAGCAGAGATTAAAGAGCCACTGCTGCCTGAGAACCCTGAAGGCGCACAACAGCGCACTGCAATGCAAAATCATCAGCCTGGATAGAGAGTTCAAGCAGCAGACTATTAAAGCCAACAAGAGGGAGAAGGCACTGCTGGCTCAACTTTCGGAAGTGCACAGCGAGCTGCAGATGACAGCTCTGAAATATCAGAAGAAATTCACCGAGTACAGCGAGAGGATCGATTCCCTCACCAAGACCGTGGCTTTCTCATGCAAGGTAGGCTACTTTTAAGGAGTACAAGCAACTTTTGTCCTCTTGTACAATGTTACTTTCTCCCTGTCACTGAGGGATAACCTGCATTCTGATTTAAAACACATACAAGTACAAAGAATACAACCTACTTCTAAATTGTTGGTTCTGATTGTTCATTCTGCATAAATTGCATTTTCCTCCTCATTAATCCTTTCTGTGCCAACTTTATTTAAAATATCTTCCTCAAAATGTTTGCTTGCTATCTTGGACTTACTCTTCCCTTTACTTGGCTTCCATGTTGTTTGGGTAGTTTTGAACTACTCCCCAGATGAAAATAGAACTTTTGATTTGAGGATTTAAGGGATTGTCCTCCTTCAAAGTGTTCAGGAGTCCTCCAGTGCCTTTTCTTCACTGTCTGTTTTTGAAACATGGATGTCAGCTGTGCCTGTGGCCAGCTGGCAGTCAATGGGGGAGGGCCAAATATTTACTGCAGTTCTGTACACAACAAGAGCCAGGTTGCAGTTATATTGCCTCCTCGCAGCATGCTTGTTTGAGGCTCTCTGTCATCGGGTGTTAGCCCCTTTCCCCCTGAGACAATCATGACAAATTAGAACCGTGGATGTAGCAAAGTTACTGGCACCAAAGTTGTATGTGTTGTTGAAGAGAGTGGAGATCAGTTTCCATATTTGAAGAGCTAAAAGTCCCCATGTTTTTGTGGATACTGTGATAATGGATAAAAGGTGGAGTATTTCCTGCTGGTCACTGCTGGTTAATAATGTATCTAAATCTGTGGGCTAACGGGCCCCTGTTGAGGTCCAGGAGCCCTGGTGTAAGGGTGTTTTATGGCTCAAATAAAAAAAAAAACCTAATGCCTCCTGTAACAACCAATTATCAACGTCATAAAGGATGGAGTAGTTCATAAGTAACTTAATGAATTGAATTAGTGCATGGTGGTTGCACTGCTGCTGTGATCAGCAGAGGGGAGGGGTCCTACTGTAATAATCAGGCTTAGTTATACAATCTGTCCAAGAACAGGAGGTGGCGCTTTTGATTGGGCACACACTGCTGACAGGGTTACCTAAAGTAATGTGGATGAATGGGAACCTTCATGGACACTGCTCTTTAAACTTACACCTCTTAAAAGCGAAAGTCTGGATGTTTTGAAGTGCAGGAGATGGTGGTCAGCACGTCTACAGTTTAGGAAAAACAGACATTAGTACTGGCATGAATGCAAAGCAATTTTCTATACTATATTTATTATATTTTCACCGCTTTACCAAACACAGAGCCCTCTCTGACTGGTAACTGAAGCTGTTCTTTTCATTCAAGCTGTCTTAAAACTCCCCCAGACACCAGAGTTATTGTTCTTCCGCTCCCTTGATCAGTTATTATAGCTCACGGTTAGTTTCTGTTCCCTTTAAAACACCAAAGTCACACGGTAACACAAGCAAACTAACCGATTGAGGCAGCAGCAGACCAGCAGCTCCAGTGTTTTGCGAGGTAAAATAACAATTTTCGTCAATGCTATGAAAATATTCTGAACTCAAGTTTTTTAGGCGGGCCTTTCTTTAAGGTGGCTTAAATATGTTTAGCTTCTTCCCGTGCCCATCGCAGTACATTGCTTAGTACTTTTGTCTGCTCCTTCAAACTGGGGATTTTCTAACCGCCATCTACTGGTAAAACATTCACTATTGACCTTATACAACCCTACATCCGAACCAACCTTTTAACTCTCTTCTTTTGGTCATTGAAGTTTCAATTTCTCACTCAACTGCACATCTTGTTTAAGTGACATCTTCCAAAAACCTCTATTCTCTTTTTTTTTTGGTCCTCTTTTCCCTTGGTGGTTTCATTTCTTCGCTATGAACTCAATACCCAGAAAAACATGTTCCGCTAGAATGGCAAATTGCGCATCAAGATCACCGATCCGGGGAAATGGTGAAATCGCTCATGCTGGCATCCAGGGGCTTGCTGGGTCTGAAACACAGCTGTGTTCCACTCCTACCACTGAGATATGTTCAGTGTATGTTCAGAGAGGTAACAGAAGTGCTTTGTTCTGAAATGTACATTAAAAAAAGCAGGAATTGTTCCAGAACTCATTCACATAAGAGAAAGAGCAGGTCGGATGAAACTACCTTTTTTTATTTAAATAGTTTTAGAAAGACTCATTCATTGTGTCCAGTCAAGCAGAGAGCAGGCTTGTTTGGTGGGAGAGCCTCAACACACATGGCTACATGAAACGGAGCATAACAAGTGGGATTAGCAGTGGTGGGCGGGCGACTTGCAGACTGCTACTGAAGCCCCCTCAAAAGCATTACTTCCTTTTTTTTATGGTGTCAGTAATGTTATCAGGTTTGGTGACACTCATTGCCTCTCTCATGGGGGACATCATGATTTGTCAAAGCAGGAAAAGCCCAGGTTAATGACATGTATAATGGCTCCGTTCTTTTGAATCCATGCTAGGGAGCCAGCATTCATAATGCCATGAACCTGGAACAGCTAAATGGAGTGCATCCGTTACTATAGCCATGTTGCACAAAGGTACATTTCCATGGTGAAAGTGCAGTTTTGTTGTGACATGTTTCTTCCTCGATTTACTGTGGAAGAGGGAATCCTGGTCTATCGTTACGGGCAACCTACTTTAGTTTGTTTTTGCAACTCCGTCGCTTCTCGGCTTGGACTTCCTGAGCCAGACGGAGGGTTTTAATGTCTTCTTTTAATAACCAGGAAGCGACTGAAGGAGATCAAGCTGACCTGGCTATGTGGAATTACTGACATGAGTTTCCAATAATAGTCCTGACACTTTTTAAATGTCTTGTCTACCATAGCAATAAAACAAAGCCAAAACAAAGCAGCTCAGATCTTCCTCTGAGTCACTTCAGGGCTGCTAGAATTGCTCTCACACTTTCCATTTAGTTTCATCTCTGTTTTTGTACAGAGTTCCTCTTCAGCTGCCGTGGATGACGGTGTTTGTACTTGATGCGATAAAGAGTGTCTATCAAAATCACAAGACGTAAAACAGATTGAGCCTCACATTGAATTGATTTGGGAAATCATGGGCTCAATTGGATTAATCATTAGGCTAATTGTGGTCTAATTCTAAAGCATGAATCTACAATAATTTAACATAGGGCTGCTCAATAAAACGTATTTTAATCGCGATTATGGCTTGCAACGATTACGAAAACAACGTAATCGAAATAAAACGATAATTTTAGTATTTTTTATTTTTTTTTCAGTTGAATTATACTTAAAGTTCAGGGTAATCAACTGTTAAAAATATACTGTTCAAAATGTTTTCTCCAATAAATGGATGTTTTCAAAGTCAATGAATAATCGCATTTAATAATCGCAATTACAATTATTGACCCAAATAATCGAGATTATGATTTTTGCCATAATCGAGCAGCCCTAATTTAACAGTATAATGTAGCCCATTAGTTATCACATATTCATTGGTGCCAATTTAATATGTCATAAATCACATCGAGCTATCGAGAAGTCACTGAAAACACGAGTTCTGGGCATTTGATTTGAAAGTAAACCTTCAAATAAAGGAATTGATTAGGTTGCTGATTCCTTTTTATACATACTTTAGCTTCACTAATGATCTAATCGATTTGAAATCCATCACATCATCACACACAAACTGCTATCAATTAACCACCATGATCAAGCCACTGAGTTTCTGCTTCTTCAAGGAATACTTTAATCCCAACATGATCATTTGTTTATCAATTACCCACTCTGTGTCACTTTGATTCAGCGCTGCAGTATCTCAGTTTGTATTGAGTGTACGTCGCCGATTCAAAGCACTGGACTTCCCAGGCGCCTCAAATGTGTTTTGATTCGAGTCCTCTTTTTCCATTTCCATTCCTTAAGTTAACGTTGTCATTCTCAGATACTTGGTAAATAAAAAATACAACAAATCTTAATGGATCAAAGTAAACATAAACATTTTTTTAACAACAACTAGGCCTACACTATATCAACACATCAGTTAATAAACTCAGACACAACAACTGGTGCAGTCTAAATAATTCTAGCAAACATTAATGTGCTTGGAAAGTAGTGAGCATCTGACTGGATAAATGGGACTTTCTTCATTCAATAAACAGGCATGCAATACAGTGTTTCCCCTACCATTGTCTTGGAGGGGCGCTGCCAACGGAGCCCCGCGCCCCCCCTGAAATTCAAGGTGTTTAAAAAGATAAATAATTATAATTATTTTTTAAATATATATAGCACCAAATTGCAACTAATCTATGTCACTTTTCACATTGAACATGTGCTCTTTTATTACATAAACTAAACGCTTTCATTTTAAGTTGTGAGTTTAGTGTTTTTGACCCTAAGAAACACTGATGATCAATAACAATAATCCACAGCTCCTCTCTCTGCTCCAGAGGATTTAAAATATATATATCCCCCCCCCCCGCTCAGGCAGCACCCCCCCAAAGCAGTACACCTAGGGGAAAGACTGCAATAAATAATGGTCGTTTTGGGGGGTGAGAAGTATCCCCTTCAATTCTAGGCCAATGAAACATTTTGTTCTGCATTACAGTACCTTCACTATAATAAGATAAGTTTTAAGAGGCAGACTGAGGGAAGCAGTTTGATGCAGGACAGACTCGGAAAGTGTGACTGTTGCTGAGGAGTGTGCCAAGGGAGCAGCAGACCAACATTTCTCTGCCAGTTTGCTCTCTTTCCTCGCTGTCTTGTTCTTCTTTTCCCAATAAAGTTAATGTTTACTTGGCATCTCTTCCATGTGTTCCAGTGTGATCATGTTTTGCCTTTTTGGTGGTGTTATTTTTTATCACCTACAGGCATACCTTTTTGTTTAAGTAAATACACAACCTCCTGAAGAGATTAACCTCATTTTTTAGGGATTAGAGACTTGCTAGAGTGTTCACAGATGTGGAAAAAACACTCCTTAATTACTCCGAGTTCATTTTAATGGTTCTCGAGGACAACCTTTTAAAATTCTTCTAATTTCTTATGAGGGCTTGTGGCTATTCAGTTTAACTCCAGTGAAGGACCTGTTTCTTCTTTTTTTGTCAAATCCGTTTTCACTTGACGCCCAACTGTTTTCTTGTTGACAGTAACGGCTGTAGTCTCTCTAATGGGGAGGCATGTGTCGTTAATGCTGTGCCGTGACACATTGCAGGAGCACACATTCCCGAATGGCCTGACATGCACATGATGGTCTTTTTAGAATATAGGGCAGTAAGGACACTGTACATGCCAAGCTTTATATTTAGCCGCTCTACAGTATGTAGCAGCATACTGGAGTGGCAGCTGAAATTATGTTTCCTCATAACTCCCTTTTAAGTCCTGCTTGGAAAACAACTATTAAGAGCTGACTGTGCTGGTTTCCCAGAGGTTTTCATGTCATGTTGTCACTGAGTAAGAGGTCCTCTGGTGTATTCATTGACAAAGGACAACAGTTTTTGAGAGGGAAGGGCTTTTCTGAATGGTCACTGTTGGTCTTTCGGCTTGCTGAGCCTCAGGGAGTGGCCAAAGCCAAAGCTAAATGATTTGAGAACAAATATTCAGTTATTGTTTCATTTTTCTGACAATATTAGCCAAATACTAATATTATGGTTCAAAGCCACGGAATGGATGAAATGGATAGTTGAAAACGACAAATAATTACTTTTGCGAGATTGTTCATTACTGACAGTATGCAGAAGAAAAAATAAATAGTTTTGTCCTTTTGTAATTTGTTTATCTTTTGGAGCCCAGCAGAATTGGGAAATTACATTTAGATTTATTATAATTTCAATTTGAGGCTTACAGTTTTAAACAAGGGTATTTGTACCAAGCATAATCACAAACTTGTCTTGTGTCTAGATTCATTGAATATCAGATTCTTGTTCTTTAGGTCCTTAGAAAATAATGTCCATTTAAAGGGGACCTATCATGCAAAATGCACCTTTGTACGTCTTTTATACATGAATATGTGTCCTCGGTGTGTCAGGGAACTCACCAAGTGTCAGAAAACCCTCTCTCTTTTTCTCCATGCCCAAAATCTGTAAAAACGGGGCTTTAACGGATCTGATACAGATTTGAAAATAGTCTGACGTCAGTGACGAGGAGCTCCGCCTACATGGCCAACTCTCCACCAATCAGGGGAATGAGAGGTTGCCGTGGCATGGTAACAGCATGGTAACATGAGGCTAACTCGGCCCCCTCCTTTGCAGGGGGGCGAGGTCAGCTGCAGCGCATGCAAAGACAGGGGGTGGAGGAGAGCAAAATAGAGCTAAATGAGGCATGGCTAAAATGCATGATCTGTTTGGTATTTTGAAAAAGAAAACGTATAAATATACCTTTTTATATACGTATGGCCCTACAATATATTATTCAAATATAGCATGATAGGTCTCCTTTAAGTTAAACTGTCGAGTCGTCCATAGAAACCCTGAATAATTAATCCCATTTACTAATATAACATTGGTCTCTCAATAACATTCGGATATCATTTTGATGTTCTATTTAATATCAACTACTTGGTTAATGACAAACCCATGGTATGTCACACCCAACAGTGTTTTGATATCCAGCTAACGACCCCTAATTATACTGTTGACAGTTTAGCATTGTAAGCGCTTAAACTAGCCTTAGCTTCACAGACTTAGCCTACATTATGAACTGCTTCATAGAGTCCTGGAAGTCAAGACTCAGCTTTTTGAGTGATACACTTAACACATAGTATAAGACGGACAGTTTTACCATGAAATTCGCTAGCTGCCATTCATCATACTCAACAACTACAGAGCTATTGTTAGCGATCTAAATGTTAATCGTACAGACACGGGACCTCAGACAGATTGTTAACTAGAGAACGGTCAATAACAAGTTCAGTCTCACACCAAGAATATGCAAGCAAAATGCCAGCAGTGTGTAAAACCCTAATTTGCTACACCTTAGAAGCAGCTGTTAAATATGTATTATCATTAAGCCCATTACATTTGAAAGTGGCACTGTTTCAAACTGCAGTTTTAATATAAAATCAATTCATTTCAGCCCTAGTGAAGATGTGAGTTCTCACTTTTACACTTTCAGATCACCTCATGCAGAGCTATCATTAATTAACTCAATACAATGTGTTACACTATTATCCTTAATACATAAGATAATGGCATTTTCCTGCTCTGTTCTTCTATAAATTCAATCATTCTCTAGCTCACCTGGAGTTAATCAAGGATTGTTATGTCATAACCTCCTACCATCTCATTGTTCAAGTGTCTCTCCTCTGTCTGTCTTTAGGAAGGCGAGACAAAAAGCGTGACGGTTGTCCTTCTTCGTGAGGGCGGATCTCTGGGTTTTAACATCATAGGAGGAAAGCCATGCGCGGTAGGTTGGAAGCCGAGCGTCTTGGAGGTTTCATCTCCCCCGGTGATCAGCCAAGTATCATATAGCAACGCAGGAATGAATAGCACATACTTGAAGCACCACAGACTTTCTCTGTACTGACGTACACATCTTTGACATTCATGCATGTGTTTTGTAGTCTGTGGATTGATGCACCGCATCTATTACGTTTTATTGTGTTTATATATTGGTCTGGTTTCGCGGATTTGGCATTACAGATTAAAAAAACTATAATTACTTTTATGAGAGTTAAATCTGGGATTATGGCTTTGACCGCAGTTGTTTTGTCTCTAATTGAGGGGATTTTGGTGGTGAGGTAAACACAGAGGAGAGGAAAGGGTCTTTTTATCCCAGCCTGAACCTTTCACGGCCACTTTTCCGCCCTGGGGGCTCTGAAGTGAATGTCGTTAATGATGCCTCACGCTCTGCTGAGTGAAGGGTTGAAAATACCTCAACACTGGTTACAAATCTTCCATACATGGAGCCTCTTTCTGCAGCTGAAGTCCTATTGAAAAGGTATTCCCGTATCTGTTTCATTGGGACTGTACTGAACAGTGGCTTTTTTTCCTCACTGACAGTGACGCACTTTTCTGCAGCGACATAGATTATCATAGTAAAACTTTTTATAGCGGGAAACTATAAAAAGATCTTCACATAAAAAGCTGTGTTTTCTACTGGAGCCTCCTAGATTTGCAACCTTTTGTGACAGGACCATGTATCAAACCAAACCATAAGAGCGCAGATATAATACTTGGCTTTCCTGCTAGCCTCAAATCAACAGTCTGTGTATGAAGCTATTCATTAAAATGGAAATACCTAATATACCAGTAGCCTTTGACATCGTTTCATGTGGCTGTCACTCTGGCATGGCTTGGTACGAGCAATCAGCTGCCAGGTTCTGTGGTCTGTGTAAGGGCTAGTTTGTCTACAACTCTGAAGATAGGGGGTTAGTTGTAAAGCAAAGAAGTACGAATTAGTCGCAAAGCATTGCTGCGTTAACACTGTACATGATGCCTCTTGAGAGAGGAAGCAGAGCTGAAATAATTCATTGGAGTTAGCACTGTGACTTCTAAAGTTTCTTGAAGTATTCCATTACATTGCAGTTGTGTTGCAGGACTGAGTGTTTTTACATTTGGTTTTAAAGAGAGTGCTGATAGAGATGTAAGCAGTCTTAGCTCTGACCCTGGGGTCATGGCGACAGATCTACCTTATATCAATCCAACATGTCCACATGCCCTTTTGCAGGCCAGAAATGTCCCTTCAGGCCTGGGAAGCATCTGAAATTAAAGCTAACCCTTGAGTCAACACTCATGGGCAGGGTTAAAGGGTCAGTTCACCCACATTTATAAATAGACTTATTTTTCTCTTTCACCCCGACTGGTATCTAGCCCTCAGATATATTTGAATACATTGGCCCAGATTCTGGAATGAAATATTTGTGACCCATTAGGGCTTTCATTGCATTTTGTTTATCCCCAAAAGTGGGATTTTGCACTCAGTCATAAGTTAGTTGAAATACATTTTCAGTAGAAAACTTCACTTAAAAATTGAACTACCAAAATTGTTTTGGTGCCTTTTGTGTTCAGTTCAATGGTATTAAATACATGTGTCATTTGTTCCATTAAGGTATGTCGGAAGTCATTTTGTGGTATTTTAGCCATAACAATATTGTGTTGGTTGCAGGTCATATATCGTTATTGCAAAATGTCCTTTATATCACGCAGCCTTACTTCCTGGAAATAGTTTGCAGCTAAATATGACGATTGATCCGAGAAGTTTTTTTAAATGACTTCAGAAAAAACTGCTATTCAATTACATTTTATTGAGTTGGTAAAAGTTTCAGGGGATTCTTCAACTTCACTTAAAGACAAACAATTCTTCCTTTTCTGGTGGCGGCAACTGCTCAATGTTTCCAGGGTTTTAAGAAGTAGCGTGCAACTTTTTATTGAGAGATTTATTGGGATTTGTTTCAGATTTTATGAGAAATGTGTATGTACACCACTATCCTCTTACAATCGTAGCACTGTGCGTTTTTTTTATTGGCAAGACATTAATTTAAATGTATTCTCACAGGACGACAATGACAGCACTTCAAATGAAGGGATCTTTGTATCCAAGATCATCGAGGAAGGACCGGCGGACAAGGAAGAAGGCCTTCAAATCCACGACAGAATAATAGAGGTATGTGTTTCATATGGAGGAAGTCGATGTGCTGGAGATAGGGAGGTTGGATTATGTGACAGCTGCCGTCTACCTTATAAAGATGACGACAGCAAGGAGGCAATATTTATGTTCCTGTGACTTTAGAAAATTAAACTCCAGCGGAAAGCAGCAAATGTGACGCGGTGAATATATATTTTGGCCTTTTATTTCAGCTCAATCCTGCTGACAGTAAATGTTTCAACTGATACTTCTATCAATCAACACTCAGGCAAAGGCTTTGTTAAGTGGGGCATCGCTGCAGATTGAGGCGAAGCTGTCTGTCTTTGGTTTTTGCCGAGTGAAAAAGAGCCCTGTGTTCGCTTCCTAGCTGACAAATCCATTATGACAGAGCTGCCATGTAGGATCCTCCTCTCGCCTTTAAACAGAATCTCTTGTGGAAAGGTCGGCTCACCCTGAGGTCAACTTGAGGGATGCGTTGAGAACTCTGCATCACAAAGGTTGCTTTTATAGAACAGTTGTCAAGCAGAATCCCACACAATGGCTTCATTGAGCGGAGATGTTTATGTGCATTACGAATGTGTATCACCGCCTGCCGCAAGATGACAAATATGGTTTGTCGCAGGCTTTATTGTCAAACCTCAGTGAAATTGCCCCGGAGCTTTTTAACCAGACGGACATATTTGTTTACAAGAAAAGAAGACTTCGACATCTGGACCAAGTTGATCACTCTATCCTGTCATTCAGGCAAAAACGCCACAAGCACTCTGGCACAAGCCTCATGCCACGGCTCTAAATAATGTGGTTGTAAGTACGGCAAAACCATAACCAAGATGTGACATGTTAGTCCTCAGGTATAATCACTTGCAGTATCACAATCAAGTGGCTTTAAGCTTTCTGCAACCTGAGATCCCTCAACAAAGGGCAGGTTGAACGGGCTATTCTGGTGACTTGAGGTCAACAAGAGACTCTGAGTGGGCCACAAGCTGATGAGCGAAGAGACATTAGCTCATGTCACATGAACGTGGCACTTGAGTGTGTGTCTTTTGCAATGCATCTGCTGTGTCTGTTTTTATGAGTGTTCTTCCATGGGTTTGCCAAGGCGTGTGTGAAGGTTTGGGAATCATATTAACGGGCCAGATGTTGCTGTATTTAGTTACTTAAGAAGATATCTTGTGTATGATTTTGTGTTGGGATGGCCATTCACCCTGTATCACTGTGTGTGTGTGTGTGTGTGTGTGTGTGTGTGTGTGTGTGTGTGTGTGTGTGTGTGTGTGTGTGTGTGTGTGTGTGTGTGTGTGTGTGTGTGTGTGTGTGTGTGTGTGTGTGTGGTGTGTGTGTGTGTGTGTGTGTGTGTGTGTGTGTGTGTGTGTGTGTGTGGTGTGTGTGTGTGTGTGTGTGTGTGTGTGTGTGTGTGTGTGTGTGTGTGTGTGTGTGTGTGTGTGTGTGTGTGTGTGTGTGTGTGTGTGTGTGTGTGTGTGTGTGTGTGTGTGTGTGTGTGTGTGTGTGTGTGTGTGTGTGTGTGTGTGTGTGTGTGTGTGTGTGTGTGTGTGTGTGTGTGTGTGTGTGTGTGTGTGTGTGTGTGTGTGTGTGTGTGTGTGTGTGTGTGTGTGGCCATTGTGGGTGAAGTCAGAAAATCCCACCAATGAACAGAACACATGAACTGAAAGGAGGGAAAGAGCCTAAGGAGCTAGCAAAGCACCCTATTAAGTGACCTTTTCTTTTCAAGAGGTGAGAGATTATTTGACAAATGGCATCATAATAAATCATCCAACCATTGAAATAGAAATAGGCAGTTCAGAGTTGCTGTTCCACTTTGGATGGGAAACCTGATAGCACATTACGAAGACTCATTCTTTGTTCGCTGGGTCAAACAAAGGTTCCATGTCATGGTTTCTTCAGACCACAATAAGAAATTCAACGTCACATGTTTGCGATTGTGCAGGTTGCATCTTTAACCTCGGGCCATTGGGGCTGTGAACTCTCAGTGGTGAATCAAAGGAATTTAATCCTGAGCGCCAAAAGGCAGTTTCATGTTTTTAACTTGTCGGTTGAAACCAACAGATCGTAAAAACAACTTCTCCAGCATCCTGTGTGGAAACGCTGAAGCCTTTAAATCTGATCAAATCTCATGAAGTAGGATTTGGCATCAGTGGCATTCACACATATCTATAGGACAAGTTTTAGTACACGTTTAATGATCTTTGCAGAAGCTATATTTTCAAGGTACACCTTTAAAAATAGGTGCTTTTAGGATGTCTAAAAAGATCCATGAACCAAATCTTGTTTTTCAATTTAGTCCAAAACCTCATAAACAGTCATTAAAGGGCAAAACCTGAGATCAAATAGTGAGATGTTTGTTGATGACAAATTGATTCCCAAATAAATGACCAAACCTGGAAACAATTGATCAACAAGGCAATGAATGGAGTAATCGTTATGTGCAATCTCAGGGGGTCCGCGGGGTCGTAAAAAGTATTAAAAGTTGATAAATCAATTTAGCGAAAATTAAGGCTATTAAAAATTATTAAACGGCATTTTCCAAGGTGTTACATTTTGTAGCTTGTTTCCAATAAGTATATAAATTGTCCAAAGAGGTTGTATTCTACAGTCTGCCTGAATGTAATCATTGCGTAGGTGTATAGTGTGATTCTGTGTAGTTTATTTATGGCATCCCGTTGGGTTTGACGTCATCTGAACAGGACATCGCACGCTCACTGCTTGATAGCGCGCGAAGGTCCGTTTACGCCGGTTGCTAAGCAACATCGTTATGGGGAAATGCAAGTTTGCGTCCAAATGGTTGGAAGATAAGGAGGAAGGACAATCAATACTGTATATAGTAAATGTGAGGTAGAGTGTCGCCAAGGTAACCGGTTAAAACTCCAAGTGGCGATGAGGTCTTAAAATGTGTGGAAAGGGTCTTAAAAAAGATCTTAAAAGGAATTACATTTGACTTCAGGATTCCTGCATATACCCTGAATCTAAAAAGTAAGCTTCAATCAGCTCTTCAGCTCTTAAGTTTTTCCTTTTAATCTTTCATATTTACCTTAAGGTGTTGGCTCCAACAGTACTTCTAAAAGGCAGCGGCTTCAGAGCACTTCTTGCCAAAAAGAGAGCTTGAAAAAACACACTGTATACTTTTTAATAAATCCTTTTACACCTTGGTTTGAGTTGAAATGTACTTTTTATAGGTGTATGTTTTAATGTTCCTTATATTAAAGCTGCATTGACTTAGGGTTAGGGTTAACAAACTAACAACATGACACAGACTTATTATCCCATTAGCATTCATTTGGTGTTTCTGGCCATGTTATGAGCTAGTTTAATTATTCACACATGTTCACAAGTTTTTACTTTTGTCTGTTCATAGCGTAAAAAAAAACGTTATTGTTGCGGCATAAAGGTTAAATAGAGTGGAGAGTGGGCTGGAATTACGAAAACATAAAGTATGCTAAAACTATGAACCACTATGAGTTATTTTTAGCATTCTCCACCACATCACCACCCTCATTGACATTGCAGTAGACAGGCAAGTTCTTCCTTTGTTCCCTCACAGGTGAAATCTGACTTACAGAGGCAATCTTTTCGACAGCCCTCACAAGCCATAGCATTACCCCGCTGCGGGGGATCAACCGCTCTGTTACAGAACAATCATATTACATGGAGCGGTGAAGAGCAAGTTCACCTGAGGAGGCAGAAAAAACTGAGCTGTTTTCTCTTCCTGTAGTAGAGGTGTTAGTTCCAGTAAGTTTATATGGATGTCACATGTACATGATGATCCACGGCTCGTCCTTCTATAACAGGCTCTTAGCGGGGGAGTGTGATAGCAGATGGCTGTCCTCTCACTGAGCTATAGGCTGGTATGAATCAGCACATGAATGCCTCCTTGTTCAACCGGACTTTTTTCTCATAAAAACCTGGAGCCGTGTTTGCTTTCGCTCGCCCCTCTGCATGCTGAAAACTCTTAGCACTGTGGTCAGGATCTGCTGCCGGTGTTTGCCGCCGGGATTTCATAAATAAGTTCTGATTCAGAGCTACGAGGGGATCGCTGTGGAAAAAGGGCCTCTGCTCTTCAGCTCTGGTTTTCACACAGCTGATTGACATGTTATTTAGAAAGTCAAGTGTTTACGTATGTATGTAATCCCATCTTTTTGCCACCAATGTCTCTACACAATGAGCAATACTGGAAAAATCCTGACCTTCCACTTCCCTTAGGCCTCTTTGATTGTGCAATGCAAAGCCAATGTCACAATCCCCGAACGAGCGTGCCTGAACTTTTAAAGCGAAGGGGATGTTTTCGGTGCAGGCTTTCGAGTGTGAAAATAGGAAGAGAATGGAGACGCCTGGGCTGCTGTTGTTAACGTCGCCTTGTAAATCCTCAGCAAACATTCTTAGGTCGCAGAGGGTGAACGGAAACAAGTACTTTAAAATAAACTGACATCGGGAGCAGCCAGTTGGAATATGGAGGTTGTTTTTGGATGGAGGTGAGGGAAGGAATGTGCCCCTGCTAAGACAATGTTTGCATGCATATATTCTCTGGATAAAAGGTAGAATTTATAGAAAAACCTTTTCATTCATGATTTTAAAGTAGTATTGCTGGTTTTTAAAGCACTAAATGGTTTAGGACCAACTTATATTAACGAGCTCCTGCTAAAATATGAACCATCCAGGAGTCTCAGGTCTGCTGGGACGGGTCTGCTCTCTGCTACAAGAGTCAGAACTAAACAAGGAGAAGCAGCATTTAGTTGTTATGCCCCGACCATCTGGAACACACTCCCTGAATCCTGCAGGTCAGCTGCAACTGTTGATATTTTTAAATCGAGACTAAAAACGTTTTGACGCTGCATTTGGATGAGTTGTTCACATTTTAACTGCAGTATGGCTTTTTATCCATGTATTTTATACCTGTTGTGTTTTTTTTATTATCTTTGCTTTTTAAATGCTTGTTTTTAAAATGCCTTTTTATAATGTGCTTCATCTGTATACTGTTCTTAAATGTCTTTTGTCTTATTTTGTAAAGCACTTTGGGTTGCCCTGTGCGGAAAGGTGCTCTAAATAAACGTGCCTTGCCTTGCTTGATACAACCCTAACCCCTTGTAATGCATGGACCAAAAATAGAAGGAATATTTGTGCTGGGAAAGTGTAATGCAAGTTGGATTAGCTGCCAGCAACCCCTGCTCATTGAATCTGTTTGAGATGCATAATGATTTGTTTTAGGGTGATTAGCTTGAGCAGTAGGAATGTGGTGGAGAATTGCCAAGGGTCACAATCAAGCTTTTCTGAAATGCAAAATAGGCTGCTCTTAAAACAGCACTGTATTATTTATTGGCAAAGAATATGAAAATTGAACCTTCGTCCTGAGACTTTGTAACTCACTACATCCTTATCAGCTTTATTGTGTTTGACACAACCTGTTCCCATGGCCTTATTGCTGCAGCTTATACTAATTACCAAAGTATCAATGGGTGGCTAAAGTTAACTCCATTGTAGATGTTTAAAACATGAGAAAAACGACTTTGTACTCCAATGAATACATTTGATCCTAAACTGCCAAGAGTGATTTCACGTCTATATTTCAAAGTGACACCCCTTGAAGATGCACATATGCAATCTCTTACTTGTCACTAGCTGTAAGAGTTGCGAGGTAACCCACAGTGAGCCACTAAACACCCCACAGTTACTTAAGTGTCAAGCCCCAGCCAGATAGCACTTAGCAGTGACTGACAGAAATGTGAAGTGAGCTGCGTTTGAGGTGGGTCCGAAGCATGCGTGTCAATAAGCCATTATTCCTTTTTCAGTGTCAGGGCCAGCGATGCAAGCCAAGTAAGATTACTGAACAATTTAGGGAGGAATTGGAAGCAGAAACGCCGCCCTTTGCTGCATTTTAGCTGCATTAATGTTTCCTTTGGAAATTCCAAATAAAATCCTGATGACAGAAAGGTTAGTTTCATTATAGCTGATTCAGTAAGTGTTCCCTAATGTTCTCTATGCATTACATGGCATGCTGTACAATGTGCTCAAGGATAGTTTTACACTGTCAGTGTGTTTAAGCCCTGAATGAAATTGTATACTTGATTAGTTCACTGTTACTGACTGTTATTATTACCTCCGCCAAGGAGGTTAAGTTTTCGGCTCTGTTTGTCTGTCAGCAGGATTATGGACAAACCTTTGGCCCAATGTTTGTGTTAAATATGGTAGGAGATTGTAGCATGGGCCAAGAAATAACAGAGTTACGGAGTTCGTTACAATGGCAAGATGGGGCATTTGTGCTGCAATTATGTGGTGTCGAAATACCCACAAAACATTTCCCAACTAAGAAGAACGCCCTTCAAGTCTCAACAACTTGAAAATGGATATCAAGGTGTTGTTCGAATCCCCTTAGAAGAATTATACAACAAATCTTCTTTCAAAATTACAATTTAAGACTCAACAATACAACGAAAAACTACTTCCCAACTCGGGGAAACAGACAATCCGAGGAGCATGTGAATGCATCATTGGCATCGATCTAGGCTCTCTGAGTGCCATTCTAGTTGGCGCATGTAGTGTCATTGAATCTGGAGAGTTGTCGTGTCAGAAGGTGTATTTAGGTGCATGTCACGAGTCCTCCTGGAAAAACACTGTCAGATTACAACTGAAGCGTATGATTGTTCGGACTTCACTGTCACTAATAAGTTGTCGCAGCACATGACATCGTTGGCAGGACATGTGCTAAAAGTTCCCCAGGCGTTATTTCTGACCCGGAGGGCTACGAGGAACAGACATAGAATTTATTTCCCTAAGGGGGATCACATGTTGTTTGGCATTCTTAGGCAAGAAGCAGGCCTTTGTCAGGCTCTTTATTGGATTGTGGCCCCTCTGCAGGCAGCGTGTTTATTCCCCAGATGGGCAAGCTGAATGTGGCACCGCTCTGTTTCTCCTGTCTGGCCTTATAGACACGATGAATCCACCCCAGGCTAAGCGAGCCAATCCTAGCAACGAGCCACATTCCTGTGCCCCGTGGTCCAGCTGAGGCAGGAGCAGGACATTAAATCAAATCTAACTTTAAAGAGTCCATAATCAGCTTCTGGTGGTAGCCGCTACCCTATTCAGAGCTGGTTTTAAGAAGTGAGGACAAGCACACCTTTGTTTTCCACTGCTCCATACGGGGAGGGGGGAAACGTTTTCTAAGATGTGGAGTCGTGTCAGTCTAGAGATGGTGTGAGTTGAGCTTATGCCTCGCTGCCTCCAGAAAGCTGCTTTTGTGTCTCTCCCGCTCGACACACACAGCATTTTGTATTTTCCACTCAGTTTAAACAGCTTGTGTCCTCAAAGGCCGTCCGTGCGCTTAATGATTTATGTGGAGACGTACAGTCTGGGCCTACTGTAAGTGTGTTTGCTCTGCTCCAACAAAGTCTCGCTCCTGCCCCCTTGTTCTCTGGAGCTATTGGGTTAATGTACGGCTCCTAAAAGGTCTAGAGAGGGCAGAAATAGACAGGTGTAATTAAGGCACATTTTCCTGCCAGTCAATCACTGTCCTTGCGTAAATGGATCAGTAACAATCGTCTCAGGTTGCTCTTCCAGCTGCTTCTCATGTCAGCCTGGCCCCCAAGCACAGACTACCCACCGACTCCTAATTAACTACCCTCAATTAAACCCTAATAAGCTGATTAACAGACCCTTAGTTGGGCTGTAATGGCCCGTCGTTTCCTCCCAGTGCCCCTCTGAAATGTATCTTGACGGCAGCATGTTAATGACCGCCCACTCCCTCTCTCCCTTTCTCCCTCTCCCTCTCTCTCACACTTTCTCTCTCTGGAAAAGACAGTGGGTTTCCATCTGGTTAAATTACTGCCACACAAAGTTTGAAGCATTTTTTTAACATGAATAGATTGACATTCAGTTAATAACAAAAAGTGAGTCTCTTGCCGTTTCATCCTATGATCAATTTAAGATCTACATAACAATTACAAGAAGACATATGAGAAGTACCTCAGATTTTCCATGGAACAAGTAGAGCAAGTGGTCAAATTACTTTTAAGTAAATCTTAACCTTAGAACATTATTTGACTCAACAATATCACCTAAGCTTCCATTAAGTAGTTCTTAAAATGTACACTTCATGAGTGAATAGTTTGCCAAATTGTCATGACATTTTCAGAGCACTTTAAGGACTGTTTGTCATGTTGGCTCCAATCCTGACAACCTTTGAAAGCTATTAAATGTGCTTTGAGGTTTCAAGTAGAGAATTTAAGTTCTCATGTGAATGTTGGCATGGCGTAGTTCGATATACGGTTACCTCTACTATTTCAATGTGTATTTTAAATACGAATATACTAAATTCCGGTATCTCTCTCGAGGATTGACACCACTCTTTCACCATACCAAGGAACCCTATATAATAATAATAATAATAGCTTCGATTTCTATAGCGCCTTTCAGGGGACCCAAGGTCGCTTCACAAGTAATAGTGCAAAGACAAACATAACAAAACAAAAGACAGACAAACAGAACAACAGATCGATTTAGGGGCCGAAAGCCTTGGCAAACAGATGGGACTTGAGGGCCCTTTTGAAGGCTTCAAGTGTGGGGATGTTGCGTATCTCCGCAGGGAGAGCGTTCCAGAGGGTGGGGGCTGCCACACTGAAGGCTCTGTCCCCGTAGGTTCGCAGTTTGGTGCGGGGGGTGGTAAGCAGGCCAGAGTCTGAGGACCGCAGGTTCCGGGGTGGGGCATGTGGGTGAAGGATGTCCGATAGGTACTGGGGGGCAAGGGCATGGAGGGATTTGTAGGTAAGGAGGAGGATTTTGTAGGATATGCGGGACTTGACCGGCAACCAGTGTAGGTGGATGAGGGTGGGAGTGATGTGAGACTGGGATACTCTGACCTTGCATGACACCTTATGCTAATGATATCATCAGATCACATGAAAATCAATCTAGTCCAGCTTCAAGTAATGCATTTGTGACCAATCAGCATGTGCGACAAATAGATTCTGCATTAGCATCGGTTTATCTGAACTCTAGTGCATTCCTTCATTTAAAGAAGAGGTCAGATTGGTTGAACTAAGTCTTTGATAGAAGCTGATAGACAGATTCAATCATGGCAGAAGTCTTTTCTGGAAGTGTTTTTTTTTCTTTTCAGAAGGTTACCAAGGACAGCTTCTCAGATTGTTCTGAACAACAAACAATCTGAAGATCAGGGTAGAGATACTCTGCGATAGTTTAACATGTCAGTGCTACTCTTGAGTCCCATGGCAGATTTCTGTTCAACTGTACCAAAGATAACTCAGTATTTCAATGTAGCTTTCTCAATATTCAACATGAACACAGAAGGAACTTCACCAGGGAACATGACAGAAATGGAAAACTGTGGCAAAGTCCTAAAACTAGCAGCTTAATAAAAGTGTTGACAGTCTTTACCAGATGTATTCCCATTGTGTAGACCACAGGTTAAAACTCCTATGCTTCTATATTTAAAGACATATTAAATCTGTGTTCATGGGTTCCTGCTGCAGAGGAGACAGAAATCCTGAAGGCCTTACTTCCTCATTTCTGTCTGAGCGTTAGGGACAGACTGCATAAATGACTCTAGACAGTAAAATACTTCACTATGGTGCTTTAGTCAAATAAACTAGGGTATATGGATGTAGTTTATTCCACAGAGAGCTCATGGATAACGGCAATTTGGCCAACATAACAACTAACTGGGGGCTGGTGATTGAGAGTATGTTCCATGATGGGAAATCAATTAAGTGGAGGAACAGGCTGCCAGCTATGTGGCCAAATAAATCACAAGATGTTGACATGCATGCTGCTCTGGTTATGGAGTTGTTGTTGTTGTTGGTACATTTTATAAGATTACAAAAAAACCTGAAAGTCAGTTAGAGAACACCTACAGTCATATCTCTTTTGACACAACAACTGGATTCTCGTGAGTCTGTTTTATGACCGGTGCCAGCATTACGGTGATGCACAGAGGGACTTTCCTGTTTTTATTACACAGATTCCATCCCTCACTATAGTTGGCGGCAGTCAGACGCTTTGGCACGTGTATTTGTTTCTACGGAAATGGCTATAGGCTGACAGTGATTTAGACATGGTTTTGTGAGGCATTGTAGGATCCAACTTTGGTCCCCTCAGCAGATTATAGGCTTAAGAATTCCCTCATCAATCAAAATGCCCGAATATACTAGTCTTCATCTCCGATGGAACCATTGCAGTTTTTGCTCCAGTGAAATGATGAAGTGGTCTTCATTTCTTTACCCACAGCTCTGTGTGACGTTAATCTCCGCTTGCTGTTAATCATATACAGTAGCTCTTTCCTACGCTTCCCTAACTCTGTCAGCCCTTAAGGTCGCAATTCATTCTGTTCTGAAGCACTAACGGGACTTCTAAAATCATGAAACTTAATTGTTCCCGTAAGCTTAAGGAGATGAAAGACTGACTATCAACAATCAACAGGGTAAAAAAAAGTAATGCCGGCTCAGAGCTATTGATTTTAGAATTAATGCTTTCTGCTTCCTAGCATTCAGGTACTTTACATTCGAAGCAAGGCAAGGGCACACGCCTCAAGTTGCTGTCTTCACCGTAGAGCAGGCGACACCCATGATGAATGTGCCCTAGTGAGCTATGCAGCCCTTTCAGCTGTATAGTACACTAATGCAAATAAATCTGACCAGAAAAGTGAGTTTGGGCCTCAAGTAGGCATTTCAGATCAAAATTAGATAAAGATGTAGCCAAATCAAAGAATATTTGAAAGGATGATATCGGTAACTTAAAGACTCTTGCAGTGTGGAAGGTCCATCCAACCCCCTCTTTGACCGAAAGTCGTGCTTTCTCCTGCTTTGCATTTTTGACTTTGACATGCAAAGTACTTCTCCTGATTGAAATCTATTTCTCATTTGTGGTTCAGGTAAACATTACTTTTTCCAATCACTCCTTCCCATCCGAAGTTCTACTCTGACCTTCAGAACAAGTCTGAAACAAGCCTGCTCTCATCAGCCCGTACACACTGCAGAACTGCGGCTATGACCAACATTGCTGCCAACAGATGTTAGGTTTCATTTCGTAAGGCTCCATTAGGACTTAACAGATGCAAAGCACACGGGGTTGACATCACTGTACATAATTGTCCCTCCTGTACAGAACAGATGTTTGGTAATATGTGAGCTAATTGGAATACACCAACACACATTTTCTTCAGAGAACATTTGCACATGTGCCTTGACTTTATTTATAGTACTCATGCAGAATTAGTACACAAACATTTGGTTCTTCTACTTTAAAGGGACAGCTAACTCTCAAATATATGTTTTCCTGTAATTCTATTCATCAATATAGATTATTCTTGGTGTGATCTGCCGAGTTTTGTAGATATCGGATGTAAAGATATCTGCCTTCTGTGAAATATAATGAAACTTGATGGGATTCTGCTTGGATTGCCCAAGGGTCAGAAAAAAATATGTATATGAAAAGTTTATTTGTCCCTTTTACCCAAGATGATGCACTAGAACAAAATAGTTCCTACAGGAAACTGCTCACAACCAGATCTGCGGATTATACTATGAGTTATCGAGTCATGATTTCTGTAGAGACATTGCTATTAAGTTCTTAAAATGCATTTAATTGATGAGAAAGCACACCCACTCTCTGTATTAAATGGCGTTAGATGCTAGTAGCTCTTGGTACTACAAGCCTATGAGGTATGGGCATTAATGGGTCACAGCTAAGAAGCGACCGTTTCCCTTATCAAAATGTTTTTTCCACTCTACCATCTTCCCATTCTCCCTACCTCTTTGGGAGACGTCTTAGAGCTCCCCTCCATTCACCAGCCAACTATTGGAACCGGTGGCCGCCGCGCCGCCTTTTCTCATGCAAATGTATGCAAATAGAAAACATTGTTCTTCAGCGTGGTTCTCCGTCTCTGTTACGCCGCTTTGCTCTGGCCTTTCTCTAGTTCCCCAGAGAGAGATGTTCCCTTTCAAGTGTTACCTCTCTACCTCATTCAAGACTTCCTCTTTCCTTTTGACAAACAGCCTGGAGGACTGGCCGTCGCCGGCTCATTGAGCAAGCTTTTCAGCCATCAAGCATACTGTAGGGAGAAAAACAGACAGAGATGTTCTGCAGGTGCCTCCCTCAGACATCCTCGCTCATGTCTTATTTTTTCCCTCCCCTCATATGATGAGTTACTCTATAGAGGGAAGTAAAGTGGGCTCCCTCGCAATACTCCCTTTTCTCTGAGTATACATGTATACAGGTGCTCTTCCTACAAGTGCTTACTTCTCTTCCTTCGAATTCAACCTGCATATATTCAGTGATATATGCCACATGTTCTTTATTACTAAGCAATCAGTAAAAAGAACATAGCCTCTCGCATCACTGAATTTTGTTGGACATAGCTTGAAAGAAGCTACTATAATTTTGAATAACACTTTTCATAGCCCACCTGTGAATAGCTGACTTTCGGTATTTCGGCATGAGACTGCAGTTTTATTAAACTGCTTAATCAAAAACACATGTTAAATAACTTCTCTCTCCCATTCACTTGTCCTCTCATCAAAATGATCATGTCATACGATAGTGCTTAGGCAGAGAAAATAACTGGCAGGCTCAGGAGAAGCCCAGGACCACCGGCTGAGAGCACAGAGCCTGTGCCAAGGTCAACGCCAAGGTGTCAATAAAGATACCTTTAGTCCCCGCTAACAGAGGGGTGCTTTGATTAGAGCCTCAGCAGGAATATGCAGCATTTAATCAGAGGTATGCCAGCGGACGCACAGTGGCAGCCATTTTGTCTGAGTCTTGGAGTGAGATCCAAACAAATGTCCCCCTTCTGCCCTCCGTACCGCACCGGAGCTCTTGGCCGAATGTGTGATTGATATGTGCAGGTGGTAAAGGATATCCCCCAGAGTATTTTCCCTCTTTGCCAACTTATGAAAACAGAAGTCTTAAAGCAGAGAGGCAGCGCAGGCCAGGAAAAGAAAAATAAGTGTCATTATCGTCTAATGTCTCTCAACGTCATGCCTCCACTGGCTGGACAATAGGCCTTTTGTAAGTCCATTGTCGGCTGCCTTGGGCTTACTTTTAAATACAACGATATTTAGCCCTTTTTGTCACTACAGTTTCCACACTCCACTCGTCAGTGACAGTTCACCCTGGAAATAAATGGAAGGAGGCTGCGAGAGCCAAGAGAGAATAAAGCAGGGAGCCTTTTCTCCTGCAGAGTGCTGACGTGTTTCAGTTCATGCGTGCACCAGTAAAAGTCAGAGGGGACTTTCACTGATGCTATAAAATAGTTTTGTCAGGTTTAACTGATATGCAATCATGTATATGGCACAAAGGGTTTAAGCCTAGGTTATGGTCCAAAAGAAGACTGGTTTTGATTGTGTCCATTTGCTCAGATTATCTGCTATGATTTATTGTCAGGGTTAGAAATATCCCACATAATCCTTGAATTCTTGATTTATGCTCTTTCTAGCAAACAATAGGTCCCCGCCATCTCTTACATGCAACCTAAATGTACACCAGATATCTATTTCTTTCTGTTTTCATATCTTATGGCATCATGTAGCCTTATTCTGCCAGGACATGCACTCTTGGCGATAACAGAACAAGAACACTAGATGGGAAATGTGAGCACTCAGGAATTCAGACACCAGAAGCAGAGCCGATGTCGATAAGGCAGAATTTGGCCACAATGAGGGTGAAACGGTAAGGATCTGTTTGGCTTTGAAATCCCTTCCTCTTTGATTTTCTATCCAGACTGTCTACCGAGGGGGAGATTGCGAACGAACAAGGCTCGTTGAAAACTGTGGCCTCTCTGCTCTCTATACTATATCAGGCCAGCAGCTGCTGTCTTTCAGCGAAGGCATGCCGACTGCCGGGGCTTGGCTTCCACACACACCGGATCTTATACAAGGCCCTTTATTTTTGGGCTTATGACTTAAAGAAAAAGAACACAACCCCATCTCTATTTGTGTTTTAAGAAGAAAAAACATTTATTCAGGAAACCTTGACTCTCTGGATAAGATATAGTGTTGTCTTACTGAGATTTAAACAAGGTGCCAAACATCAAATTCCTTGAATTGGAGCCAAATAAATGTTAGCCCTCTCCCAGCTGTCCCTTGGCACATCAAGACAAGACCTTTTTTATTATCTGATTTTTGGAGAGTTTTCGTTAGTTCTGTTGAAACAGTACCGCTGCTGGAACCGAAAGCCATTGGGAACGCCACCCTTGACACACACCCCTACATGTGTAGGACCAGATCAACATTTTAAAATTGATACTTTTTTTTTGTACGCCACAACTTGTTTTCACACAAAGCTACCAGATGTGATGGTTGCAATAATATTTTCCAACATTATCACTGCGTGTTTAACTCGCTGTGAAAATAAGAACCACATGTCTAGCCGTCGTCTATACATAAAGGTATAGGTTGAGGAAAATGAAAGCTCTTCTGTGTCTGCTGGACCTCCTCCCAGTCCCTTCCCTCCAAGTAGCCGACTCGCTCCTGCACACTAACCACAACCGCAGCGCATTATACCGACATATACTCTCCTGTGCTCAGAAAATCATTTTTGTGTCCTGCAAGAAACATTTCCACAAGTCACATAATTCAAACAATAATTAGGAAACGTCCGTGGCAGTGACTATCCCCCTAAGTTCTCGTTGCAGGTAGGGGTTTTGAAAGAGAAGTGGTTCCAGACTGTTAATGTCTGTCACAGCAGAGTCAGAGGCCTGTGATTATTTTGGTGCAAAGGTCCAAATAAACCCTGTGTGGGTCATGACCTCCCTGATCTGAACCAAATGGGCTGCACTTTGCGACCTTTGTTGAAAGACTAGTGGCTAAACATGGGCGACAATAGATTTTCTTCCTCCCACTATCGCCGTCAGACTAAGCTCTTCTCAGGCAGAACATTCCAGAAGTGAGAACATTGCCGCTCACTGGCTTACTTAGTTTGTTTACACAACCTAATTTGTCAAAGAGTCATCAGGCAGGTTTTTTTAGACAAATATACAAATCCTTACTTGAGCCAACCTTTTGAAGGCTCCTTCAAAATGTGTCTAGACAAATGCCTTTCTCATCCATCACTTTCCATTTGCGAAAGTGTTAAATGAGTGCAGTCGTGTCGCCCGCGGCTGTATGAAAACTGTGGACATCAGCATGTATGTTACACATCCATTCAAGTGAGCAAACACAGTTCATTATCACGGGATTCCTTTGAAGTGCGAGTGATTCATCAAGTGATGAAAGTCAACACTTTCAAACATGTTCAATGCCCGGAGGACTCCTTCACACATGCTGCAGCTATCTCCCTGCTTTTGTACCACTGGACAATTTACATGGCCCTCCAAATCTAGTCAATATTTATGTAAGGGTGTACATTAGGGGCAGTCCGCCGGAGCTCTGATCAAACGTTTCTTTTATCTATGACCTTCGTCTGACTCATTTCACAGAAGCCTCTCACCAGGCTGGGGGTAATCAGATGTCAGGCTGGGTGTTCGCCAGGGACTTGAGCATGGCTTCATACATGGGGGCCAAGGCTTCAGCACTCCCCCCCCCCCACCCCCCGTGGCCTACCTAGCCGACTGCCCTCGTCTTCTCATCTCACCCTGACACATTGCAGTGACAGAAGTTCCTTTCAGAGTACAGCACCTAACAAGGAATGAAAGGTTGGAGGATGGGGGCAGGATGGAAGCGTTCAAATCCATTGAGAACACATGGTGCTACCCAGATCCTCTGCAGTGGGATTCAACTGCTTCTTAATCAATTATTCAGCTAGATGTGCTGCCGTACATACAATGGCTGTAAGTAGTATGTCTTGGCAGTTGATGCTAGGTTTAGTTCTTTTTCTGTTCTACCTAAAACGTAACATCCATTTATGTAACCATAACGTATCTAAGAATAACTAAAACATGGCTCTGGAGGATTAGAAAAACAAATCTTTACCTTTTTGTGTTGAGAAGAGCCTGCCAGCACAATGAGCTCAAGGGCTATAAAACTGGCCACAACTGGTACCGGCGCTGCATGATGTAACTGTGAGAATTTACAGAAATCTTATATTTCTTGTAGACAAGAAAATGGATCACTTGAAATGTTTACTCAGATGTTTTTGCGCTCATTTGTCTAGTGGTAAAAAAAACACAAAATAAACGCCATTCATAAATGGCTGCTGTGGTTATGTGTCTTCTGTTTGAGCCTCGCTTGGCTGTGTTTCGTGGCCCATGAATTAAATTACATGATGCAGAAACTCTAGGGGGCCAGACTGGAGACTCCACTTACTCAGCGGTGAGTGGCAGTGAAATTACTCTCCTGGTTCCCCTTTTCTGAGAGGATTTTGTACCATAGAGCCTAAATGACTAGAAGCCCTTCCTGACTCTAATAGCTTCGCTCTTTCTCTCGGTGTCTCTTTCCTTGTTTTCTCAGATGGTTCTCTCCTCATCTTGAGCACACATTGGTTCTCTCTTCCCCCAACCTCTGATTAATCAAGTATGACTTTCAGAGGAAAAAATGCAACTCTGTGGTTTTGATTCTTGTCGGTGTGGAATGTTTTTTAGCTAAATATTAGGTCTGGACTTTTGGGAGTGAGTGTCATCCCAGTGGAGTGTCCATCGTGAATAGTATCCTTGTAATCTTCCATCGAAGCATTACGAGTCAAACCAAGCCATTAAGCTGAAAGTTAAAAAGTACAGCATGGTAATGAAGTGCAGCGTAGTGTGATTTTCTCAGCATGTGTCTGTGGGCTAGCACCTCCGCACTCCACATGAAGCTCGCTGTTTTACATATTGTGGTGTAGGAAAAACAAATTGCATGAGAGAGGTTCAAGGGCCAAAGCGAATGTTCGTTTGGGGAGAAACGTTTTGCTGCATATCATTTACATAATTTAAAGGGGGATTACGGTAATCTACCACTTGCATCACCTGGTTGTAATGTCGCCCTGCTCCCCTCGTTGTTGTGTCTCCTGAGAAAACGGTTACATGGGCTTTCACAGCTGACTGAGCTGTTTATCCAGCTCCTACGCAGAGAGGAAAATTCAACTCACAGAGTAGAAGCTGCACTCCCCTCATCACAAGAACAAGAATCATCCAGCTGGAACCAGAGGAGGAACACACACCCGCAAACACATGATTCACTTTAGTCAATTAGCTTGTTTGTTCAACAAAGCTTTTATACCTCTTCAGAAATATCTTGCCTTTGTGCTGTTCATTCCAGAGCTTTATCTGTAAGTCGTAAACAAGCACCTCTTAAAGGAGAAGCCCATGGGCCCTGACAAGAGAATGAGGGAGGGGACAGGTCAAGAAAAAAGTGATCAAGATGCCCAGCAGGACTAAACTTTGGAGCTAAGAGTCAAAGGAGGATAAGAAGCTAAACCTTTTTCTTCCTCTTGGGTACATACCTTTTAAAACCTGCACCATTTAAGTATTGGGGCCCAAATCGTGGCATGTTAAGTATAATTACTTATTTGTCCATGTCTTAATCCAAAGGTAGCGCAGGTACAGTATGCTCGAGGAATGCATCACTTATGGCGCATTTCCACTACACGGCCTCGCTCTGTATGGCTAGGCCTCGTTAGGTCTTGTTAGGACTGGCTCACTTTATGGCGCATTTCCATTACAGTTTAGGAACTGGGGCAGTATCTATAGTAATGCAGTCATGGCGATGAGAACCACAAAACCAACATCAGCCGTTAGCTGTTAGCACTCAGAGCTCACAGCTCTTCATATCTGTTCAGAAACTAGACAAAAGTTAAACAAGTACAAACCACAGACTGTCTGTGTCATGGCGAATACAGTCGCTGGTTTATTTATGTCTATATAGGCCGTTGTTGTGAGTGTGGACGGTCGGAGCATACTGCGTTAGCTTTCCATTTAGAAAACACGCATTTTAAAAGGTTTTTCGCCTGCCGTCTGTCTGTAGACTTGTCAAAGCATTAATTAATGGTTTTTACTAACCGGTATCAGTATGTTGTTACTTCGGCATCATTTTGAAACTTATATTACAATTTAAATCACGGTCAAATATGTTCATCTTGTTGTGGTTGTAGCCCCCTTGCCAGCGATTCTCTCTCTAGTTTAGCATACTCAGCCCGACTCAGCCTGGTTGTTGGCCCGGAAAGAACCTCGATTTTATGGGGCCAGAAAAACTGTGAAATAGTACCCGCTAGCCGGTTTCAACGCTAAACGCAACCAAAAACAGGCCCCGCACGGCTCGGCACGCTTAAAGCGAGCTCCGCGCTGTAGTGGAAATGCGCCATTAGATAATTTAGGCTTTTGGCAACTATAAAGAAGCCTGTGTGTGGCCTAGATTTCTAGGATTTGTTAGTTTATGGGGGATGGGACACACTTTAATAAAGATGAGTTGTCTTTCAAGAGGCACTTTTCTCCACATTTCTGCAATGTAACACACTGAAAATATAAATACTTTTGGCTTTTAATTATTAGAAACTGCATTTTTCTGCAGATGAGAGATTGAGAGGCCTGTTCTTCTTTGTTAACATCGTTTTAAGAATGTTATTCTGAAGAGGAAATAAAGGGGAACAAAACATGTTGGCTGTTTGTCAGGAATAACAGGAAAAGGTTTATTGAGGTGCAACATTTCCGCTGTGAGGGATTGTGCTAACTGGTCAGGTTGTACACTGATTAGCAAGTGTGACATCACTAGATTGTACAATGATTGTGTTGAGGTAGTGAAAGGAGCTTTGTATACTGTAAAATAAGGATGGACAAAAGAAGGAATGTTGAATGTCTGGTCAGTGTTTAAGGCTTGAGAAAGTATTCGTGTACAGCTTCCCATCTGAAGCACAGAAAAAAGGCTACAGAGACATATTGGCAAGAGGAAAATATGAAGAAGACAAAGAAGGGAGTGGAATTAAAACAGGATCTCCCTATTCCTGCTGGTTCATCCAAAAGCTGTGGTGCCTGGAGGCTGTCTGCTGTCTGCTGTATTGCTCAAAGGGCCAGATCCCTCCGGTTGTGCTTATCTAAGCACATCCAGTCTGGTCCAGTTTTTGACCCGCTGCTCACTTTCAGCGCCGATGTTTTCTCCTTTGAGCTGGATGTGTGGTCCATTGAGAGTGTGGTAAAAGGCTGGCAGCACAGGGACCACCAAAGTTAAGGAAATGCCCAATAGCCTCTATCAGCAGGCGCCTGCACCAGAATCCAAATGTCATGCTATTAAAAACCATTCTCCAGCTAGTTATCCATCCATCTACTTTGAAAAGCACATTCCCATTAGCATTAGTGATGTCCTGAATATCTAAAGTAGCCTGGTGGAGTTTTTTTCTTCCAGGTGGAATTTCTCATCAAAACATAAACACCCTATTTATACTTAGACTCTTGATATGTCTTGGGTAGAATAGTTACAACCAAAAAAACATTAGCGACAAGAATAATTGTGTCCGAACCACATCCCATGGGCCTATCCGTATTTGTATGTGGGAAACCAAAACGGATGCAATTAGATTAATAATCTTCCCAACGGAAAATATACATGTGTCAAAAGAAACATGTTGAATAGTTTGCTATGTTTCTCGTGACAATCAGTCACATGGTTCGGAAACTGATGGATGTCTTGTCGTTTCAGTCGATAAACAAGAACAATCTTTAAAGTAAATTCCATTACATGGGTGATTTGCTGGCAGCCCTTGGGATGTTTCCCACTGAGGTAATGCTGGTATCAGACGACATAATATTTTTCACTGACAAGATTGTGGCTATATCATTTTCGGTGATAATGAAGTCATAAAGAATCGTCCTAGCTTGACCAGACACATGGCAGTCTTCCCATTAGACCCACCTTATCCCAGCTTGAATCTTTAATGACATATAAAGATGACAGGAGGTGCTAAGGACTGACTTCACTGTTCATGACCAGCAGCATAATTGTTTCCATTTGTTAACAGTTCTGCACCAAAGAGTCTGTGTCTGATGGATCGAACCATTATCGGGCATAAGATACGTAAAAAAGATTAGCTAGCTTAGTTTATTTTCTATGTTTTCTGTTGGGTTTGTCTGTCTGCTAGATAATGGAACAAAAACCTTTGGCTACATTTTCATGATACATGTTCGAAGGTTGTAGCATGGACTAAGGAAGAACCCTTCCAAAATCCATATCACTTAGGGCAATGCCTTGAAGTTGTTCCTGTAGTTTATTGTATGCTTTGTACATGGTCTACAAAGGTTCAAAAGGTTCACACTCATCCCCCAGCCTTAAACACCTCAATTGGACTCCATTGATATCTTCTGTAACATGATGACATTACAATGTTACAGTCGGGCTTCCATAGTGCTCCTAGACATTGTACCCAATAGGCTCTTATTATGCTCCTAGTGTTCAAATGAAGCTGCTCAAAGGTCTGCTTAAAAAAAAGTGTTTCCTCCCTGCAATAGAGATACACGTGCACTGCACTGAGCCTAAACTAAAAGGACAATGTCCACACTTGTGAGTATTGGATCTTAAAATGTCTGCAATGGGCTTGGCAAGGTTACGCTCATGATCAACGACAGATCTGCAGCCATAATAATTTTATTCCAGCCTCACAGCTCTGGAGGGGAGCAGCTGGGAGGCTCACATGTCGCGAAGACATTATTAATGTGTATGTTTATAGCAAGGCTAACACTGCCAATAGAGATCTCGGTTACCATTATGTCTATATGCTTGATGTGTCAGTTGGATCTCTTCACTGTTTTGAGTAACAAGGCCTGAGACTAATGGATGTTGCGGGGGGTGAAAAGTCTTGTTCTGATGCTTATCCAAACATCAGTTTTCAAACTAGATTAGAGTTCACATTTCATAAATTTGATGTCAGTGTTCTCATTCAGTTCATGTGATATCACGATTTGGTATTTCACTTTGGAAACCAAACTCCTTGGCAAAAAGAAAAAGGGATTTAATTTTTACAAGACTCCATCAAGAGAACTACGTCCCATTTTTTTCACTCCATCTTATTTACTAGTTTGCCTCTCGCTTCTTTTTGGAGCAAAACAATTGCTATGGTTGAATAAACAGCTGCACACAAGACGAGGCTTTGGATTTATTCGAATTTTGGATTGATGGTTTGCCAGTGTAATTTAATCCTAAATGACGTCTCATTTCATCTCATTTTCGTTCAATTGTTCACATAATAAAAGAGAATAATGACAGAAAATTGGGGTTGTTACCAGCGTGTCCCACTCTCAGCTCTCTCCCAAATCAAGTCATCAGTCCCCGGCGCATATTGACAGCGGTGATGACATGGGCCCATATGACTCCATACCAGCCTCTGATATGCCTTTCTGTCCACAGAACAAGAGAGTGTTATTCCACACATTCCTGAGTGGAGCCTCTGTTCTCTCAGGATGACCTTCAACTTATCTCTCCATCTGAGCATGTCTGGTATAGGGAGAGGAGTGGTGGGACATAAGAGAGGGACGGGGTGAGGGGTACAAATCTCACGCACACACTCAAAGAACTGGTCGAGCTTGTTGGGCGAGCGAAAAAAAAAAAATCTGCTATTTTATTTGCGTTTGAGTCTGTAACCCTGAGGAATTACATTTTCTTTGTGTGGTTTATGTCCGTGTGTGTTCTTTGGATTTCATCAAAGTGAGAGCCAGTTTGGGCTTAAGAACTTTAAGGTCAGAAAGTTTTCTAAGTTGAAGTCATTTGGGCAAGTTCCCACTCCTGCAAGGTTTCTATTTTAAGACTAAGCTCTGGGTTAAGAGTTTACCATAGAATAGGGAATTAAGGCGAGACACAACATGCACTGGCTTTGAGTGGCTATTTTGCTTCAATAACATGTTCTCTTCAGATTAGCGGAAATAAAACAATGTCCAAGAATCACATTTAGGTGTTAACTTCAATCTATCTCTGTGCAACCGTATTTTGTCTTAGATTCAAGGCTTAAAACACCTTATTTTCACAGTAAATCTTAACATTTTCAAATAAAATGTAATATAAAAATGTTCTTAATGGAACTTATCAACTGGGGAACTGTAAGGATGATATTTATAAGTTGACCCGTGGAGGATAAGTTGACCCGTGTGTGACCCGTGTGAACAAGAAATGTGTAGTTTCTTGCAAAGCATTTAATTCTACAATTCGTTCAAAGCCCTTTTTTCTTCAGAAATCACCTTTTTTAATAATCCCTTAAAAATATGTCAACAATATTAAACCTTGCTTTATCCAACGGTTCGATTTCTGGTCTAGAAGTGAAAATATGTTTCTCTGAAATCTAAAATAAATTGCCTTAATGTAAGTAATCAACCGCGGAAGCTTTATGGTGATATATACTAATTAATATGTTTGTATACCTGTAGTGGCAGTGAATTAGATCATAGTACCCAAAATGGTCGAGGTGGCTACTGTGATAAACGATCTCAACTTTTATTTGAGTCTTTCTGCTTGCTCCTAGCTTCCAACACAGGAAACTGACTTGAGAACATGGTGGCGTTTGCCAAAGTCCTCCCTTTCAAGTAGAATAGACAGTTACTGCATGTACACGGTCCATCAGGTTTGCGGTTGTTTCTGCTGATCTGTTCATTCACAGATATGTCCAACTGGGTAGGAAACAGTCCTGATCCATCCTCTTCAGGCTTCCACTTTTATACTCAAAACGTCAGCTTCACTTAATTAAGTCATTTCAGCTCCATGGGATCCAAGAACAGCACTAAATCTGTCACCCCAACGTGTGCTGTCCAAGAAAGTATTGAGCTCTGTTGCTAGAATAATGACCTTGTGTCACGGTAATGGAGTCATTTTGAGGGAGTGAATCGAGGCCGGGAGTTTGCTGCTGGACTTAGCTCTATAGGGTTTTACTCTCCAATCTAAACTGCTGTCTGTGTTTTGCCTAGCCATTATCTGCTATCACATATGCTGTTTTTGCTACGATATCACAACAAGATTTAATGCTATTTGAATATCTCTGCCAATAGAGAGGCGAAGTCCCGCCCATCTACTTCCAACCCATGGGACCTTATTTCGGAAAAATTATGTATTGAAGTCAAACGTATCTTTCGATCCCGTTTGAATTGTGCCACGAATTACACATATGATGTTTGTCAATCTTAAAAAATAATTTCCATGTAAAAAAAAGTCACAGTTTGTCGTAAAACTGTTGAAATATAAGACTATGAAAAATACGCAACTAGAAAGACTACGAATCCCGGTCCCGCATGCTGGCTCTTACGGAACCGACTAACTCCCCTTGTGTGTACGTACAGCTCTCAACGTGCCCAGACTTGTAGTGATTTTCACCTCTTTTAATACTTTTCGCCTCGTTCTGAAAGAAAGAAGTGAAATGTGCCAACGTGACGGCCATCTTGGTGTGTGGTGCGAGACGGGAGATGTAGTTCATTGAGCGGTTTCACACAAAAAAAAGTGTTCCTTCACAGTTTTACTTCACATTTTAATTTTTTTGACTTGCAAAATTATCTTTTAAATTGACAAACATCATATGTGTAATTCGTGGCACAATTCAAACGGGATCGAAAGATAATCTTTCTCTCACCATTGACTTCAATACATAATTTTTCCAAAATAAGGTCCCATGGAGGTCCCCCGGAGAGGGAGGGACTTCGCCTCTCTATACCGAGCGAAACACTGGAAACCATTTGGACTGATGAGACGGTTAATGTGCATCAAAAAACAATTTCTTTCTATTTTTTGAAGATACTATTTACCCTAAGATAAAAAACAACACCACTTTCCTCTTACCTGTTGTGCTATGTATACATGTCAATTATTTTTGGTGTGAGTTACTAAGGGTTGGAAATATCAGCGTCAAAGATATCTGCCCTTTGCTGGATTTAACAGATTCAGAGGGCACTTGGCTTTTTCAAACTTTAAAAAATCCTCACACAGTTAATCAAAAATAATCCAGATGTACTGTACCATTGCACAGGAGGATTATTACATCTACCAAAGGATGAGAGAGGAAAACCCCCAAAAGCTGAATAGGGCCCCTTTAAGTATTTTATTTTATACATTAGCAGGAAGACATCTTTACAGACCATATCTCAAACACCTGGAAACTCACACAAAAACAATCTAGATTGATAAAAAGCACTAGAGGCACACCATCGAGGGAAGCTTTAGCGACAGAAGACTGAATATAACCTGGAGAAACTCTTGTGACAGAAGTTGTTGCATTTATATATTGAAGTGCCACTACTACACACAGCAGGTGAAGTAAAGAAGCAGGTGGTGCTTGGCCTTATGTTCACACCATTACTCCACCTGACAGATTGAATTACTTCACCCTCCCGGCAAACATTATGCATGCAAAAATAAAGGTACCCAAGAACAATTTTTTTTGTTATGAGTTCAAATGAGGAGATACCAGCAGTTCATCGGGGAGTAGCCAAACTTCTAATGAGGAAAACACGCATATTATGCTGCACACATCATTAGAGGAAGAGTTAATTGTGAAGTTAAATTAGAGCAGCTGCTGAAATGATCAGTGTAAATACGTGAATATATAACAGTATCACTTCTTCCAGTATGTATTTCGTGTGTGCAACTGTTCAGTACATGTGGGTGTTCCTCTGTGTGTGTGAGGGTGCAACTAAAGCCCTGTGGACTTTTCACATAAGTCCCTCTTATGGCCCCGTAAAGCCTGATAGCCGACCGCCACGGGGTTAATTGGAGAATGCGTGTCTATGTACTTGGCTACAGCCGAGGTCGCAGGGTGTCATAACCCAGCTAATCAACATCAACTGCTTGCAAATTAGCAACACATGCTGCCTGGTTAGTGCCAGAGGTGGGGACAGACTCTTCAGAGCCTGACATGCAATCAATACCTTTTTATTTGTATTGTAAGCACTCACGGCCTGTTGTAATTTCAGCCATTTTTGTAATGCTATTGTTAAAAAAAATAGCAGAATAAAGTATAATTGATTGACATTCCCTTTAGAAAATCAGCAGGTTTGAAAGATCTGTCACAGTGCAGATAACAACTGCTCCTCTCAGTCAGATGCAGAGCTGAGAAGAGGCCCCTTGTCATTTAGAAATTATGCAGGGATGAGTCCCAGAGCACATTAAACATGTGTCAAAACCATGAACAGCCAGTAGCCCTGAGCCCCCTGGTTACCACTCTGCCTACTGAAAGCTGCCCAGATGGGTACTTAATAAACACCAGAAAATACGACTTGGAGGTGAATCAGCACTCGAGTTCCAAACAAAACCCCAGCATGGATTTTAAAACACTTTACACTGCTACCATGTAAGGTAAAAAAGAGGCAGTTTGCATGTGGCACAATGCTCAGTTGTTGAGCGATTTGAAAACCACACTGTCCCCTTACTGCTCCTAATTAGCTCCTCGTAGTCATGATTTAGTTCTGGACCCCAAATCCCCCTGTTCCTCCACCGGAGACCATAAATCTGCTTAAAGCCGACCCAGTCAGAGCGGGGCTGGCTCGCAGAGGTCCGTGTAGTGTAGCGTTTTATTTTACTTCCACACAAATTGCTAATTTCATTTGCAGAATAAGTAAACAACCTCTGTTTTCCCCTCCGTCAATCCGGTTGGAAACATGATGAAATATTGCATCTTCTCAGGAGTGTTTTGACAATTTAGAGCGGTTCTGATTTACTGGTAACAGGCTGCCATGTTAGACTTGGCAGTGCGTTCAGTGTTGAGCTGCTCTGGGCCGGGGGGGGGGGGGGGGGCGGCACAGACTGACTGACTGACTTAAAGCTTGCCTCAGCATCCAGCTGGATCTGAGCTCATCTCCCCGCTCTGACTCAAGCCCGAGCGAAGAAGCAGATGACGCGTTTGTGTGAGGGATCGGGAGAGGTGCATTTACAGACATCATTAATATCTCCGTGCCCTGTGCGGTCACATTGTTGGAGTTACACATCATCAGTCAGATCAGGGAGAGCGATGCTTAGTGGCTTGAGTCGTTTTTAAGACTGTCCCATTAGATGATGCTCTTAACTACAAACAAAATGTTGACATACTAAGCACAGTTTCTGCTAGCTGCTCGCTCAAATGTTGGATCTATTGTTGTCAAGTAAGTGTTTTCATCACCTGTTTTGAATAAAGATTGTTTGCAGGCTCTGACTGTTAGAGATAGTCTCTAACATAATTCAACAGTCAAAGCCAAAAGTAGAACATGAGCAAGATCCTGTCAGAACAATGTTTGTCATTTTCACATTTAGATATTTCTAAATAGTGGATTTTAAGTGCTTTTCTCATTGAAGTGGGCAGAGTTCTAATCGAAAAGCTTATGACACCAATCAGAACAATTCAAAATGTCAACAATACAAGATTTACTTTTTACCCTCACATTCCTGATGAAAACTAGCTTGGCAAACTTTACAATTGTCTTAATGTGTTTTCCAACTTAATGTTTGATTGTTATTTAGTCAAATAAAGATACACCTAGCCAGCATAACACTCTTAGGTCCCTCGGGGGCAGGAGAGCAAGATGTAATCATGACAGTGACATGTAATCGGCATGGGAACAGAGCTTCTGGGCTGGAAAACCAAAGCAAAGGTCAAAGGCTAAAAAGCTCCACACAGCTGCAGAGTTTGGTGATAATGGTGATAGGTTTGTCAAAAATGGTACCTTTCACACTTCACATAGTCATTTGACCCATCGTTAATATAAAAAATATAGAAATGTTGCTGCTTTGATTTGGGGATGTCTGCTCCAGTTGGTTGTAAACGATCCTACAAATAATTTACTAAATTCACTGAAACTCTTAAAACCTGCCAATAAACATAAATACATGAAAATAAGTACATAGTTTGACATGAGTTGAGTCCATGAACTAACTCAGGGATGCAATTATTACCCAAAATGCGCATTCATTGGCTTACATTCACGATAATCACTGTATTTAATTATTGTATGATATATGGACAGGCCCTCCTTTTGATTAATCATAAGATGTATGGATTTAGGTTGAGTGGTTCTATTGAATTTAGTTGTAAAAAGATAAAGATGGAAGTGTTTTCTTACATTATTATCCAATTATCATTATATCCATGGCAAAAGGGTCTTTAAATTACAATAATGTTATTTATTGCAACTTTTTCTGGGATAATATGTGATATCCATCAGAAGCAGTTATTTTGACATGCCTACTAACATGTGCCACCATATTCGACTGGTCATACCAGACCAAGTAGGGTTATAGCAACACAACAGTTCCTAGTGTATTAAATTGCACAAGGATGAGTTTTTATTACCAATGATCTCAACCTTTTTATTTGTAACTGAAAGTTGCACTATGCTCTATTTCAAAGGTGTCTTGTAAAAGTTACTGTGCATAAAGTAGTCTTGCTTTAAACCCTGACAGAAACATGACATTTATGCAACACATTAGCGTGACGTCTGGCTGCTGTTCTGTTTTTGTCAAGACCCTCGCAGGACAACTCGAAGTGCCCCCCCACCAACAGGTGCCGCTACTATTCTCTGTGTACACTGCCCCTTCACCATGAGGATTGCATGTTACAACAGAGCACTGTGTTCCGTCCCTGGGTGTGTTTTTGTCATTTTCAGACGTCAGTTATCTTCCGCGGAGCCTGAAATTACAAGTCGTGACTGATTCGCACGCTCTCCGGTTGGCATTGATACCCCATCTCGTAAGAATAGGCGTATATCAGCCCTTAATTTGGCACGAGTGTAACCGATCTGTTTTATCGCCACGCTTGGACGGCATGAGGTGTCAAAGCAATCAACGATGATGGAAACTAATCGCATTGATGAGCGCATGGCCGTGTAACTTCATCTCCAGCCTGCACATGCCTTCCTGTGGATTTACCCTGATAACCACCTTCATAAACTAGTGCTGAGTGCATAAAAAAAACACATATATCCAAGAGGCGTTGCGAAAGGCTCATAAACGGTCTATATTAATAGCCGGCACTTTCAGATGTCGGTATTTCATTTGCACGGGATGCAACCCGGAGGTATTCTGGGTAGTTTGCCTCCTACAACACTGGCATGCTGTTCGCTCCATAGCGCAGACATATAAACCTTCTCCTCAACCGCCCAGCCATGTGTTTATCCTGGATTAGGTCATTTGTATCCTTACACCTTGGAGGCCTGCTTTTAGCAGCGAGGCTGAAAGTGAGAGAGGGCCCTGTCTGAAGTATTTTCCCATCCCAAAAATGGTCGTACGGTGAAAGACGCCGTGTGTGGCTGCTGTCAGCCGCTCAGGTCTTGCTCGCGTTGTTTGTTTATGTGACAGTCATGAGTGGCGTGCCGCTTCACATCCAAACATTGTGTGTGTGTGTGTGTGTGTGTGTGTGTGTGTGTGTGTGTGTGTGTGTGTGTGTGTGTGTGTGTGTGTGTGTGTGTGTGTGTGTGTGTGTGTGTGTGTGTGTGTGTGTGTGTGTGTGTGTGTGTGTGTGTGTGTGTGTGTGTGTGTGTGTGTGTGTGTGTGTTGTGGTGTGTGTGTGTGTGTGTGTGTGTGTTGTGTGTGTGTGTGTGTGTGTGTGTGTGTGTTGTGTGTGTGTGTGTGTGTGTGTGTGTGTGTGTGTGTGTGTGTGTGTGTGTGTGTGTGTGGTGTGTGTGTGTGTGTGTGTGTGTGTGTGTGTGTGTGTGTGTGTGTGTGTGTGTGTGTGTGTGTGTGTGTGTGTGTGTGTGTGTGTGTGTGTGTGTGTGTGTGTGTGTGTGTGTGTGTGTGTGTGTGTGTGTGTGTGTGTTAAAGGTCCACATTCATCCACTGAAGCCCGGTGGCGGCCAGCAGCTCGCCAAATGTACAACAGAGCGCCTGTTGTGTTTTGGTCTGAGCTGCGTCAGCTCCTTCGGGGAGAGACGTTAAAGAAATGCCTCGGACATGAATCCGATTTCTGTGTGCAACGTGTCGTCCTCCCCAAGCTCCGATTCTGACGATGCCGAGTCAATCATGAGCCATTTGACTGTTTGTTTGCACAGACTTAACAAAAGCCCTCAAACTAAACAGCTGTGCTCTTTAGAAAAGGTTGTATTGTCTTAAAGCCTGTCTTACCACTCATCCCTGATGCCAAGCCTCGGGAAAAGGAGCATTTTAACTGATTAAATCGACATGCCCACTGGGCGATCATTAGCATGATGGATTAGATTACGCTGACTCGTAAAAATGCTGACATGTTTTGAAGAAGCTACAAAAAAATGTGTAAGATGTAAGTTACATGTTGTCAGAAGAAAACCGGAGGGTATGTGAATATTTCTTGATGTAGCAGAAAGTGGGTGTTTTTAATCAGGTTGTTTTCACGCCAAATAATTACCTTACTTAGATTAAAGCAGCAATATGAAAATCACTGTAATTGCCTTGACGATGTAGCACATAATTACTACATAAAAACCTGTGATCCTGAAATACTTCTTTTAAGGTTAGGAGAGATTCTATCAACCCAATCATCCATTTGAAGTAGATTTAATTTACAAAGTCAGGACAGAAACATGGCTGCCTCGAATAGCAAGAGGAAGTATTGATTTATTTCTGTTTTGAGTTATTCTCAGCCCAAAGAAAAATCACAACTTTATCAAAAATGTCTGCAGTGTCTGATCGCTGCAGTTATGTCTTAATTTAAAACTGGCTGAACTCCGAGGCAGGGAAGTGAACGCAGTAGGGGAGAGACTGATGGTTGAAGGCTAGAGGAAAATAAACAAAGGGAGAAAAAGTAAGCAAGCATGTGCTGCTCTCCATTTTTAAGGGGAAGATGTGAGCGCACTGCAAGCCAAAAATCTTACATCATTTCAGTTGTTAAATCCTATTTCTGTCAAGTGAAGAAATCTGTCTGTAGAAAACCCCAATGCAAACTTATTTTAAAGGGTCCGTACTATGCTGTTTTTGGTTTTCCCTTTCCTGTAGTGTTATATATACGTTCTGCCTGAAACGCCTCGATTGCACTCCTTTGTTTACTTCCGTGATATAATGAAATCACCATGTCACACTCGCACTTCTTTTGGCTAGCACTCCAACACATTGGCTAAGGGACAGGACATCTCCAAGCTGTTGACCAATCTAAAGCTAAAAAGACTACAGACACTGCTTTGGATATTGTTACTACGCAAGGACAAGTACTTGAAGTGGTTGCCTGTTATAAATACCTTGGTATCTGGCTTGATGATTGTCTCTCTTTTAAACTTCAGGTCAATAATCTGCTTAGAAAGCTGAGGGCTAGGTTTCTTTTTCAGAAACAAGTCCTGTTTCTCGCTTGAGGCCAAGAAAAGGCTAGTCTCTGTGACCTTTTGACCTGTGCTGGACTATGGTGATCTGGTCTATATGAATGCACCTGCCCATTACCTGATCAAGTTAGATGCTGCCTATCACAGCGCACTGAGATTTGTTACTAACTGTAAAGTATTAACCCATCACTGTACCCTGTATGCCAGGTCAGGTCTGCCTTCACTCACTGTACGGAGGCTCAGTCACTGGTACATGTTCATCTACAAAGCCATGTTGGGTAAACTACCTTTTTATATCTGCTCTCTGATCTCTCGATGAATTGAAAGTACATATTGCTTGAGATCTCATGATGTTGTTTTATTAAATGTGCCAAGTGCTAGGACTGTCTTAGGGAAGAAAGCTTTTAGTTGTGCAGCTCCACTAACTTGGAACAGTCTGCAAACATGTTTAAAACTGAGCACTTTGGTTCCCCTTCATCATTTTAAAACTCAGCTGGGTGACATGCTGTTTGATACTCATGGTACCTGTCTCTGTAAATAGAGTTTGTAAACTGTACCCTGTACATTATGTTGTATGTCATCCTTATTGTTGTTCTGTTGTTTTTATGTTACATGTGTAACTAATGTCCTGCAGGTCACCCTTGAAAAAGAGATCTTTTGATCTCAAGGGGCTTCACCTGGTTAAATAAAGGCTACACACAAACAAACAACAGAGCTGACCAGCTAACCAATCAGAGCAGACTGGGCTCTGGTTTCAGACAGAGGGTGAAAAGAGGTGCTGCAGAGCAGACAGTATGAGAAAAATAAAGAGCTTTTTGAACATTAAAGCATGGAGACATGTCACAGGAGAGGCACAGAATATAAATATGAACCTGAAATGAGCATGATAATTACGTCCTCTTTAAGTAGGTTTTTTTGGTGACATTTTTCTTAATATGTAATCATCTGGCTTCCTCTGTCCCTTAGACAATCCCTATTGTATGTGGCACTGCTCTGGGTATACGGGAATAATTGTTCTCTTTTTACAGAATTTCTCAAAGTAAAATCTTGTAAGAATGGACCAAATACATACAACTTTACTTGTCACTGTGCATATCATTCCCAAATGTATGCATTATTCATAGGAATGTAGCCTCAATCTTTAATCAGATTAGATCAAACGACTTGCAAACACAGTCAGCACGTTGTAAACAGTGCCTCCGAATATGCGGCTCCTCCAGTTTTCCGTCATTGTTTTTTTTTTTACAAGAACAGTTTTTCTCCTTCTCCCTTCCCCAGGTCCCTGGAGGTTAGATCCGTATTATATCTTCCAAATCCGCAGCTCGCTACGACGGCATAACTCTTCATGATGGCTGGATTTGGGCTAAAGCTGCTGTCAGAACAGGATATCTTGCTAATGTGTTGAGCAGGCCCTGTCCTGGAACAAAAGAGGAGGGGATACAGAAAGAGTGGATGAAAGAGTATAGAGCAGGAAGGAGAAGGAGAAGTCAGGAATACAGTGATAAAGTCTTCGTGGGTTTAAAGTGATGAATCTGTCGGAGATGATGCTTTGATCATGGATTCTTTCAGGACAGCACGGCTGTTTCTTCTCCCTCCCTGTCTCCCCTTCCCCTCTCTTTCTGTTTCTGGCCCTGACAGCCGTGCACAGCTGCAGCCACAGCTGTGCACAGCTGCAGCAGACCCTGCTCTTTATCAGCTTGATTGGTCACATGTGGTGTCATTACTTCCACCTTGTCCAGTGTGGAGGAGGATGGATGGGGGTGGAGAGTAGAGGTCGGGGGTGGAGTGGGCTTCCGGGGGCGGTGGTACCTGATGTTAGGCTTTAGCTGAAAGCCACATGGCTCTGTTGTTTGTGTTTGTTGGTCGGGCCCCCACTGTTTGTTTTTACTCTCTGTGCCCTCGAGGTCCTCCAGCGCACTGGGCCCCAAAATTGTGTTCAGTGCAACTCAATGTCTTTACTCAGAGGGGTCTTCTCCTAGGGTCAGATACACAGAGGGTGGGGGAAAATGCCCATTTTACATGATAAGAATACACAAACTAATATTTTCCTTACAATAAATGCATTCAACCAAGAAGATTCTAATTCAAAAAAGCTTTCAATGAGCCACGTTTTTTTATTGTTTTTGTATCGGCCAAGGTGCGGTTCATTATGTAAGGATTCATGTACAGATGGTCCTTAATGCAAAAAAGAAAACCGAACATGGTGATCCTGGTACAATTGTGTCCACAGCTGATGTTAAAAGTACCTTTCTGCGGATTGATATCACTGCTCATAACCCCTTGATCCTCCTTAGCAACGTTCGGTTCTCCTTAGCGGCGGTTTGTTAGCGAGAATCGACAACCTCTGGAATGTCCAAATTGACCAATAAGAATCGAGTATTCAACTAAGCCGTGTTAAAAAATATTTCTAATAGCTATCCGATGATCTTTGCTATTTTCCAGACCTAAAAAAATGCCAAACCTTTTAAAGTCTTAAGAGAGCTTAGCACTCACTTTAAGTCATCAGTTTGTGGAAGCAGATTCTGAAAATGTGTCAAACATTTTTTAATTAAGAAGGCAGTATTTTGATAGACTTATAGGCATGTTTAGTGTCTTGTCCAGACAGGTATTAAACAAAAAGTTTCTGGTCCTAGTTGAGCAATCAGAACGGCAAAACAAAAAATGCTTTTGTGTTTGTCTGCAGTGATCCATGCTAACACTCATTGAAATATTGATGTATCTCTAAAGTGAGAGAAAGGAGAATCTGTACTGCCTCAATCATTTATATTGAATTGTACTGTATTCTCTTTAGCAATGCTCTTTTCTAGTTGCTTGTGCTCAACAGCTTTTCACATGTTATAACTTTTTTATGAAAGGAGAGTTATAGTAGAACACGTTAATCCCAAGATGAACACTTCAAAAATCTTTGGTAGACAGTTGGCCTCAGTACTGTATCAAAGACTTGCACAGTTCTGAGAGCTGATCCATTGCGTGGTCAGAATTTACAGCCATGTTTACTTATATTTCGATCAATACTTCCTGTTGATTTCCGACTCATTTTCTCAACCAATACAACTTGTTATGGTGTGGATAGCTTCAAAGTTCAAGGTGCTTTATTGTCAAACTAACATAGCTACAGAGTAATTATGTCGTTGAAAATCTTAGGTCACAGGCTTCTCCAACAATGCAACACAATACAGACAAGCAGACAATATTAAAACAGTATTAAAATATACTATATTAAAAGTAATACAAAAAGAAAAATAGTTTTTAAAAAAGTGAGAGAAAGAAAAAAGTGGAATAGTACAAGCTATTGGAATGATATATTAGATAAATAGATACATAATTACTAAGTAGCAGATGAATGTTATGGATGTTGTTACAACAGTTCAGGTGTTTAACAGTCTTATTGCCTGTGGGATGAAACTTTATTGAGTATTTGAAAATTCTTATATTTATATTTTCTTGCATTTAAATACATTGCCCAGGTGATTCATCTGCCTTGGTGTATTTTCTTTAGGCAATGCTCTTATTCGCCGGTGTAACCCAAGACCAAAAGGGTTTATAGAGAAATAAACGTAGATTTCTAAGTTTTTTAATTAAACTCAGGTATTGCATTGGCACTAATATAAAAACAAAATGGAACAATACCCAGCCATACTGCTACCTTCCCATGGTTATGCTCTCTGATTTATCTTCTGAAGTGAGATTAATTATAAGAAACCCTGGTACTCTCAACTGAGTCTACTTGCTTTGTTGACGTGGGACTTCTCTCATCCCTCCCTCCCACAAAAGTGTCTTCATATCCGGAGAAACCCCACCATACCTCGCACCCTTTGAGACACAGAACCTTTATTTCCCATCATCTCCATTTCCTTTTCTTTCCCTCTTGTACCACTTGTTGAACCCGGCCCCCGCGGTGTAGTGCCAACAGCTGCTACCACAGATCGCACTGACAGTCTCTGTCGTTGCGTAGCTGCCTTGAAGCAGTAAAAACAAAGCCGGTGACAAATAAGATCAAGACCGTAGTGCGGAGAAGTGTGTTACATGGAGGCTGAGTAACAAAGGGTTTCTAAGCCTCCGAATGCTGCGTAGACGATGCTAATTCTCTGCACATGTGCCGAGAAGTATCCCCCGAGCGCTAGATCCAGATGCAGATATACAAAGCTCTGAACTGGCCTGACCTCTCGGCGGCACAAGGATCTGCATCGACTCGCGCCCGACTCTGTGATCAGTGTGAAAGCATTACTGACGGGAGCGGTACGCCTATGACTCGAACGACCGAAACAAATGGTGACTGTACATCGGCCGTCATAGCTGAATGGCTGTCGAGGGACGAGGACGGCGGTTCTCTGTCTTTTTCTGTTCTCTCTCTCTTTTTCTCTGGGAGGACATGAAGTGTAGCAGCACACCCACCCCCCACCCAGAGGAACCAGTTTCCTGCTATGCCTCCGTGCTGAAATCAGATCCTAGCGTCTCTCCGGGCCTTGTTTTTCTTGGCAAGGGCCGTATACAGACACTCACACAGAACTCAGACCATTTCCACCATCACTACCTCTCTCTTTCCCCCCTCGTTCCTTCTCTCCACCTCCGCTCTCGTCTTTATAAATGTACAAGGAAACTAGGCCTTTAACCCTCCTCACCACCAGCAAACCAGTTTTTCACACCACCAGAGTCTGACTGATAAAGCCGTTGATGGCTCACAAAGTGTTGGAAAAACGTGCGATATGAGGATTGATGCTAGACTTCTCGCATGTTTCTCCAGACATTTTTCGGGGCTGTAATTTGAGCCCAACCCGTTCAGCCAGCACATATTTTAATGACATTTAAGCATCTCCAGATGTAATTTGAAAGAGGTCCAAACAAATGCCTCATGAGGCTTTTAAGATGATATGTTTTCCTTGCTTGCAGAGGAGCGATGCAGCTTGCTTCAGAGATAAGTCGAACAGTACATTTGCTCTTTTTCAGCTTAAGGCTCGTCTTTGTCGGGCAGGGCAGCATTCCACTGAGTTCATACACAGGTTTTTTTCCTTCACTTCCTCCAGCTCACTATCCTTCAGCTCGGCCCTAACATGACAGCATGTGAGTGATGCAAAGTAAGCTCATTGTTTTCCAACACGGCTCTGCGGCTTGTGGGAACAGGGTTGTAAAGAGGCTTTGAATGACAGAAGCGTGCACTCTGGTCAGTCTGCTCATTGTCGTCTGGTGTTTACATGCCTTCGGCCCTCACACCACTGCCATGGCCCGAGGCAGTTTAACTGCAGAGCCGTGAGTTAGGGCCATGTGTTGAAAAGGTGCTCTGTCTCGTGGAGCAGCGCTGAGTATGTGTGCTTTTCATGGATGGGTACACAAGGCTCACATTCCCCCCGCCTGTCTGCTTGTGTTTGTGCGGTTATGTGTGTGTACGCACATAGGGAAGAAGTGAAGGGGGGAGGACTACAACAACAAACTGGGCTCATCAGTGACATTAAACAGTCCCATATTTCGGGAAGAAAGCAAACACAACTGGCTGTTGCCCCGCATTTGCACTTACTACAAGTGCACGCAAGTCAGCCAAACCAACAAGGACATTAAATCCCAGTCCCTGATGGAAGTTTAGTTATCTCAGGCGTTCTTCTTCAAACCTACAGCAGAGCCCAAATGAAACCCATATGCCAATCGCACAGGCGTTGTGAGTCACCGAATCAAAAACTGAACCTATACGCTCTGATTTCTATTTGTCATGCAATGTTTTTTTGCCGCAGAGGAGTCAGGGCAGTCCTTTTGCTCCACGTCACCAAAGCAGACAGAGTTATCACACAATTACACTGACAAATGGATTAAATGTATTATGTCAACACATTTCACATAACTGTAGTTGAAAGCAATTATATTACGTTGGACCATATATTTTGTATTTAAGCTTAATGTTATTGCTTTCAACAAACCTTATACAGTTATGTGAAATCTGTTGAAACACATGTAATTAAAGTCAACATTAACATTGTTTCAGTGTAGACATGCCTTGTAATGCAGCTGACCCAGTCTTTACCTCCGTCCGCCTCGCCGGAGCCATCACGTGTCCGTCCGCCTCTCTGCTCATTATGCAAGGATACAGCTGAGCCTCCTTTTCTTTTTTTCCTCGTCTGGCACTGCATTTCTTTTGGTCCATGCTCCTTAATTTAATTTGGTTCTCAGCGGATGTTACAGCTTGATCTTTGCACATCACAATGTATCGTTGTAAAATGTTGTTGTTTTGCAGCCTTCCCATGGCTATTAATTAGAGGCGTGTGATGTGTGTGGAAAAGGAGGGGTATAAGGTGGGATGTGATAGTTGGGATGTCTTCTCAACCTACAACCCACCCCTCCTCTCCAGCCAAGGCCAAATTAAAAGCCTTTGCAACTTGCATTCACATTCAATTAAAAGCTCCCCTCAGTGGCCGCGGAGAAGCAGCTGCAGAGACTCCAGGCTGTCTGTTCTCCTCACTTTTTGCCAGGAAGGTCGCCTCCCGTTTGCACCCCCCCCCCCCCCCCCCCCAACCCCAACCCCAACCCCGACACACATTAGACACTGACACAGAACAGCTAAGATAGCGCCAACTAAAATCACATCCAAATGTTTACACGAGAGGCGGCGTCAGCGTTTCATCGCTCCCTTATCGCTCCGGCATAATATGGCGCAATTACAGAAATGATAGCATAATGTGGACAACAAGCCAAGCAAGAGGGGGAAGTGAGTAATGGCTTGTAAACAGATACTCTCTGGCCCGTGTTCTTTGATGGAAAAAGATGTACCTCAAAAGACCTGAATGAGCCCGTACGTAATTATGCGCCATTTGGTGATTTGAATGCTGGTCCGACTTTCCACATCAGAAGCTCCGATAAGACACATCACTATTATCATTACCTCTGATTGAGCTGTAGTTTGCACACTGCAGAATCAAACAATGAGTCTCCTTTTTCCGTCGTTTCCAGAGTGAATGCAAAGACAAAGTTTGGCAAAGAAAGCTCTGCTCTGTCTGTTTATATATAAAGATGGAAATGTAGTTGGTGGTCTAGAATTTGAAGAGTAGAATGTATACAGTGTGTTAAGATTTGTAGGTGGGAAGCGTGCAATTTGAAACCACAATTACTCAAAAATAAGAGTTAAACATCGTCCTTAAATGCTTATTTAAAAGCCCTAAGAAGTTAGTCTTGTAGAAAAGTAAAGGCACTGGGGTGGCTGTGGCTCAGGGGTCAAAGGGAGTCTACCAATCAGTCAGTGGTTCAATCCCCAGCTCAGGCAGCCAAGAGTCATTGGGAAAGATACTAAACCCAAAATGTCTCCCCGAGGCATGTCGTCGATGGTTATTGAAGTGAATGTGGCTTTTGATAAATGTAATAAAAAAGTAATACTAATAATAATTTTAAAGATGTCCTTTTATGCTTTTTGAAGTTGTCCCTTTCCTGTAGTGTGTCATACAGGTTTTTGTGCATTTAAAGCAGGGGTGGGGAACCTTTTTCCTCTCAAGGGCCATTTCAATTTTTCGACATCCTCCGAGGGCCGTACAAATTATTGAGCTCTGCTTAAAAATACTAAAATCACAGCCCATTCATTTGGCCTTTCTTTCATGCTGTGCAAAGAAAAAGCAACCTCTTAATCCAGATATTTTACCATGACTCGCGTATGCACGATTGTGGCATGACCACCAAAACAGAAAGATATGGACAAAAGATGTGTGCAATTTAGTTTCCTATCCATGTGAATATGATTTAAGTGATTTTTTTTTTTAAATGTAGAAGTTCAAAGCATCAATCTGGTGCACTTTGAGAGCAACATTAAGAGATCTATGGATACATCTCTCAACACCCATATGAAACAGAACTGTAAGCAGATTTTCTTTTTCTTTATGGATATTTTACAAATCACTCCCCTTTCAAACTGTATTCTTGTTTATTAATAACGACTTTTTTTGACTGTCATATAGTATTTTATACCTGTTTACTTTATTCTCTTATTTTTTTTATAACTATAATGATCATATAAAGATGTGCCTTTACCTCACTGGTTGGAGAAAAAGCTTCTTATATTCGTTAGCATAGCTAGCTAACCAGATGCTAATAACAACAAAGTTATTGACTGTATGATCAGTGTGATGAGCAGATCGCCACTGGGCTTTCAACTAAAGACACAGCCACGCAAAAAACTGCGGCATGTGTACGGCTCCTTATGGGTACTGACATTTGTGACGTCCCGGCCCGGAGCGACGTCCTGGTGCTCTCCGGCAGCTCTAAACCCCTGTCGGACGAGACATATACCACGTGATGACACGTTAGGCTCGTGTTGTGTTCAAGGACCCTGACCTTGGCCAGGAAAAACAGGCACTCGCTTGTTTAATTATTTTGCGGTCTAGATTTCTTAATTTTTTTTCTTTTTTGCGTGAGTTACCTCGAGGGCCGTATCAAATTGTCTCGCGGGCCGTATACGGCCCGGGGGCCGGAGGTTCCCCACCCCTGATTTAAAGGGTCTGCAAAGGCAAAATTACATCACGATGTAACACTTGTACTTCTATTGGCTAGCACTCCATCATGACACCTCTTAGCAGTTGAACAATCACAACAGAGCCGGCCAGCTAACCAATCAGAGCAGACTGGGCTCTGGTTTCAGACGGAGGGTGAAAATAGGTGTATGAGACAGGCAAAAATAAAAAGCTTTTTGAACATTAAAGCATGGAGACATGTCACAGGAGAGACGCTATACAAATATGAACCTGAAAATTAGCATAATATGTCTTCTTTAAATTTACCACCAGTCCTTAAATCCAGAGACTTTCGAATGCATCCAGTCAAAGTTGGGTGGCCATGTCTTTTTGTCTGAGAGGTGAGCAGGAATGATAATGTGGTCAGCGATTGGCTTCCCAAGGAACTCGCCGACTTGCTGCGAGGGCGAGGGCCGTCTGATCCAGCCTAAATTTAAACCTGTGGACAGACGAGTCTAGCCAGCGGCCGGCCTCATTCCAGCCGCTGATCATCCCTGGCATGGAGAGAGAGAGACAGAGCGAGAGCCTCGGGCCTGTATAGTCTGTCCTCCTACTCCTCTCACTCCCTCCTCTGTTTTCTCCCTGCTTTGAAATTATTCTTTATAACTTATGTTCTCCAGCCTGCAGACTCTCCAGGAGTGGGCGAAAAAAGCTGTATATATTATAACACTTAGAGGGGAAAGATAGTGCTTCGGTGTTATTCAATGTCTCAGGACTGATTGTATTTTGTCATTTTTAACTTATTATCCACAACAAATACACTTGGCTTCGTTCTTTATAACAGTGATTCAATTTGTACCAAAGCTGTTTTCATTTGCTTTTATGAACACCTGGGAGGATGTCTCCCAGAAGAAAAGTACACAGAAAACCTCAGGCGCACTGCAAGTGATACGTTTAATAGTTTCAGCTGCAGCACAATGGTTTCTTTGGAACAGCAGTAAATAAAATATGTACTTTAGCAACTGCGGTCATCGTCGCCATGCCTGAGCAAAAGAAAAGAAAATATTTGATACCAAAATAGCATCAAGAAAGAAGATTTGCAGTAAATGATGTCCTTACCAATGACTTGCTTCTACCTTTTGAAGTATGAGTAAATTGATGACCCAGACCCATTTTGCTGGACGTACTTCTTGAAAATGTTGGCTCCCTCCCCCTGATGTACTCGCACAGCCTTTCCTTATCTCTCCTCTAAATGCTTTGGCTCCACAAATCATGTAATAGTTGGGCGAGTCTGGATGGAAGATTGAAAAGCATACACAGATGTTCACAGAACAGTGCTGCTATTATATGCTACATTTGTCTACTTGGTTTTATTGGCGTTCTGAGAATCGATGCCGTTTGTATCACACTGGAAACAAAGCTTTGAGTGCTTCCTAGTGCTCTCAAATGCAGCAGATTTGAGCAGAGTCCCACATGGCTTGTGCCTTGCAGGGCTTAGCTAAGCCGTGGAGAAAGCATCATCTGGGAGCTCAACGGACCTCACAAGGCAGACAAGATATGTTTCCATTCTGACTCCGTCCAACTCGCTTCTGTCCTTCCTTCCTTTCAAGCCTCTTGTCTTTCGGTCCCATCCTCCTCTCGCTTCATTCCTCTCCTCCCTGTAATCAGGGCCCTTTGAAGTGGGCCAAGGAGACGGATTAGAGTGGGACCTGCAGGGTCTTTGACCCAGGGTGAGCCGGGGACGAGTAATTAGACAGGGAATTAAGAGGAAGCCCAGCCCCTCTCTCTCTGTGTGTCTCATGAATTGTGTGCCTGCTGTAGTGGAACCATGCGGGGGCTTTTCTGAGCTTTTTCATTCTACAAGTAGCATTTTTATTGTTTTGTAAGGCGGCAGAACGTGTTCATTAACACAAGCAATACACCACAGACACACATCGAGGCAATGAATAGCTGAATTAAATACCAGAATTAAATATTTAATAGAATATTTTTATTAGCTATAAAAAAGAAAATATTTTATAGATCTGAAAAGCAATTTCCATGTGTTTAAAAACATTATAGAATTAATTGAATTTGCGCTTTTTCTTCTTCCTTTTCCAATTTATTGGTTATCCAGCATTGAAATAGAAGTAGCCGTGCTTTTTCCCATGTAATGTCTTCCAAGGACACTAACAGTAACTTTGAAAAAGTGAAAGTAATGGTAGAAGTTATGGTAACAATTGCCACAATACATTATATTTGCAGCAGTGTGTGTGTGTGTGTGTGTGGTGTGTGTGTGTGGGGTGGTGTGTGTGTGTGTGGTGTGTGTGTGTGTTGTGATGTGTGTGTGATGTGTGTGTGTGTGTGTGTGTTGTGTGTGTGTGTGTGTGTGTGTGTGTGTGTGTGTGTGTGTGGTGTGTGTGTGTGTGTGTGTGTGTGTGTGTGTGTGTGTGTGTGTGTGTGTGTGTGTGTGTGTGGTGTGTGTGTGTGTGTGTGTGTGTGTGTGTGTGTGTGTGTGTGTGTGTGTGTGTGTGTGTGTGTGTGTGTGTGTGTGTGTGTGTGTGTGGCGTGATGCCCAACCAGCTGAGACCAGGCACTGTTATTAAACAGAGAGCGTCTGGAGGAGCGCCCACATGGCCAAATAAGGACATCCAGTCGCCCGCTCCGTCGCCCTGAGGGAGACGATGAATGAACCCAAAGCAACTGGCCGACAAGTGACATGAACATTCTGCGCTAAAGGAACACACTTAACATTCTCCATCTCTCTTTTCTCTCTCCCTCTCTGCAGGTAAGAAAGATTTGCTGTGTGCTAAAAAGCCTCTATGATCTGCCATGTAAGTAAAGTGCCACAATGTGAGGCTCTCTATCCTGTCCTCCTTCCTCCTGACATCTCTTTGCTGTGTGTATTTGCTGGTAGGAGTGTGTGAGATCCCCAGGGTACCTGTTGTTGTGACAGGCTCTTGACTTGAGCGGCGTTAGAAGATAGCGCTTCAATTGTAATCTGGGAGCTCCCATTCCTTACCCTGTGTCATGCTAATAATGCAGCGCGTCAGTCAAACCTGGCCGCTGATTGTAGGCATAAGCCGGTGCTATCTCTCCTTCCTTTTTCTATGGTGCTGACGATACAAAAGGAGACGTGGTATTGGCTGTGCGATAATGGAGACTTAACCTGTATTGACTTACTGCTTTGCATAATCCTTAAACTAGTGGTCACTTCCAGTTGGGAGCGTGTGATTATTACAAGTTATCAGCACAGAGGTAAACAGATGAGTAACACTTGGCTGTAATCCTTACTGAGGGGCAGCGAGCTCAGGTTCTAAGATAGATAACAAGGTTAAGAAATGAATGAAATCGTCTTTACAGTCAGTCAAAAATATGAGTGTTTGACTTCCTTTTGTCATATTCTGCAGCTTTACCGAAGGAAGTTTGTGTCACCTGAAATGATCACTCTTTCTATGTCAGTCTAGAGAGATTCGTCAGCTGTAAATGTCCTAAATGTAAAGGGAACACAGATTGTATCCCTACAAAAGGACACAGGAGGCTTTAAATGGTTAAAGAGAGGTGGGTGCTGGGTTTTTTGTTGTTGTACGAAGACCACTAATACCGAAACACACCTCCATCAGCACCAACACACACACACACTTCCCAGTGAACCCATAACTCTTGCTTACATAACCCACCTGCCTTTCGCCGACCTCAGCCACATCTTGGCAGCAACAGGGAGCGGAGGAGGGCTGGATGACAAGGGGCCGTAAAAGATAAGCCTGTTTACTCTAACATTGTGGGGGAAGTTGTAGACATCCTTATCATTAACAATGAACAAAGTCAACAATGGGAAGAGTTGTGGTAGTCTGACAACAAAGAATACAAAAGGAGGAATCAATGTTTAGAAAATAAATAGGGAAAAAATAACGAAGTTGTTATCACCACAGGACAACAGTCAAACTGAATACTTGACTACAGAAACTGGCAGATACAGTTGTTGCACAGCACAGTAGCGTGGCTGGTCAAGATTCAACCATGACGTGGTGGTAGATCGCAGGCAAAGCTGTAAATCCCGGTGGTGCCGTCTATGCATAACCTCAAAAGCTGAAGGGGAAATGACTGCTCTACCAGAACACGTCTTTCCGTTCAATAAGGTGCCAAGCGCAGGAATAAGAGCACGCGACTTGTAAAGCCCCCTTGTTAATATTCTACATTTTGACCTTTCATCTTGCCGCAATTCGAACCCGAGGACATTCCACTGTGACCATATTCTATCCCTGCGTTGCCTGTTATGGCTGACATCATCACTGTTTTGCCCATTAGGTTTGCCTTTCTTGAGAAGAAACGGCTGCGTCACCCAGAGACCGCGTTGAGGGTGTATTTCGGTTCCTCGGTTAAATAGAACATTTGAACTCGGTTCTCCAGAGGGCGAGCCAGCCCGACCGTTGGGATCGAGAAACGGAGCAAGTTGTGCAGTCTCACATTCAACCTCATTTCCCTTCCAAACCTTCATCCACTTTGGCCAGACCACACATCCTTAGCCGTTGATAGTTCTGCTGGCTTGCTTATGTTATCCTCCACATACAACCACGCAGTCACGACCTCAGATAGAGATCACATTCAGCCTCGCTTGGCTTCGAAACACCCTCAATTGCATTTAGGGTTTACAACCGAGCAGAATTGAGGTACCCCTCAGTATTTCTAAACAGTTATGTTACACATTTGCTCAATTCAATCATCTGAAATAATTTTTCTGGAAGGTCAACAGAAACATGGCTTTCGAGTAGATCGAATTTGCACTGCACTTTTTAAAGTCATGCTATTTCTGCGGTTTGGTTTAGGCCGGGCTGCCAGAAAATATGCTCAGTGAATGAGTTGAGCAGAAGGTTACAAAGGGCTGCAGCAGGCCCTGATAAAACTTCATGTGGGCAGCTGGTAAAGTGCAAAGCCTGGCCCTTTTAGGACTGATAAATCCAGGCCTCTTTTGAGGTGTTAGGCCAACCAATAATGGTGGCGGTGGCAGTGGTTGTGTAAAAAAGGTCATGGTGGAATCGGAGATCCTGTCGTGCAAGTTTTTGGTCTTTTAAAATATAATTATACCTCATGAGGATGCATGCAGTGCAACTTCTACGTCTATATGAAGAAAAACAGATGGACACATTTATTATTAGATTGGAGAAGACAAACAAATTCAGAGGCACATCAGTCCAGAAGAAATCGGCTATGAATTCTCAAGGTAGCTAATCAGATTGAAATAGCTTTTTTGTTGTTCTGTTTACTTTGTTTATCTCCTTTTATAATTGGTTTGGGCAAACTTCTAAGTTATACAGAGTGGGTCGAGACTCTGTGTCGCTCACCGTTTGAAGCCGAGAGGCCGTGCTGGGAGAGCAATGCCCCGTTATGAGACGAGAAGCGAGAGGTGAGGGTGGTGATGGAGTTGGGGGCTGATTTGCCATGTGATACAGAAAGAGGTGATAATGAGCCTCGTTTTAGCCTTCCACATTCCCCCCTCGCCAACTCTTCACACTACCAGTGCCATCTGCTGCTCTGATTGTGCTTCGTCTACAGTACCAATGACGATCTGGCTGGCTGCCTTTCCTCTCTACTCTGGGTTGTCTGGTCGAATAAACATGTGTTCTTCATCAACCTCTCTCTCTTACTACTCCATTGTATTCATTCCCAGTTTTCCTTCCATTATTCTTTCTCTTTCACCAAATCCCCTCAATCAGCCGGAGTCAAGTAAAGATGCCAAGAGGGGAGCATTGGCTGATCAGCTGATGACTTTCAAAAAGGGTCAGAGGAACGGGGTTTTCAGCTTGGCTCGTGATGAGCTAGCAGCTTCAGCTCATCAGGGGTGAATGATGGCGGCGCATTGGCATCTATAGAGGTGGGGGGCGAGGCATCAACATGAAATGGCAGCAAGTCATAACTAGCTGGCAGCATACTGACAGTTCTGGCTCAAATGCCACTTTAGCCTTCAAATCTGCCAAATCAAGCTTCAAAAGTCAGCGACGCGTTGCTAGTTTAAGCCTTTCTGAAATGAATGTGGGGTCACTGACATGTATCTGTAAGAAGATCACTTGAAAATGAGCCAGACTGTTGTAACTAAGAGAGTCTGGGTTTAACAAGAGTGCCAACACAGTGAGCTGCCTGCCTTTAATTTCGCCCGGTTGGACTGCAGCACAGCTGGAGGGATCTCCGTTCGCAGGGTACAAATCTTCTTCCCGTACATTGTGTAAGCCCCCCCCCCCCCCCCCCCCCCCCCCCCCGCAGAGCAGCTAACACACAAGGGTGCATTCCTCTAACCCAGGGCAGGGATTGGTCCGAGGATCCTTAACCCTATTTAAAACCCTTCATGGAGCAAGCTTTGGATCAGGTGGAAGTTGCCCAGGCAGAAAAATGTGTTTGTGTGTGTCTTTTGCTCTCTGTCTTTAGGAGGACCATGGCTCGTTCAACAAGTTTGACCCGACTGAAGAACTTAACCCTAACCCTAGTTTTTGGTTTAAGGCCTTGTTATGATATCTTTACAGTTGTACTTGGTTTAAACATTTTATAATTCATATTTATCAATATATCTTAGTTTTTATGTTAAAGAGTCATTCAAGCATTTCAGTATTGTACTTATATGAGATTTGGGGGTTACAAGAGGCATATTGAACAGATAATGGCCAGAAATGGTGACGGCAGAGGTGAGAATTTCCTGATCTTTAATTGCTTTTGGTAAAGTGCCAAAAACACTGCATCCCACATCTCCCATAATGCATTTAGATAATATTTCTTAAAAATACAATCATGTGTTTGGGCCGTGAACAATGTGCTTTCACGTGCCTATGTGGTTCAGTGTGTATATGTGCTGCACTATCCACAGGCTGCTTGTTAGTACAATGTCAGACGGGTCCATCAGTGACATCCCTTGCTGTTCCGTAGGCGAGCCTTGGGTTTATAGCTGTTGTATTTTAAATCCGTATTTAATGTGTATAAGCACGCAGTGGGAGATATTTCCTTGACCTTGTATGGCTGCTTTGCTGAAAAACACATGTGAACCCAAACTTTCTAACACATCCTTTCACACATTCTAGCACTGTTTTTGTTTCATTAGCCCAACTAAATCTCAGCAGTGGAAGCTGACCTTCTGGAACTGGCAAACTCAATCAACAGCTAGAAAAAGTTAAGAACAAGACTTTCCCCTCGTCACCTTTTGCTCTCTTGCTCTGAGATGAAAAAAATCTAATTCAATTAGCGGGTGCAAGGGCAGGAGGGGTGTAGAGAGTGAAAGACGGAGAGAACTCAAGGCCGGATGGGGCTAATCCCGGCGCTCCTTATCAGTGCCGACCTCTGGGAGCCTGTATGTGGATTCTTATCCTCCGGGGGCCTCCTTTTTGGGGGGAATGCCTTTTATTCCCCCGTCAGATCAGACTTCAAAGGCGACGCAGGGAATGGTGGTCAACGTTTCTTTTATTACCAGGAGCTTTACGTTAATCTGCGATGAGCACACCTGATGCCCCTCCCCTCCCCTCTCCAACTCCAACAAACCTTTCCCATCTTTTCTTTGCGCCAGTGGAGCTAAGTGCTGGCTAATCTTGGTATAAGAAGACCCTAATTCCTTTAGCAGTCGGGGCTCGTATACTCCTGCACGGCTACCTGAGGCCTGGATACATTCCTGAGCTTGTTAATTTGTTAATCAGAGATGCGTTTGAGGAGAGGCCTAGCAGGGATAAGAGGATGAGTCAGAGAAGTTGTTAGTCAGAGATTAAGTTACAAACTTTGACCTATGCATTAGGGCATTTATGACATATAGAGACATAAATAGTGGTTGTTTCTAAAACAGAGAAGACATAGGATCAAAATAATCTCAATCCTGCCTCTATGCTACTTTTCAAGATCAGTTTAGTTATTGATATGTTTTTGACTGGTTATGTCAGAATAAGCAAAATGTCAAAAATATTGAAGGGCATTTTCCACTCATGTCTTTTCTTAGACTCAACAATGTATTCAATTAGGAAGGTAATATTCAGTTGTGTTCCCAATTAGAATGCATAATCCTAATTATTATTAAACTCTGAATCTACATGTGGCACACAGTTTAACGGCTTTTAAAACACATTCAGGGTTTCAGAGAAATGTTTGAGAAAAGGGCTCTTTTATCATTCACACAGAAGTTGTAACGTGTTACTCAGAGTCAAAGAGTAACCCACGATTGTCGGCTGTAGACGCTCCTTCAAATAATAATAGCCCCCTCACTTCAGATCGAGGTTTGCATGCTGCAAAAAAAGCCACTAATTGGCTCGCATTGAGAGGTTTGAGAAAAGGCCTTTGTTGTACCAAGACAAGGACGAGTGGAGAAATACAACGGCAACAACAACGTAAGAGCAAAAGTCATTGTACTTTTGTAGGCCTTGCTGTTACATTTCTCTCAATGAATATATTGCTGTTCTGCGTTTTAGATTGCCCACATGGAGCTGTCTTTAATGCGCATCAGGTCACATGCCTACAACCACAGCACGAGACAAAACTTGGAACAGATGTGTACTTGTTTTTACCGGTCCATTGTAACAGCAAAATGAATTTTCCACTAACTTCATTTTGGGCGATCTGGCTCTCAGCAGCCTTAGAATTAAATTGCAGAGGGCCTTTGGGACAGAGAATATAACAAGAAGTGTTTGGCCTAACAGTGCCGATGTGAACTGCACTGCATGAGGCTGTTCTCTACTGTGTAATTCTTTCCCTGGGAATCTGTGATAGATAAAGATCGATGCGAGGGCTGGAACCACACCCCCCCTCTCAGCACCCGCCCTAACCTCTTGCTCCGGCACTCATTCCCTCGTTTTTTATCATTCTTCTCCACCCTTTTCTCTAAATCTCTATTCGTCTTCTCATGACCAGCGGTAATTACAGCAGCTCCTCAGCCTTCACCGGCAGAATGAGCTGTTTACACTGGGCCACTTGCCTCTGGCTGCTGTGGCCAGCCTCTTATTCCTCAATTGAGCCCAGTAGAAGTAGCCACCGTCACCAAAACACAACCAGGAGCGACCCAGTACCCATGAGCCCCGGCTCACCAAAAACACCCCACCCAGCCCCTCTCTTTCCTACTCTTTCTAGTGGCAGTGTGGATCTCTAGCACTCTTACAATTACATGTTGTAGTTACCTGTAAAAAATATGTAATCAGTAATCTGAGTATCACAATATAAAAGTATTCTAACTTCATTACTTTCCGTGGATTGCAATGATGTGAAAATGCAATGCAAATACATACAAGAGAAAGTAAATACAATAACATGTAGGCCTATAGTGTATGTAACACAGCAGAACAATGTGACCTTAGAAAAAAGAAGTCTATACATGTTTTAGTTTAATTCATTAATGTAAAGCAAACACAGTATTTGTATCAAAAACTGCTTTTAAAATAAATGATATTTAAATGAAAGTAGCCTAAATGAAAACAAAAAAGAAAATGCAGGCAGTACGTAGCGTTGTTATCCTAGCTATCCCCATCTTTTAAAAACAGTAATCTGATTACTTCTTGTTTTAATGTAAGGGAATACAGTAACCTTCTTTTGCATCATGAATAAGTAATCCTGTTACATGTAATCCGTTACTCCTCATTCCTGCTAGGGCTGCTTCGGGAAAAGCATTTAATTTGTGTGAGTGTAGAAAGGCAGGTCTCAGAGCTAATGGTTCCAATGCACATCCGCGTTCTCTGTGCCGGAGGGTAGAGGCAGAATGAAAGAAGGATCTCCCCTGTGTTGCAGAGGAGGTATGTTTGTTTACACAAAGGCAGCCGGGAGTGCTGTTTAAAGCCAGCACAGGATCCTTCAAGTCGAGCTGATGATGTGTTGCGTTTGGGCGCGGCCAATGGGAAAGGGGCGGGTGGCCGTTCTCCGTCCCTCGGACCCAGGTGCTTCCTGTCTGCCTGCTGGATAATGCACTAATGGTGGACCAAGTCAACCATGAGCTGTGTGCCGCTGCTTCTCCTGCAATGCCCTGTGGGACCAGCAAAAGGGCTCCAAACATCCAACAAGTTCTTTTTTTCTACTTCCCCACCTCCCACGCTTCTTGATTTTCTCTTGTAATGAAAAATAGATACATTTGTCCCAACCATCTGCAGAGAGAGTTAAAGGCTAAGCTTATTATTCCATTGTGTGCCCCCCCCCCCTCCCCCCCCTCTTCTCAGGTGTGGTCCGTTACAAAACGAATGCTAATATCGCCTGACAGTGCATTGTTGCGTTTGCTTTATTTTTTTCTGCATTGTTCTCCAAAGGAGCCCCGGAGTTGTACATGATAAAATAATCCCAAAACAAAGGAATATTCTGGCAGATGTTTTCACAAGCGAGAAGGGATTTACAAGTTGAAGTACCAGCTGTGGCAGTACCATAAAGTATTTATGTGCTCCCTAAAATATGCATTTTATATGTAACTGGAGCTGTTGTCTGTTAAAAGAGAGCAGGTCGAGCAGGCCGGGGTTTGTATCTGGATAGAGGCTCAGTTCTGTAAAAAATCTTTCTTGACTGCTGTCCATCTGGCTTTGCCCTCATGTGTAAAACACACTCAGGAGGGACAGAGCGACCCCTGGTGGAAACATCGAGGGTATACAACCTACAAAACCATTCTCTCAAAGCAGCTTTTCAAAATAGATAAGTCCAAGTGAAAGGAACCTGTCACTAGTGGCTGATTTTGTTTGTTGGATGGATCCTCACCGCAGTTACATTCATTCCCCTCGTTTTACTAGCTGACTCACTTTTCCCCCACCTGTCATGTTTGTGTTTTATGTCCAACACAAAAGCATTTAACCAACAAGTTCTGATTTACGACGAGTCTGAAAGGTGTAATTTGCGGTTCCCGGTGGAAGTTTTGGAGGAGAAAAAAAATGTGGGTGTCTCTTTGCTGTCAAATCATGCTGGGCCCAGGAGGAGCTGTGATCATTTGCATCCCCCCCCCCCCCCCCCCCCCTCTGACACCCGCAGGTTCAGACTGTTATACCTGTGGTGAAGAGAGGAGAACACATAGACACCTCCCCCCCCTCCCTCACCCCGCACCATGAGTCATCAGAGCAAAAACAAAATGTGTAAAAAAACATGGCCTGCGCTCCCAAGATTTATTCTCTCTTGGTTCCTAAAGAGAGAAGGTAAACAAGCTTTTAAATATGCTGCCCCTTCTGCTTGGAATAATATACAGAAGGAGCTGGAACTCTCAGATGTGATCACTATGGGGGAATTCAAGTCCATCTTAAAGGACAGAACAAGAATCCATTGGTCGATGTGATTCCTCGTATAACCCATAATTGAAGTCGTTTTAAATTGTGCCAGTTTTTAATGATTTCTTTTATTTGCATATTGACTGGTTGATGTGCCATTTAATTTGTGTTTTACGACCGCTGTATTTGTCTGCCTGTATTGTCTGTGTTTTATCTGTTGTAACTTTGTTCATGTTGCTCTTCTTGGCCATTTTGCTCTTGAAGGATTGTAATCTCAATGAGACTTTTTACCTGGTTAAATAAAGGATATATATAGAGTCTGTCTGACAGGACTAAGTGAACGGCGGTAGAAGCAAGGCAGTACATTAGTTGCTCGTAAAAAAAGATCTGATGGCACTAGTAGGCAGGGTATTGTCAGGTATGTCATTGGCCTCCCCAGGGTGTCTCCAATCAGGTGGTGTTTATTCCCAGGTACCTCCGTCTGTCCCCGTCCGACGCCAGGAGTCTGCGTCTGCTGATAAGGCCGAGACAGGGACTCAAGGTTAATACCAACAGTCTGGGAGACTTTTGCTTCAGGGTGAAGTTGTGCAAGAGAAACTTTATTCCTGTTTGTCCGTTGGAAAAGCAAAGTAAGTGTCTGCTTTACCCGAAAGCCTTGTGAACTTGTTTATGGGGCAGGAGCACTTACGATAATACTTTATTGTCAGATTCAGAGTCTGAAGTGTTTCTCGCATCACAGCAGCTCAGTTTGGAACATCAACAGGACACATATTAAAGACTAAACACAAGAGGAACAAACCTTAGCAAAACATCACTGAAGAGAAACATGCCCTCGTACATTTGACCTAAGCTCTGTATTCAATTTGAGGATTGACTGGCGCACAAAAGGATGCTTCAGTCTGACCTTATGAAATCTCAGGACCTTGTATCTCAGATTTGATGGGAACAATTCATATTCACTGTTCAGTGCATGGTTGGGGTCAGAGATAAAGTTGTATGTTATTATGATTCATAGAGTCTCAATATATCATGCAAGAATGATGAAATAAAAAGTGTTATTTCTCTTTGGAAACTAAATGTCAGTTCTCCATAAAGCGCCTATTCTTTGCCGTCTAAAAACAGCGCAGACAGAGTGGTTCTTTAAGGTCATACCCTGCTTGACCCTGAGTCATCATACGCCTTGGTGTGAGCAGTGAGCTGAGCAGTGACTGGCCAAGGACGTTTGTCCCCGTCCTCCTCACTGCGTCCCATCCATGGCCCTCTGTTCAGGACTTTGACCTCTGACCCACCTTAAGGCTGTCTTCCAACTTTTATAGACATGTATGTGATGTACCGCTGGGAAATGTTGACATTAAAGGCTTTAATTTTCCACCTGAGTGAGTTTAGGGATTTTTATTTAGGTTCTGAGCCGGGCTAGATGTGCAGATAGGGGAGAGACGCTCCGGGAGCAGCTGTGGAAACAGAAGATAGCGAGTGAGGAAGTGAAAGGGATTTGGTGTGCAGCTCTGCAGAGATGGAAGTTTTAATTTCCTCGGGATAGCTCAGGCTGTTTGAACAGGTGGGCCAGCCCCCCGGGGTCGTAAAACGCTGCGGCCCCTTCTCATGTTGTCCAGTTAGTGCTCTCTCCCGGTGGCGTCGCATTCTTCAGCCTCTGGAGCACAGAGCTTTCTTCCCTGGAGAGCTCCAAGGAATACTCGAAATATCTAGTAGTGGATTGACAGAAAAACCAACAGCCGTTTGTTGTCAATTGATTCATCTTTAGTCATTTTTGATGCCAAAATGGCGGGAAATGCAGATTTTAGCCTTCTAGATTATTGAGTTGTACTTCCTTTCTCTGTTTTATAGCATATCAATGTTAATTTATTTTGGTTTTGGACTGACTAAACAAGACATTTAAGGACATCACCTTCACATTTTGAGAAGCTGGAATCGATATTTTTCACAATTTTCTGACATGTTATAGTCCACACCATAACATAAATGGAAGTTATGCATGCCAATATGGAAAAATATGCTGTTTTCAAGCTCTCAAATATGGAGATATCATGCTTTTCTCTGTTAAATATCATATCAAAGTTAATTTCTTTGGGTCTTACAGTGACAAGCAAGACATTTAAAGACATCATCTTGGATATTACGAACCATGATGGAAATGTTAGACATTTTACAGTCCAAGTAATTTGGACGTTAATCAATAATAAAAACAAATCATTAGTTTCAGCCGCACTCCCAAACAGACTCTGCACTAATGCTTTTTCAGTCTCCCTCCTGTCATTTGCTGCTGTTACTGCTCCGAGCAGCTGGGCTAAGAGACGTGGAAATGCTTGTTAGAGGGGGAGAGCTTCTGAACACGCTGATTACAGAGGGTGATGGGGGGGGGGAGCCGTGTGCTTTGGTACATGTATTGTGTGTTTTCCCCGGGGCCACGGATGCACCCAGACTGAGTCATGCTAGACTGGCTCCATGGCTCCGGCTCCCTGAGCGCCTTTCCCCCTTTTCCGCCCTACCTCTCCTCCCACTGCTGACACAACCAGCTGGGCTCCCAGAAACATCCCAACACACACACACACACACACACACACACACACACACACACACACACACACACACACACACACACACACACACACACACACACACACACACACACACACACATTGGAGAGGCACTTGATAGGAGGACAGAAGGAGTGATGAAATGCCAGGAGTAGTAAGGGCGGGCGGTTTGAGGGCCCACATTGAGATTGATGGCATTCTGTAGAATCTAGCAGGTAAACACCAGTGTGACCCCCCCACCCCTCCTCCCCCACACACACTTGGATACGACACACTTGCTGAAGCCATTTCCACAAATTCCCCAGAAAAGTCACCCGCCCCCTCCCCACTCTCACTTTATGTCTGTCTCCTTGTTTATATTTTTCTCTTCTACTTCCTTTCCCTTATCCCTCTGCTCGTTTCATTTTTATTTTCCGTGCTGAACATCTGTGGAAGTCATTACAGTTTCTCTGTTTAACATGTACGCGACATGAAAGCAGAGCAGAAAAGCCTCGAGGCTCCTTTGCTGCTCGGCTTCAGTGGGTTCACTCCCAGACTTCACCAGTAGGTGGCGATATGGCTCTTCAGAAGCTCCTTCAGAACTCTCTTTGATAAATTACCTCTCTACCTTGTCCTCGTTTGATCCCACGTCTCTTCAGCAAAACACCCTTGTTACTGCTTTGTCTGATTTGTTTTAAAGACAACTCCTAGATGTCTCGGAACTATTTTTTTGGGCTGCTTTTAATGAAATATGAATATGCTTTTGAAACGGAATTATTTAAAGGATATTCTCACTCTGTATTGGGAAATGTTCACACTTTATAGGAAGGGGGGACTGTTTTGACTCAGGGGTTAATGCCCTGCTGACCAATCAGACGGTCAGTGGTTCAATCCCATCTCCTAACCCCCACTCTCAAATAACATAAATGAATACATAACGTGTCATTTAGTGTAACATGGATGGATTACTTAACAGGCCTACCAGGCTGGCTCAGAATATCAGGTGCTTGGCCTTCAACTACAAATGTTACTCAATGAGACAAGTACCAACCAGAAGGACTGTAAAACGACCACAGAGAAACATAACACAACATCAATGGATACAAAGCAGCTTCAGAAAGACCCATGAGATTCAAGTGGGCAAAACAACCACAAAGAGACGCAAAATGACAACTGCCAACAGATGCGTAACAAACAAAGAGCCACAATCCAACAAAAACATTTCTAAACATCTAAAGTCTGAGTGTCTTGCTCCTATGTCTGTGCCCAGGAGCCAATCGTCTCATAATCCGCCCCATGCATGTTCTGCAGTTCTGACGATTATACAAGAAATCCAGCCACTTCACTAAACGGCAACCTTTCCCTTTCTCGCTGCCTGTGAAGGGTCTGACCTTGTTGATGTAACCCCGAGGTGGAAATCTCATCCACTCCCTCTCAAACGACATGACCTATCTGTCACATGAGAGAGGATGAAGTGATCGCCGCTTCGAGGGTTGTTTAGTCTGCGCTGTGCTGAACTCTCAGTGGCCTCACGTGTCTCTCTGTGAGTGTTGTTCACTTGTTATGTATGTTTTGCATGGGCAGGCTGTTTGTTGTGTCCCCATCGGTGCTGGAATGTGAGTGAAAGTGCATGCCAGAGAGCCGAAGCATGTGTGTGTTTGTTTGTGTGTGTCACCAGTGGTGATGGATTCTACAATCCAAATCTCAGCTCTGGCAGAGGACGGCGGCTCGGGGCGGATTTGTGATGTAATCGCGAGTTAATCTCCGCCCTGTTGCTTGCTGATCAGCCCCTCAGGGTAGTCAACCCAAATGTGTAAACCTCATCCAACACACACACACACACACACACCACACACACACACACACACACACACACACACACACACACACACACACACACACACACTCCATATATCTACAGTCCTTCAACCTTTCCAATTCCCATCTGAACCAATAATCGTATTACCAAAGCGAGCGCACAAAGGAGAACGAAAGCTTCGGTTTACCTGAACCCCTCGTACTCATTACACATCAAGAGCAGCATTAGAGCCCGCTGGACGGAGAAAATCACATTCTCTGCCCGGCTCAGGTTGCCTTACATGACTTTGTGTGTAGTTTAGCAGATTAGAACAGAGCCGACGCTAAGGACCAAGACCGCTGATGTAGACGGGGATGGACTGACTATTTCACTTCATTCCCGAAATAGGAAAAAATACATAAGAAAACACAGAAATTATCATTTGTTGGGCTAATTGTGTGGTATTTCAGTATCTGATTTCTTTCCCTGTTGATTAGAAAATGATTATGAATGGAGTGGAGAGGGTGTTGTGACCTTAGAGGGTTAGTCGAGTTGGCACAATAATTAATCTTTTAATATTTAACAGCCCAATTTGATTCTACACTCTGATGAAGACACATGTCCTCGAGAGAGAAATCTTTAACAATGAAACGTTGCTCCTTTCAAGAGAGCCCTTGATACTTTTCGGATGTGGGTTGCCATGACGACGGCCAGAAGCAGGTTGTGTTTCCTTGGCGACCCGGGTCTTTCCCAGCATGTGCTTCATTGTTAGCTGATACTGCCTGTCTTTTCATACCAATCACACACACACACACACACACACACACACACACACACACACACACACACACACACACACACACACACACACACACACACACAAGGTTTTCTTTCACCAAGGTCAAGATCATTCTGTTTCCAGTCTGCATTAGTCCGAACCCTCCTAACCTTTTCTGCTCATTTCTCAGTTTCTTTACCTTGATCGTTTTTTTCCGAGACTGTCTGTCTGTCTCTTTGAGCGATCCTTTGGTTGGTTGATGGTTTCTCCTGCTGCCCTGTTTCTCCCATTAGGAGCCTCCGTGTGTTGAGGCGAAGGTGAAATGACAACATCAAAGCAGAGGGGTTAGTGGGACACCATGTCAACCTGTGGCTCTCAATTAGGGGCCGGGGGACATATTACCCAGGGACGGATAATGACAGTCCACTGGGAACTGGGCGGGGGAAGTGGGAAGAGACATGTGGGGTCATAAATCCAATCCACTTTCCTGCTTTTCTGCATTGCTTGGTTTTGATTAGGGTTTTTGTTGAGGCTTCTATACTAGCTTCCTGGCATACTCAGTCAGTTGGACAAATATTTAATACATTCTTAGTTAAATTGCATGTATTTATTTATGAATAAATGCCAGTTTCCTGTGACAAGGAGTAAGTGCTTACACTCGAAGAATTTAAGTACGTTTCAGTGCTTTCGTTGTCTTTAGAGCTGTGTGAAAGGATTGTTCTCCCTGACAGTTGTAGAGAAAACACTGAAGAAAGTCGACAACTTCATAATTATTTCTGAGTTGCAATACCTGTACTTAGAACATCAGAATAAAATACAATACAAGCGCTGATTCCCCAAGATCAAAATCTGTGTGCAACACTGCATTGAACTCAGTGAGATCATTTGTATGTGGGTAATATTGAGCCAGAGACTGATGTGACTCCACTGCCTGAATAAATATCTTAAACATGATTGTAATATTGGCCTTAACTGTATTTACTATGTACCGTAACAGCCGATTATCTGATCTGCTTAATTCGGTCTGATCGTCAGTATCGGTTCTGCAAATCTTTCTAAACTGAGACCTTGAAGTCTGTTTTGATGTAAAAAAATATTAGCAAAAAATCCCATCTATTAAACCCAGAAAGAGAGGGTAAATGTTGGTCTATACAAGCCCTTATTTCTAAGTTTTGCACTTTAAAGGAATTTCATCTGTAATGTTCTGAATATTCAAAGGCGGTTATTTCAGCTGTTGGTCGTTTATCTGGATGTTTCCATTGATAACTTTATTGTCAAGTACACTATCAACAATTCGTTTTTTTCTCATGCCAATACTCTATGATAGAATACATCTAGCTGGCTTGGATCCCCAACAGTTAATCAGCCAGTGCCTCCTCTTGACAATTGTCTTCTTAACCTTTGGGTTTGGTATTCAGTTTTGATCTCCAGGATTGTTGGTGTTACTCAGAAGCCTCTCTCTGAGCGATCTGCTGTCTGCAGCTGTTCCCTCCAGCTGGCAGCACAGCCAGCCGTGACTGTCACCTCCGTACCTCTACCTCTCAGCAGCAGAAATCAATCTTTTTTTTTACCTTGGCTGAGGGACGTCCACTAGCCCGGAAGCAGTCTGAATAATAGTGAGAGCTGAGAGAGGTAGATAAGAAAGTAGTCAGTGAAAGTGGACTGAGGAAGGAGTGCTTTGTAGTGAAAAGCTTTGACAGAGATAGATGGGGCTAAAGGAGCTCTGAGTGAGAGCCTCAGTGGAAAGGAAATCTGACTTCCTTCTGGCAGGATTGGATAGTGCAAACAGCATCATGTTCGACTGCAGGGGTGAAATATTCCTTTGATTCATCTTTGCTTAAGAGTTCTGTTTGGTATATTTTTAAGTTGGACTGTGCTACGCTCTAGTTACCAATTAACTTGTTTTATGTGACCGTACATATGTCGACATTTAACCATAACATCCCTAAAACCCCATTTCTACAAAAATTCAAAATAAAGAAAAGTATAAATACGTAATATATGGCAAACTACAGTGTATTATATTTTAGTGGAGGGCTGTGCCATGACTTTATATCTCGCACCACCAGCAAACTTGTTTTACTTATTCCTTAACAAATTATTGATGGATTAGCATAACATGTTGTACTCAACGACTCTTGTCAAAATACCAATATAAGTATACAATTGAAAGACCTTCTGTTAGAAATGTGTCTGTTATTTACTTAGGCAATGTAGTTTATTTTAAAACTTTGAATCAGCAAATTACGGCTTCAGAAATGTGCTGCAAAATCCCAATTACACCTTGGAAAGTTCTTGAAATCCAAACTTATTTTTTTCAATGCCGGGTAATGAAATAAAGTTTTTTAAAAAAACGTGTTTTTAATTGCCGTGTTTGATTAGTGTTGTCCTGGCTGCTCTTGAAGGTCTTTTTATGACCCGTACTGCATATTCATCCTGACACCGTGGACTGTCGTGCTGCAGTAGCCAGCTGCTCTGCTTCTCTTATTGTTATGTGAAGTTTTTGAAACCCAGAGAGTAGGAGTCACCTGCTGGTGGGGGGCTGCCCTGTTGGTGGAGGACCTCTCACCTCGGGGCGTCCCCCATGTCCCCCGGCTGGCTGTCCGTGTCACTGCCTGACTGACAGGTACAAAGTAACCACTGTGTGCTCTGAGGTCCTCACCTCACCCCTGTCACTCAGCTGTCCCCGGACAAAGCCCGACTGTCCCTCCCTCTCGACCTGCTGCTTTGTCTCCTTATTGAATTACAGAACAAGTTGGTCCTGTGCACTCTCTGAGTAATTGAAAACATGTGATTAAAAAAAGTCAGGGATGTGCACCACCGAACGTGACTCCATCCAACAGGAGCACCGGTCAAACGGAGCCTGTGAAAGATTATATTGGCATGTGGCATCCTCATTGTGAGGACTTAAACGTCCCCTTTGTAGGTGTTAAGACCGGAGCCAGGACTTTTGAAGTTATTGAAGGGATTGTGCCAACCACAAGATGAAGTCATGTTCCACCAGGTGGCTGCAGACAGAGCGTGGCCTTTTAAGGAGCCTCCTCACTCTTGGCCTTGTCAGGGAGTCTGCTGGGATACAGAAAGGCTGTTATACCTCTTCTTACATGCTTTGCTGAGTTTACGGATTTGAAAAAGGTCTACAAAGTCCCGTAACTTATGTTGGATTTTCCTGTAATACCTTAATTCTTTATAAAGTATCCTTACCTGCAAATCCCAAACTAAACTAAACTACAGATGCTGGTTTAGTTTTAAGTGCCAAAACAATGTTTTTAGGATTTCTTAACACTCAGTTGGTTCATTCCTGTCTACACAAGATTTTCGCAAAAATGTTCCACAGTAACTGAGCTTTTCTTACACCTTCTTTATACCATGGCACATTCAGCATTTAAAGCCTGTGACGTCAGTACCACTTCAAAGACACGTCCTTGGAAAGTGGGACAAAGGCTAGGTATCCGATTAATGGCGCGCGGGGGGGGGGGGGGGGGGGAAGGGGGGGAAGTTTCATTGCTATTATTTCACATATCTATATCTGTCCGCAGTGGCCCCCTTCTGTCATGAAGTAAAACCCCACAGGCAAAATTGTCGAGGTACAGACACACACTCAGGAGAAAGGCAGGCAAGGTGCATAATTGTTCCTTTCTGGGGGTGTTGGGCTCATGAATGTGTGCTCTGTTCTCATTACTACCCTTGATTACCTTAATCCTCCGTCTGAACTCAGGCTTGTCACACGCACCAAGGGATCTGAGAGGTCAAAGATCAAACCATCCCCCTCTGCTCGCTCCTAAAATCACTGTTTCCTCATTAAACCCAAGCCTTCTCTCTATCCTCCCTTTCTCACTCCTTTTTCTCTGCATTAGCACCCCGAGTCACTCCATCCACCATTTCCCTGTCCGTTGCTCTTTTTCCTCGAGAGAGAAGATAGTTCTCTATCATTTCCTCAATGGACTGGGTACTCTTAGCATCACCGGAGCATCGGGCTCTGTAAAGGCAGCATTCACAGGGGTACTTTAGCGCAAATGAAGTTGGAGCGAGATGGAAATGACAGTCTTGGGTTCCTTAAAAGCATGCTTCTATTTTGCTCTTGTTCCATTTGGAAATAAATGGGGTGTGAAGGAGGAGAAGTGGGGGGGAATCGGATGCTGAGTTTTCAATTATTATTATTTTCAACCAAACACACTCCTTCTGAAGAAGAAGGATACGGTTCTCGAGAAATTATATTTCGGTAAATTATGCTCAAGGCATCAAAGGCGAAACCTGCACTTTGCGCCATTTTCCAATTCCCAGTTTGATGTGAGATCAATTGAGCCCACTGACTGAATCAGAAATGTTTTCAGCCTGCGCCTCGTATTGACGTTCGTATTTTCTTATTGTCCTGGCAGCCAAATGTTCCATCATAATTGGAGCACATAATGTTTTTCATTTTACCAAAACGTACATGCTAAACAAAATGCTTCATTATGAACTACTCACACATGCCCCTATTTATTTGCTTTGCCGTTCATATTTCCCTTGCTATTCGAAACTCTGCATAGCATTAGGACACTTTCTGAATAACATGATGGCACACTAACTGCTGCCATTTGCATTCTAAGAGCCACTTTACACAATCATGTCAGTGCATCTATTGACATATGCAATCACTAATTCATTTTCCATTTTGGCTAATAGCATTAGTAATTCCTTGGTTAAAAGCCCCACCGTTTGGGATAGTCATCGGATCAGTAGTGAGAACGGGAACATTGTACACACTTGGATTTCCTGGGAATTGATAATTAAATGTACTTGGGGCAAATCTTGTTTGTATTGTCATGAGCAGATGTGTCATGGGAAGCATTACAGTGGAGTTTATTGGCCAAATCTAATTCAGTACAGACTACTAATGACGATTTACATAATCAGTCATTCAAACATACATAGGCCTGCTTCTACGGCAATGATGCATATTTAGAGCTTACAAGTTCACAGGGAAAACAGTCATTTTGACAATGTGGCCATCCTGAAAAAGAATGTATCTCACAATCTGAAATTGGTTATTTTCTATCGGAACAATGCAATCTTACCACAATCTGTTAAACCCAACCCCAGGGCTATATGGGAAGTATAAGAGCAAGGACAGATGAGCTGAAGCCACCATATCAGTGCTAAATGTGCTGCTCAAAGACAATTTAACTTTGAAATGGCCAGTAGCAGAGAAAAACGAATTCTATGGTTTGTCTAATCGGGAAGGTCAGCCTTCATCGTCAAACCAGATTGTCTTTGGTATCCTGTGGGATTTCTCGGTTAATGATGATGGCGGATGTACAACTTGTCATTTCACACCTCTTAAAAATCAGGAATGATTAAAGAGACAGTGTTCATCTAAAACACAATGTGGCTTCCAATATTTGGATATTAAAAAGCATGGAAATTAAATGGTGTGAACAATGTGGGAAGGGAACATGTAAAACAAAAAAATGGCTAAAAGCTCTTACATCTTAATCTCTTTGTGTAGAGGTTTTTCAGCCATGTATGAAGTTGTCAGTCATAGTCATGTTTAGAATAAGTCTCAGCCACTGGAGCATGACCTGTCTGAAGAGGAGTGGACGTCTCGCTTTCAAATTACTGACTGGCTCGGTAGAAAACAACAGGGAGGCTGTGAATCGTCCCTTACTGCCCATAAGGCCTTTGAGGTCATTGACTCGACCTGACTTATGTGCCACGGGGGTCGCGTAGAAAAGAGATTTACTGACTGGTCAAGACATCCAGTTAGCATTGCTAGCAATTTCATCAATTGCCATGAAGTGCTAAAGACTTGAACTCGTGTAAAAATAGCCTCCAGGGTGGTGGGCTCATTCATCACAGCTGACTTTTGTGCAGTTAAACAGGGCTTTCCGTCTGGGTATTGAGACATTTGAGTGATGTCAACCAACATGTCAGTCAGTTACCTCTCGATGAACTCAGCTCTCACTCAGGTTTTCATTTAGAAGAGCGCTGTAATGTAATGAGACTGAAGGCTGAACATAGACCTCTGGGCTATAACTCACTTTTCAGAACCTTTCACTCACACAGGTTGACAGATCTCCACTACAGGGACTAAACTAAATATACTGTAAGGTGTAGACGTTGTCGAGGGGACTGCCATTTCCAGTTATGTCCTTGCTTTTGGGAGACCTTCCAAATGTCAGCCCTGCACAGAAGGTTATACTTAGCTCCTTCTTCAGTATAACCAGGAGTGTCAATGGCTATGGGGAATGGGAACACATTGTCTACCTTCATGTAACAAATTCGGTGTAAATGTGTTCCTTATAATCCCTCGTGAATGTGATCTGTGTGTCCCATCTTGACTCATCTGTTCCCACAGAACTGGTCTTTAGATGCATCCTCCATATCTGTGCAGTTCGCTCTTCTCTTGTCAGTTCTGGTTGTATTGAATGGGTGAAAATGTTGAAAGTAGTCAAAAAAAAACCTGACATAACCAGGTGTTTGAATGACTTGTTAATCACTGGATTAGCCTTCCCCCTATTTGTGTCTCTAGTTCTGATCCCCCAATCAATTCCTGCTTGAGATGCACCGACACTTATATTGGATATCGATTAAATACCCTAATTGAACGGGGTATTGCCGACAATGGGCCAATTTGGGAATTGGATCCCACTATATTAGTAAATACCAATTCAAGGCATTTAAATCTATGTATCAGTTGTTGTTAATGTGTTTTACAAAGCAAGGACATTTTTTTTTTGTCTAGCTTCATTCTGCCTTATACATAAAAGATCCCAGTCACTTCCACACATTGAATTGTACAGCTTATTGATTATACACAGGTATCAAACTGGTACTCTTGGAAATGTCCAGTTAAGTTACTGGGAATGTAAAATGTCTTAATTTCTATAACTTGTATTTCCGTTGTATTCACCTATTCACACACATTTGCCTAACATCTAGAAAAGTGGGTGTCTTGCTCAGAGACAGACAGCGGGAGGAATAACTGATCAAAATGCCAACCCTGCGCCCATTGGACAAACCTTTCCTGCTGCCACTCAACCACAGCTATAAATTAGTTGTTGGTTCAACTCTCGACTGACAAATACAACTCAAAAATGTGAATATGTCAACTCTATTCTCAAGCTTTTGGCACTCATTTGTGAACGTTTTCTGATTACCTTCATACAGTCTCAGTCCAGAGCCAGTTCGCTTTGTGTGCTCACCTCTGCTTACTGTATTATCAGTGTGTGCACCCACGCTTCCTCACTCTGCAACCAGTGTATCTGGAGGCTTTCTCTGGTGACTCTGGCTGCCGAAGTGCTGGAGCAGCCGTGAGCGATGAAGGCTCAGGGAATTAGCTGGTGACAGGAACTCTGTGCGGACTCTAGCGTTGGCAGAGGAGTGGAGAGTGGACTCAAATCCTCTGTACAGGAGAGGGGGTGAAATATGAACTCCTTTTAATACCCCGTTTAATAACTGTGTTGACAAGCTCCATGAGTTACCTTCTGCATGAATGTCGTGGCATTTGGATAATGAGCTGTAAATACTCTTTTATTATACCTTGCCATCAAACAGTGGTGGAGAGGTTTTTATAGTAGCAAAGGTTAGGTGGTAATTTTACTCGGGTTATTATGGAGCTAACAACAGGTCTCTTACAAGTGATGGTGGGCTGAAAGGAACCAGGCCAAAAATAATTATTGCAAGAGCTTGTCTGTCTACACCAGGACCAATTAATTTACACTTCAACTCATCCTGCCCATGCCTTCATCTTCTTGGCACCATTACCCGGCTCATTTAGAAAGCCAGAAAGCTGTCGTCCATACTCCTTTGAGGATGATGTTTGTTTTTACCAGAAGAACCTGACAGAATTTTCGGTTTTGGAAAGTGGTTATGTTCCCACAACTCGGCAGTGTCTCATGAACACACACAAAAACTGATAATTACTTTTGCGTGATGTTTTTGCCACAACAAATGCTTGAATCTGTTTTTTCCCCAAGTCTCAAAGAAATCAAGATCATTTTATTTTGTATGTGTGTATTTTGCTGTCAGGCTTTTGATAATGGGAAACTGCCTCAGGGAGCTTGAATAAAAGGAAACCAGTTTACATCTTCTGTTAACCAAATCAAAATTCCAAAAATGCCCATTGTCATACATTAGGGTTAGAGTGTGAAATGAGCATTATCACAGCGTTTTGAATCATCATATCAGTCTTGTTAACATCTCCTCATACGAAGTAATTACACTGAAGCGATAGTGATGGCATTATTAGTTGTTTGAGTCTCCAATTAAACTGTTTCGGTGGCTGTCGCTCTGCTGGCGGGGCTCCCTGTTGGCACTGGATCTGGCTCGCAGAGTAAATAGGAGTACAAAGCTGACAGCTGTCTGATGAATTATGCACAGCCCAGTGTTTCAGTGGTGGACACACACACACACACGCACACACTCGCACCCACAAAACTCACTGATCCTCGCATGCTCGGGCCCCAGCGGTACAGTTGAGAGGGACTGGGGACTCATTAAACTCCTCCACACATGTCGTTTCTGTCTCTGCCCCGTTCCCTCCTCTGTGGCTTCTGTGTGTGTCTCACGTCTCGTGTGTGTTTGTCTTTTTCACACCTATTATTTTTTTTACATCCTTTGTGTAATCTCTTGTCGCTCTGGTTCGTGAATCTGGTATCTCCATTAGCACGGTGGCATGGTAGCTCCCTTCTCCTCTCATATCCTCTACAGATTAGACGGATGATAGCAGGGCTCAAAGCAAACCATATGAAGGGAGACTAAGATGTGGCCAAGATCGCTTTAGGAGTCCTTCTAATCCCCGTCTATGGAGGACCAAACCTGTTGTACCATTGCCTGAGAAAATTCATGTTATAGGAAAAAGTTGTCAGGGAAAAAGGTATTTTAGCAGTATAATATCATCTTCTTGTAGTTCTGGTCTCAAGCATACTTTACTAGGTACTACTTTAAAATTAAAATAAACTTTTGTATGTTGTATACATTTTACCTTATGGCTTTAGTTTTGCACTTCCATAAAGTTGAGGTACTTGCAAAAGGATACACTTAAAGATGACGGTCAAATACAAAGCAGCAGATGTCCAAATATACATGTCTGCAAAGGAGGCTGTGTTTTTTGCTTGGTTTGTCCGTCTGTGAGCAGGATTACTTGGTGGCAGGTTGTAGTATGGGTTTATCACATTTCATGCAGATTCAAAATCACAGGTTGGATGCGTTATGTTTCAAGATAGATAAAGATATGTGAAAATGCTCAACTAGGAAAATTCATGTTTAGACCCCCGGAAGTCACAACAGTACCTCAGAAAAAGATATCGACATGTTGTTTAAAAGCTACAAGCAATTACATATATTATACGTTGTTCATAGCATCAATAAAGTTTTCATACTAAGATTCAGAAACTCATCAGCACACCAAAGTTAGAAGAACGACTTCTCATCTCCGTAAATGGGACCATCTGAAGTGCAGTTGAATTGCTGGAGGTCTGCTCTCTCCTAGTGCCATTGTGATCTGTAGTTTGTGTAAAGCTCCAAAGATGCTGGAGCCCATATTCCCCGAATAAATCCTCCTTACTAGCATCTTTTGTAAGGACTTATGATTACATCTTTCAAACTTAATGCCACAAAAGTGGTGTCCTTTGCTTTAGAGAACTCTGTCATCTCGGGAAAAAGGAAAATGTAACTCTCTCTGCCCGTTTCCATTGGTGTTCCCACAGAAGTATGATCCATTAAGGACAGTGGAAATGCCTTTCTTTTTATTTCAGACGCCAAGTAACATGACTTAAGAGTGACGTTAATCCAGCCTCCGCTGATGCACAGAACAATGACAGTTTATACAAGAAACAAGCCACACTGGACTTGAACTTGGAGAAGATTAAATATGACCTGAGGGGCTCCTCAAAACGATTTGAATCTGTCTGAGGCTCTATGATGAACTTAAGACACTAAATTAAGAAGAAAGGGGGAACTACGAATGTATGTGTTTGTTATTTTTGTTGTTGTTGTTTTGTCTTTATATACATGTATGTGTATGTGTGTAGGTATGTACATATATATGTGTATGTGGGTATACATATGTGAGTATATGGGTATTGTTGTTACTATTCTATATTTTCTTATCTATTAATTTTCTTTTAATATTATCTTTTACATTACTTTATTTTACCTATAAATGTATCTATTTATTTAGTTATTTACTTTACTAGGACCGGGAGGGGAGGGGGGGAAAGGGAAAACAAATATTGACTGTTTAAATGTAAACTCATTGTGCCTGACTCAATAAAAAGAAACAAGCCACACTAAAACATTCTCCTCATGGATTCACAATATGTATTCAATGTGGTCTTCCCCCGTCCTGTCTATCACCCCCCCCCTCCCCCCTCCCTCTCCCATCCTGCCGTCTGGACACTGCATTAGAATCATGTGAGAGAATGTGGACGTCATCCCTTTTCCTTATGTTATCACTATCAGCCATCGGTGTCTTGTTTCTTCACATGTTGCCACGTTGTCACCTTCTGTAGACTTTGTCTCCACACCCTGTTAAGTCCAGCTTTAAAAAAAAATTATTTCTGCATTTTGATCACGAAGATCTCCATTCCCACGATGTAGAGATAAATGGCTCGGCATTTGGATGAAATGTCGAGGTCAGGTTACGTTCATTTCAGTCGATCTGCAGCGACTCCATCATGTGGACTGAAGACAATTGGGGTCATGTATGCAATTACTCCTCAGACACACACTGTAAATATTCAGAAAGTCAAGGAGAAAAGTTCTGGGGAATGCACTTATTCTTCTTCTTCAAATCCAACCATCGTAAAATGATAAATGAGATTCAACGCATTCATTTGTTGGATAAACAGGTGCCGATAGCTCTGTATTGTCTGTCTTCGGACAAAGCCAGGCTAGTTGTATCTTCTGTGTCCAGGCTTTATAAGTTACAAGTCAGTTATTTAGTTTGTAAGCATATTTTCCAAGATGTAAAACTATTCCGTTAGTCGTGGAAGGGCATTTGAAAGGCGTGGACCTCCACTAGGGCCAATCCACTCCAAAATGAAATAGATTATTCTTTGGCCCATGCTACAGCCCTCCACCAAGTTTCATGTAAATAGGTCCTGTGGTTTTTCTGTGATCTTGCTGAAAAACATAGTATCCAAACCGGAGAAAAAACCTGAAATAATATTTATAAATGCTGGTTGCAGCTTCTCATATGTGAGAACTTTCACTTTTCACTATTTTACATCATAATTGATTAAATATGGATTATTGGTTGTAGAAAATAAACCATTTCAAGTATTTTTTAACTAACCAAAACAGATAATGAAACTAGTAATGACTTGCTGCCAATATAACAACTGTGACATTTCCTTCTAGAATTCTAGGTCCATTTTTAATTGATGTGAGGTGAATAAAAAGCTCAGAGGGTGGGAAGACGAGGCATTACACAGTTTTAAACCACATAGGGATGTTGAACGCTGCAGCCATCGCCACCTGATCCCACTGTGGCTCTAAAGCAATGGCCCAGTGCGACACTGAAACAACACCAGGCGGCCTCTATGAATATGAATGATCCAACCATGCAAAGATCAAATGCCCAGGATCCAAGCACCACATTGCTAATTGGTACGGGATGTGGTAACCTCGAGACCTGTGGCTGTGAAAAAAAGCACAAATGTTGATGTTTATAATAACAAATAGCGTGACACTATTATCGTTTGGTCTGTGTCACCGTCTCGACCAGTAATGAATAAAAGCTGAAGTGTGTGGTTTTGTCACCAATGCAATCTCTAAACACAATGATGGCCGAAACTCTGTGGTTGAACACAGTTGACTTCTTCGCTCCATATTTTCAAGCTGCTCATTATTCTGCAACCACTACCAGGTTGTTCACATCAGAGCACTGTCTGCGTTTTGACTTTGTGAATGGGATAATCTCAGTGTGAAAGAAAGATTAGGTGGGCAAGAGCGCCGGCTGAAACTCTCCACTGATCCCAGCCCCGGGCAGCAACAGCGCAGCGAATGTGAGCGTAGAATTAGTTGTTCATGCCCATCCGGATAAAAGTTTGAGCCTAGAATCCAGACAAGCAAAGCCTGCAGTAATTATTAGTGATTGTTAAGTTCACACAGATACCTTCACAGTTTAACCTCAGGCAATATTTTGTTCACTATCTAGTTCTGCCTGAAGGTTCTCTCTTTTTCGTTGTTCTCAGTTTGTCCAGTATTCTGTGTGGTTATGGGAAAGAGATGAGAATGTATTTGAAGACAGTCTTTGGGTAATTGCTGTTGGACAGAATACAAACCGATTACATGAGAAAGTGGAATCTCATTATCCAAAATGTTTTTATGTAAATTTGAAAATTGGGGAAGCTGAAAAGAAAACTCTGATTAAGTAAAATACCAACACTTAGCTTGAGGCAGGAGATTGATTTATACATAAATGATGGCAACCAGTGTACGAGATGTTTACAAAATAACTGTTTGTAGACTCATCAAAAATGTTGTACATATAGTAGAGGTCAGGACTATTGTAGTTTATTTTAAAGTTTCCATCTTTGCATAGTATTAAATATTGACATCAGCTTTCATTCTGCTTTGTGTTTCTGATGTTTATTTATTCTGTGGCATTTGAGGAAATTATCATAGAATTTGCTTTGACATTTGACTGGAAACCTTCGAGCTGCGCTATTATTGCGTCTGTCTTGGAGAAGCGCAGGAAGTGTGGAGCTGCTGGTAGATAGGGATCAGTGGACACATCTGGCAGGGGGAAACACCACTATCACCAGCAGGCAGGGTTTCTCCCTCATGACCAACCCCCCCCTGCTATGAAATCCATCCAGGTATGTGGCTTAGCACCAGAATGGACTTAATTGAACCAATCCTTTTGTATTTCGCAACGATAGTAAGATTAAATCGGGAGGCGGTGAGGTTTAAATACACTCTGGCTACGTCTCCTGCCTGGGAAAGCTTGCCGTTTCTGACCCTTAACACCAACAAATTGTAGCCAGCAACAACATGTGTTGCCCTTCTTGCCTCTAATGGACATTTGTCTTTGGTTGGCTTTGAGCAAACAGAGAGACAGATGCCAAGTCAGGCTTATAAAACCATACTCTACACCAAGAACCCAGAGAACTGTACTGTGTGACACTGCTCATAAGACTGTCCTCTGGGTAGGAGTCTGTATGGTTGCAATGGAGAGCGCCAACATAAATATGTATCTGGTTTATTTGGTTTCCCTGGCTTTGGGTCTGTGTATTTGGAAAGACTTACATGAGGAAAGAATGCTCAGTGTCTCTTGCCGCTGGATTAGTAAACCAGAGGTCACCAAGTGCTAATTTAACTGGGGCACGGAAAGGGTATGTTGCAACAAAGCTGCAGACGGAGCATGGATTTGGACGACTAAATCATGGATAGTTAGCGGTTAAAGGAATACTTCCCCTCCAAAGTGACAACATGTGACACCAATGACTCTTCCTGTGTTACCTCGAATTCTTGAAGAAAATGTTTTGGAACGCTCAAAGATGAATACGACATTTTAAAATGGAAAAGAAATAGCCACTCTACCGTTCAGTTGTACTGGGGCTTGGTTATAACAATAACTATCTTATGATAAAAATAACCTTTAACAATCTCTCACAACACGTCACGTATAATCCAAGTCTCATGTACACAGTCTTATGATCTCTACTTACCAAACACATGCGTTCTTACCAAAACCTTACTTCTCAAATCACTTCTGCATTATAATATTACTGTTTGTACATACAATCTGCACTTGCACTACTCTGTTAATATTCGGTCAATACTTGCATCTGTATATTGTAGTTTTTATCCTCATTCAATGCTCCCTGTATAGTCAGTATTTATAATATGCACCTTGTTTATATTTATATATAGCACATCTTGCATTTCTGGTTGGATACTAACTAGGGCTTCTCAATTAATCGTATTTCAATCGCAATTATGATTATGGCTTGCAACGATTACGAAAACAACGTAATCGAAATAAAACGATTATTTTTTTATTATTATTATTATTTTTTTGGTTTTTCAGTTGAATTATACTTAAAGTTCAGGGTAATCAACTGTTAAAACATACTGTTCACATTTTTCTTCTCCAATAAATTGATGTTTTTAAAGTAAATGGATAATCGTTTTGAATAATCGTCAATTATTGACCCAAATAATCGAGATTATGATTTTTGCCATAATCGAGCAGCCCTAATACTAACTGCATTTCATTGGCTTGTACCTGTACTTTGCACAATGACAATACAGTTGAATCTAATCTAATAAACAATGTTAACCTCGGGGAGCAAGCTACTTGCCCTTCTGTAAAAGTCTTTATGTGGAAGAGTTTTAAATGGTAACAGCTAAAGCAAAGAGTACGGTTTTATTGAAAATGCATGCGAGAATTATTCAATATGTTGTGATGTGGTGCTCATTGATAAACAAATATTATTCCTTAAATACATTTCATAGATTAGTCTTTTTGACACTCTTTGGATTTCAGTTTAAAAGTCTTGTGTTCTTTTTAAGCTTCGAGAAAACAGGTGATGATTAATTGATATACAAATGGTCTTTTTGGGGGCGAAGTATTCCATTTAGCTGTTATGCCCCGACACTCTGGAACAAACCACCCAAATCACGCACGTCCGCAGAAACGTTTACTATTTTTAAATCGAGACTAAAAACATATCTCTTTGCCGCTGCTTTTAATTGAGATGATCATATTCGAACTACAGTATGCCTTTTAAACATGGATTGTATACCTGTGGTGTTTATTTTAATTATTTTATTATCTTTGCTTTGTAATGCCTGTTGTAAAATGCCATTATATATAATGTGTTTTTACTGTATTTATTCCTAAAAAGCCTTTTAATTTGTTTTGTAAAGCACGTACAGAAAAGTGCTATATAAATAAACTTGCCTTAAATACATTGTCATAAATCCATGTCTTCTTGTCACTCCCTTGATTTCAAATTAAAGGTCTGGAACTGTTACCAAACAAGATTTTGGGGCCACATGAGACGCAACTTGTTTTTTGCACAAAGGACCTAATGATGCTTATTAATTAATAAGTCTTCATCACAACCCCGTTGGCAAAGCCCATTCATGAGTGGGCCCCTCATGAATAATCAATGAGCGGGCCACTTAATAAACATGAGGGGGTGTATGTTAGGCGCGCCCGTAAGCTCAGCAGAAAGCTGGAGAGCGTCGGAGAGGGAGGGAGCATGTGAGGCGAGGAGGTGACGGGTGGGGGGGGGGAGTAGTGTTTGAGAGAGACGAGGCTGAGCGGGGAGAGATAGAGCCACAAGCTGGGGGGAAGTCAAGGGACTCAGTTCAGACAGGAGGAGAAGAAGAAGATTTCTGCTCTGTTCCCGTCCCGAGGGGCTGGAGGGGGGGTCTGGATGGTGTGATCTGCTCCACCATGGGATGCAGCCTCTGTGCCCTGCAGAAGCCTGAGGAGCAATACAAACTACTCTATGAAGTCTTTCAGGTACTGTGAGCGGACCTTTTCAAGAAGAGTTTTTCACACTCGTTTTTATCAGAATTCCTTTATTTGTCCTGCAACAAGATTCAAGGCTTTTATTGTCATGTGTGCATAGCTACAGTGGAGATATATCGATGGAAATCTTAGGTCACAGGATCCTCCAACAGTGCAACACAGTAAAACAGATGCAATAGTTAAAATAGTGCAAGTAAATAACACCTTACAGAGCATAATTAAAAACATGCAACAAAGAAGATCACACAGTAATACAAGACTTAAAAACAAAGACTTAAAAAATCAGTTTAGAAAAAGTATTAAGATATTGAATATGCCAGTTTAAAAAGGTGTGTTTTCAGGCTGGATTTGAAGGTTGAGAGTGAGTCCATATTGCGGATGTCTTGTGGGAGAGAGTTCCAGAGACAGGGGGCAGAGTGGCTGAAGGCTCCTGACCCCATGGCGGTACAAATAAACAGTAACATTTAGTAATCAAAGACTTCATTCTAAAGAGTAGACTTAATTGGCACATGCTATTAATAATAAAAACACAATATGTAAAAAAGATAACTGATAAGTAAACCATGGTTACAAAAAAGCTAGGTAGCAGTGTAGTTTAAATATTAAAATATAGAAGTACTGCTTACAGATTGAAAAAAGTATATATTTGAGGTTGTTTTATTGCACTTTCTCAGTTTCAGTATTTTATTGTGACTTTGTTTTTGTCTCTGTGGTCAGTTGAGTGGAGTTGCTGCAAGAGATTCATTCTTAAAAGAGTAGACTTAAGTTGACACTATTAATAATAAAAACACAATATGTGAAACTAAATAACATAAGTAAAAAACGAGGTAGCATAGTTAAAATAAATGACTATATTAAAATGGAAGTAGCTGGTACTGCTTACAGATTGAAAAATTAATTGAAAGGAAAATATTCTGAATTGCACATGTATATTTGTGTATATTTGTATATATTTGAGGTTGTTTTATTGCACTTTCTGTCAGTTTCAGTATTGTATTGTGACTTTGCTACGTTTGTGTCTCTGTGGTCAGTTGAGTGGAGTTGTTGTGGGCTTCTTCTCCTGCAGCTGAGCAGCCTGAACTCTGGCCATGGGGTCAGCGGGAGGTGGCTGCTTAGAGGAGGAGGAGGTGGTGGGGGGGGGGGTGATGAAGAGGTGACAGCTCACTCAATGTGCCTGCTAGTGTGTGTGCCGATCACTGCCCACCTCCTCATTGTCAACTGAATGCTGACTCTGAGCTTTTTCCCGCTTTAACCCCTGTTTGACTTTTACTAAAGTTTATATTTAACACTCCGGTGCTTGTTTAGCACTTTTTTTGACACCAAAGAAAATAGAGCGGGCGTGTTAAAGATGCATCATTAACACGCGGGAGGAATGTTTTCACAAAGGCAATAACAGAACTGGTTATCTGAAACAATACTTGGGTAGAAGCCTAGTTAGTGCTTAAACAGTTAATGGATTAGTTGATTAATCGACATTTAACAAGAAAAGATGACAAAAAAATGGTATTCAAGTTCCTCAAATGTGAAGATTTACTACTTTTCTTTGTTTAATGTAAATTGAATATCTTGAATTTTGGATTGAAAGACAAAACAGCAATTTCAAGACTTAAACAGAGACTTTTTAATAGTAATTGACATAGAATATTTGAATGGATGATGAAAATTATAATTCGTTGCACCATTTCCTGAAATTCTAAACACATTCTTGGCTAAGGATGTTTGAATTTGCATTTAGAAAGGATAAGTAAACCCTAGTTGTTTTCTAAGGTTTGATTTTGATGGACTTGTGTTGAAAAAAATCAAATGCAACTCTTCCTTAAGCCTATTTCCCTAGACATTGTTAAAAATGTCAAAGCAAGGAACCATCTTCGTCTGTATCTTCTCTGCTGTCAGGTGAACTCGGCATGAACCCACTTTCTCCCGCTATATTCTCAAAATGGATTGTAGTTTGCAAAAAAAAGAACATGTTTGATATTGAATTCTTAATGAAACTCGAATTATCATATATTCCGTCAGTAGAAAAAAACGTGGGTATATCACTTGCTGTGATGTCCCAGAACAACGTTTACAGTATGTTTCCATTCTCGACGTCTTTGAGCGTCGTCAACTTTAATTTAGAGACGGCTCACTCCGGTTTATTTATCTGAGAGCATTTGGATTCAAGTGGTAGTCCAATCTAATGACTGAAAAACATCCTAACAGCAGACAATGTAAGACTCTGACAGTCTGTGGCACATCTTTTGAGGACCGGGTTTCTATACCATGCTCCAATCTGTTTTGTTGTTCCTCGCTCTTTTCATCCATAATGGACGCTGGCCAAGTGTTATCTTTCAATCACGATAAATTACATCTCCATTTACTGCACAGGGTGCCGGGTGGCTGCATTAAATGAACGTAATGATAAAGCTCTCTGTGGATCTCGCTCATTATTCTCCCTACCGTCAGGGGAAGATAATGGGAGAATACTGACATTGTGCCTGAGAATAGTTGGGCTTTTATCAGGTCTAAACACTAAAAGGTTTTTGCTTGTCTCCAAAAAGAGGGGTGTTAGTACAAGTAGTTAGTGAAGTGACATACGAAGTGAATTATGGGTGCTGATATTGAGGTCAGAAAGCCCTCCACTCCTCAAACCCCCAACAGACCAATAATAAAAGCAAAAACATGGTGTTTGGAAGAGAGCTGTCACTTGTTTTGTTCTGCTGTCACGGTGTCATTGCTGCTGTCAGTCCCTTGGATTGGCAGGCTGTTCCTCCTCTTCTCTCCGTGTCACAGCAGTCTTTACTTTTGTCAGTTACTACATCTGCCACCGAGGCTCTGTAGAGAGAGTCTAACATGACAAGTCATTTGTCACGTTGCTGCCCTGAGACGAGTCAAGCATCCCGACACGACAGCTGAGATATAGCCGATCATTTCTGATGCACGGTGAATGTATATTGTTTTCATACAAAGTTAAGCACAGTGATGCTTTTGGAAGTCAATGAAGGAATTAAACCCAACATTTTACCCAAATCTTGGATGGGAAGCTTTCTCTTTTCATTGTTGCCTGGTTTGGTTTCTACCATGGCAGCCTTTTCATTTTGGCTGCAGCTAAAAAATAAATTCACCATCCAACAATCTGGCAAATATTTTCTTGAGTAATGAATGAATCATCTATAAAATCACTAAATAGTGAAAAACTAAATTCCCTACCCAACTGGCTTCAGATGTCTTGTTTTGTCTTACACACTTCAAATACTAGCATGAAAACCTTGGAAACAAAAGAAGTTGATAAAGTACCAAAAGTAAAAGAGCACAGAGAGTGGAGACGTCCACCAACACAGTCTTCAAATGGGGAAAATAGTGTGTGTGCCCCCTGTGTTTCAGATCCCTTCAAAAGATGAATGGGTTCTTTCTTGGCCCATGCTCCACCCTTCCACCAAATTTCCTGAAATGTTACTGTAATCCTTCTGACAAACAGACTTATAAAGCCAAGAGCCAATGACCCAACAACCCAACTGAAAACATATCATTAAAGGTGGGGTAGGTAATTCACTTCAGAAACACTTGTTGTTATATTCCATGGAACGCTCTTAACATCCCGATAGCAATGAATACATTAAATGCTTTGACAATACATAAAAAAATGTGGAAGCCGTGGCGCTGTAAAAAGCACGACCAATCATCTTAGCCGGCTAAAGTAACTGGATGGCCTACCTGCCTGTCAGCCTTCCATCTGTGCACTAACTTATCTCGTGCCCTCATTGGTCATGTGCGCGTTCGTGTGTGTTGGAGGAGGGGCTCTGAGGAAGTCTGAAGGAAGAGGCAGATTTTTTCCGGTTGAGTACTGCGCACTCGAGCTGGTTTCTCCATTCTACCTTTAAATTATATAATAATTAATCGAATAATGAACAATGTATGAATTGTTTTTTATTCAACTTGTCAATTTATCGACCAATCATCTGTCTATCCTGTTGTAATTTGCCAGCCAATGTTTCTTCTACTGTAGCAAACTACAACTGAAAGGGATATAGAGCAAAGGTTCCCCTCTGCACAGCTGCTCTGGTTTGGATGTCTTTAAAACTCATCAGGCAGCCCTGTAGCCCTGAAGCTTGAAGATTTGACTCACATTAGACTTGAAAGCAAAACCTTAATCATTTATGACCTGGATGAGTTCTTAGGGATCATCTTGCAAATGTAATTATTTGCCTTTACCACAAAGAGTGACTGAATTACAGTAAAATATAACAAATCTTAATAGTTCGTCTACTTATCCAGAATTACTAGATCTGGCGAGTTCTTCAATGACCTATGTAGGACCGGACACATTATAGAGCAGAAGCAAATAGTCCAACTCTTTGACACTCTTTGTTTAATCATTACATATGTCCGACTGCAAGGTGCATTCATAATGTACAACTACTAGCACGAGTTAATGATGACAAACTCGTCATTGGTCAAGCATTTGTGGTGTGGTGCGCAACTTTTGATATTTGTTTTAACAGTTTGATGGATTTCTAAAGACCGATTGATCTCAGCTGTGGGTGCGAAACACTCTGAAAGGAGACATTTTCAAAGTCAAAGTGCTGCGATTTTGCATTGACGGTCATGGTCAGCTGCAGTGAAAGGCTTGCATGTTACATTTGCTTCAACTCAGACTTACCCTCAAGGACTTGTATCTTGAGTCTTGCTCTGACGGATGTGACACAGCTCAATCATCAAGTAATGATGGTAACTGAGTGCTCTATTACTATCAAACATTGCCACTGTGTCTTGTTGAGTGTCTAAACCATTTTAGGTGACAGGCTTTTTCGGTTGTGTCCAAAGAACTTGGACGTAATCCTTTTCTTTACTTTATCAAGCATGTATTTTGTGCCTTTTCATGGTACAGATGGTGTTGAATGAAATGTATGTGAGCACATCCTTTGCTTGTACCTCTGGGGGGGGGATACTCTGAGGTCTCATCTCTTCTTAGCGATCATACAGGCAGAACCTCTTGTTCAGCGAGCCTGGCAAGGCGCCCACTCTGCGCCCACTCTGCGCTCCCCTTCATCTCTCTGAGGATTTAATAATCCACGAACACTTGAAATCTTTCCAGTTCATCAAACACCTAAGCTCCAAAATCCCATGTTGGAAGCATGAAAAATATGCTTTATACAATTTTGTGAAAGTCAACAGACTGCACATTATTTATTTTTTACCTGAAGGCTTTTTAACAGTCATGGCAGGATTATAAATGCTCCCGTGATTTGATAACTTTAGTGTTATTGGAGAGAATTAATTAAGATTTTCTCAAAAGCAATTGTTCTTTTTAAAAAGAAAATTCAAAGCACTGACTTTCAATAGATATTTACTGGAGATCAAACGGTGTTGAGGTCTAAGAAACACAGCAACGTGGCGTTTTAGATAAGCGTTTTCCCTTTTTGTTATGATCATTAAAGACCTGAGCAGCAGCAAGCTCCTCAGCGTTCCCTTTTAAACTTGACCCTTCTGACAGCAGCGAACCCCTCGGTGCTTTCTTCAAAGCCAAAGGTAAGCACCATGTGGAGATGTAAGCTCAGCTGCTTTTGTCAGGGACTTTAAGGTAGAGGCCTTGGAAACTCTGTTTGACAGTCCTAGGGCTCTTAATCTCTCGAGAAGCGCTCTGTAATGGCTGTGGCGCCGCGCAGCAGCTCGTACTCGACCCAGAGCTTAATTAGAGCCTCGGCACAAGCTGGCTGAGCCATGCCAAACTGATCTGGACTATTGTTCGTCTTCTATGTCTGTTGCTTTCCAAGGTCTGCGTATCAGTCTCTCTTGATATCTTTCTCTGTTCCCAGACACACCAAACCTGAAATTAAAGAAATGGTGGCAAAGGAAGCTAATTGTTGCGCTGCTCACATTGCCTGCATCTTATGTGCTGTTTCCACGGGAACGAAAACGGTTGTATCCGCTACTTTTCTCTTTCGTAGAGCCCGTTCGTTCACACGAGGCCGTAACGAAAACACGGAAACGGACCCCTAAAACGATAACGGCACCGAACGCTCTGGGGGTCCAAACGGCTCCGTGTGTACGCCCTATACGATCATTTTCCTGATAACGATGAAGCCATAGCCCCACCTCTCCCCACCTCTGCTGCTCACTGCTGTAGCATGGTCAGTAGCTACTGTCAGTAGCTACTGACCATGCTTCAGATGTTAGTGCAAAATCTAAAGCTCCTCTACCACAACCATCAGCAACAAGTGGACATGGAGAACTACATGAACTACATGTTGCTAAATCCACCGCGGAGAATAAACAGAAGGGCAACCATGGCAACCATGCTCAGGGGTCTTCTTCACTGCTTTTGGTGTATTTTGTGGCGGAAGTACAGCGCCACTTACAGGCCCGGCATATGTACTACAGCGTCTCCAGCGCTTTCGAGCGGTCTCGTGTGAACGGAAGACTTGTTTGATATCGTATTCGGTTTGTTTCGTATCTGTTTGCATTCCCGTGTAAATGGGGCACTTGAACACAACACAAAGACTACACCGCATGAGAGGAAATAACTCAGCAGGTGGCAGAAGTCTATATTTGTCATTAGAAAAGGAAGACGTAAGACCCCCAGGATTACAAGCTAGTTCATACACTTTCACACAACTCTAGCTCACAACTTCTTCTTACAGCTTCATTCCAGATGTCATTTGGAAATATCCAAATAAATATGAGATAAGGATGTGACATGAAAAGATCCTCTGTGGTCGCTCTTGAATTTAGAAGTTGTTCTCACTTCAGCTTCTATTCTAATGCACTGATATCCTTAAGCTGAACAGACAAGAGTTATTTCTGTTACTGACATCGTTTTTTTGTTGATCAAAAATGCTGAAAGGTTGTAGGCAAGGGTTCAAAAGGGCAGACGGTCCAGGACACACAGCAATAACTAGGGCAATAGGCGCCCACCAATGATCCGATATTGGCCTACAGCCAACCTTTGACTGGGTGTGTCAGGCCCTTTTAACTGAAACTGATTTATCTGTTGAGCAATGTAGTTTAGAGATTAGCCCTCTGGAACATTTCCTTTCTGAATTTCTCAAGTGCCACTCCCTAATTAGCCTTATTTCTGAATTTGAAGGCTACAAAGATGTCTTGCTCGACTCAAGAAGCCAAGTTGACACCACGCCAGATGGTCTCAGCGTGACGCCTTCTGGGTCAGGAGGACAGAGAAATTAGATGAAAATATTTATACAAGACGGCCCGTCATCCTTTCAAATCCTCTGCCCCCGCTGTCAGAGACCCCTGTCATCAAAGCGGTTGCCAGAAAAAAGGAACTTGCAAAAGATGCACTTTCGTCCCGAGCCCCTGTAATGAGGCCTGACGCAGACGGCGTACAGAGACAAAGCCGGGATCACAGGCTCCGAGACACTGTGTGTTTTTAATAACGGCTAAGATCGGCCCTGGTGTGCAGTCACATCTGTTAGACTCTGGAGCAGGTGGCCGGCTGCCACAGGGGAGCCGTCACAGGAGCCCCTTACCGTCAGATCTCAGACAAAGAGAGATCACAGGCACTACAGAGATATAACAACGTCCCGACAATACAGCAGGACAGGACTGAGAGAAACCAGCAGGGGTGTGCAAACCAAACAATAAGTGAGCAAATAGAAACATAACATTGATGCTGCTCATTAGATTGTAAAGATTTTAACAACATCAAACACCCCCCACCGCACTCCATTCATATGGAGAAACGATAACATATGGCTTAGTGTCCCTTTATTGGATCTTGATCATAATTATCAAGTCCCATGGGCCCTATTGGAAAGATAACCTCTTTATGACCGTCTAAATGACAGACTCACTAAGTGCATCTTTCAAAAGATATTAGAGTGTAAGTTATACACGTTTGTGCTCCCACCCTGTCTTCTGAAAATAAAGTTTACATACATTTGAACTTATCGTTATGTGGGGAAAAGTGTTTTCTCCTGGATAACAGTCAAAGCTTTAAACCGGTGCAACAACACTTTTTATTTGTCAAAGAATCGTGGTTTGGGTTGACCTTGTAACGTAATTCAAATGAAAGACATACATTTAAGAAAGTCCACATTGCCTTTTCATTGGGACACAAACAGTGGTCTTCTGGGTAAGAAGTCAGCTGTTGGACTCACCAAACCTCCTCACTAAACGCTCTTCTGCAGACCGCTTAGAAAGGTATTTGTGATGTGAAAAACAAACGTAATCTGGGACAAAATACGCTTTCCTCGAAAGTTAATTTACAATGAAGTTTAGTTCAATTGATTTTTAGGGGACAGGCTGTGTGTTGCACACGAGTCCTTCTGCTCATGATTAGAAAGAGGATTGAGTTGGGATGATTTCAATAATCATTGTCAGATTTCTACCCCAAATAAGAGGTTTGTTTCCTGTTATACAATGCTCTTAATATGCATTCATCAGCTGTTGTTATAAAAGAGCAGCAGTGCGTTCACTTGATTGTCACAGTGGGTATATAATTAATGTTTGCTGATTATAGAATTAGCTTTAACAAGCACATTGTTACTGTTTATTTCTGTGTTGTATACACCCCGCTGTGATTAAAACATGTGGGGTACGAGCAGTCACATTTGACTGATTAAGGATGATTAGCCTGGATGTCCCATTAGTGGTGTGTGTGTGTGTGTGTGGTGTGTGTGTGTGTGTGTGTGTGTGTGTTGGTGTGTGTGTGTGTGTGTGTGTGTTGTGTGTTGTGTGTGTGTGTAGTGTGTGTGTGTGTGTGTGTGTGTGTGTGTGTGTGTGTGTGTGTGTGTGTTGTGTGTGTGTGATGTGTGTGGTGTGTGTGTGTGTGTGTGTGTGTGTGTGTGTGTGTGTGTGTGTGTGTGTGTGTGTGTGTGTGTGTGTGTGTTGTGCTGTGTGTGGGTGTGTGTGTGTGTGTGTGTGTGTGTGTGTGTGTGTGTGTGTGTGTGTGTGTGTGTGTGTGTGTGTTAGACAGAGACAGGTTTTGGCCTGTTAGCTGATTCCCCATGAACTCTTCCCTTAAATTAAACGTTATACCCCATAAACGCAGAAGATTATGTTTTCCAACTGGTCCTCCATCTCCTCCAGTCTCCTTCAGGTAGCCTTTTAGAGGAGGTTGCAAATATGTTCAGCTGTTAATAATATGACAAAATGTTACCAGCTGATTCTATAGCCAGTTTCCATCCGGACTGGAGCATAGATTTAAGGTGGAATGTATCTTCTACTTGGCTCAGTAGGCTGTTATCATCTATTGGAAAGCTGGATACTGCAGGGAGGTTTAAAACTGTTAGCCGTGTACTTTAGTTGGAGTATTAATTGTGAGAAGAGCAAAGAAGGAACTGAGGTGACATAATATAATGAACATAATATAATGAGTGAAACAGTCCATGTAGGGAGGAAGTGGAGTGGATGGGAGGATTACCCAAGAAACAGCTGTTGGTGGAACATATTGTACATAATGTACTTAACTTAAGTTACTTAAGCTACGTAACAAACATACAGGAATCGATCCTATCGCTGGAATCAAATTGTTCAACATTTTTTAATTCTAATAATATTATTCTTGCGCAATCTTTATCTTCAACTGTGGAAAAATACAGTTTTAACAAAGGATTGATATAAGCTGCTTAGCATTGTAATGATGATTTAGCATTTGAATGTAAACAGTAGAAATTAAGCTAAGAAGCTTTGAACTGTTCATTACAATTTCAATATATATAATGGACTGATAATAAAGGGTGTACATTTGTATTTGTTGAATTCTTATTCAAGGGTTAGGGGGGGGGTAATTGCCATACCCAATTAAGACTTTAGACTTTTGTCTGCTTTCAATTCTATACCTTTTGTGTTTTACTGATAAGTTCCTGAGAGAACATTTTTCATTTTTTTCTGAAGATTATTCAAAAACACAATGCATGAAACTGGAGATGGTAAAGGGGCTTAACTGAAAAAAGAAAAGGTGTTCCAAGTCAAATAAAGTTCAGCCGCTCCCTGAGACAAACACCACACCTTAAAGGAGAAGAAGCATACTGCAGTGATCCTGGTTTTTAATTGATCAACTGTGGATAACACAATGCCCCATGCTTAAATCTGATTAGCAGTGAACAGTGGTGTCTTTTTCAGTCCGCATTAAGATTTGAGCCGTTTGTTCTGTAATCCTCGGTAAGCTTGCACACTGTGGCAAATAAAGACTGCTGTGTTTTCAAGCCTCAAACCTTGGAGAGTTTCCTGTCCAGTCAATTAAAAGGAACGTGTGCAGATTGCAACCCATTTGGTAGCATGCGCAGCCACACACACACTCTGATAAATCATTGGCTGGTCCTTGAATGTTATTTATTTCTTATGAAAATGGTTTAAAGTGAAATAAAAGAGGGATTAGCTGTGTTTTTCAAGCAGAATGACCCACATTCAGACTGCCACTCATAGGCTACAAAGGCCCCCCTGAAAATAAGCCTTCAAGTCTTCATGCTGGCTATCACGTCAGCGCTTCTCTCTGTTCCGAAATACAGACTTTGAAGAATTTGTCTAAGAAGTGTATCGGAGCAGAAAGAGGAGGCGAGAGCCCGGCTCTTTAAAATACTCGTCTATAGAGTGAAGTTCCCAGGGTTTCCTCTGCCCGCCTCTCACTGGCAGAGTTTCCAGTCTGTTCACATCGCTGCGTCTCCCCGAGGAACTGAAACACTGGCACTTTAATGATGTTCTCCTCTTTATTAAAGGATTAGGTGCTGATTGAATGGCCGTATCAAAGACTAATGTTACACAACACAGGCAGGGAACTGACTAAATATCCTGCAAAGCTTTCTATATCACCATGATTAAACTAGGGGGTGTTACAGTACATGGTAGTTTTGTCCTATGTCCGTTTTTATTTATTTTTAGCAGTCTCACCTTTCCGCTTTCATCCATTACAAACATATTTTTGATTAATTTACGTCCCTGAGCTTCATTGATTGTTATAATTAAACACATTGTTTATTATTTCTTAACCCCTGCCCGAAACAATAATTGACTTAGCAACCGTATCTAGGAACAACAAGCCTATCAAGCTTTTTATTTCTCCCTTGGATTAACAAATATAGCTGGATATGCAGCCAATTTATCCAATCGGCTAACCGCGGTACTGCAATAAAACATATTAGCATGTCTGGCTAACTACTGCTATGCCTAGAGTGGTAACCTAGCATTCCTTCTATGGCTGTGAAGCCTTTCATGAGATTATTCTGTGGGTTTACAGGTTGCATAACAGCCCTGTTTACTTGCTGAACACACATGGTCCATTCATAAAATACTTTTCTACTTTAATATCAAAGGTGAAACTTGCTTCTCCAACTAGGTAAGCATCCAAAAAGTGTTATGTTATGTCTAATAATTGAACTATAGACCCTATACATGGCTTTAAGTGTTTAGACTTTTAGTATAGCATTATATTGTATAGATGCAGTTCTAAAACCAAGTTAGTTGGAAGTAATGCAAATGTAGACATTGTTCACCTGTCTTTGGAGCTAAACATAGCTAGTAAGCTAGCAGCACTGGCTGGTAACCTTCTGTTAACTACCTCTGTATGAAAGTGAGGACCCTTTGTCTCAAAAAGTGCACAATAAATGATCTGTACGATGTCATCGGAAACAGCATTTTTTGCTCAATGAACAAAAACTTGACCGAAATAGCAACGGCAGCTAAGCGGTGCAAGGCTTCAGTCAATTCTACTTTATTGTAACTAAGACTGATGTTTGTATTTGTTTTCTGGTTTCGTAATCAGCCATCTCATGCATAAGAAGTGGAATGTCAACGAGACTACCTGATTAAATAAAGAATAAGTGAAGAGCGGAGGCAGCCTCACCCAATTTACCATGATACAAAGATGATAATGAAAGAGATGGGGCTCACTGCCAGGCAGATAAGCATCTTTGGCAGCAGGTTTGCAATCACTGTATACACACACACACACACACACACACACACACACACACACACACACACACACACACACACACACACACACACACACACACACACACATAGAGATTCCAAATTCAGCACATAAATCCAGCTTGATTTGCGTTCTGTGGAAGTTACCGTGCCGGGGCTTGCTGCACTACTCGACCCTGCTGCCCACTCAGAAGGCTGAAGACCGGAATAGAAATCTCATAAAAACTGAACTCCTGAAACACTCTAAACCAAACCCCATAGCAGGGATACATGTTCCCGATTCCACTGTTGCTTTAGAGGTCAAATGTGATATTTGAATTAAAGAAAACAGGCTGTGGATAACAAAAGCCACAGCTGTGTAAATTCCACACCAAACACCGACAAAGCAGACGTGTGATTTCAAACCTAATTAGTATTCCTTTAAGAAGGGCCCTGTTGCCCTCTTGCCATTAAAATGGATTATCAGAGACCTTTCGGAGGATGCACCAGAGGTTGACGGAGACATTTCTGGATGTCAGTCATCATTGCTTTGTGTCATCATTGCTTTGTGTCATCATGAACAGCAGCTCAAGTGTTTGCGAAGGTAAATCAATTCTTACATTACAGTTAAATGGTAACTTTATTTTGCAGTGCTTTGCTGTCTAAGTTAATGGGGACTCAAGTGATTATTGAGAGTAACAGGCTACAATGTAATCTTATCTAGCACAATCAATGTACATCCAATGAAATTGCTTGTTTCCGCAGTGATTGGCTCCTTTTTGGGTGTGTCAGACAATATTATAGACAAAACGTTTTTCTTTCCCTTTAGCTTGATTAAGTTACTCCGTCCAACCAAGTCTTGCTCAAGAAAACGTATTGTTCAGAAATACCATGTTGCGTCCACTTCAACCCAGACATTGAAAAGCATTTAGGTGAGACTAAACAGAGCTTTCTGCACTCAAACACAACTCGCTCTTCTTCAATCACTAGTCCAATGTTGACTTACTGCGACAAGTCACCTTATATAAAACATGTCAGTGAAAGATTGTATTTCCACATAGAGGCCTTTTTCCATTATTATGCCATTTTTTATTTTTTCATTACAATCTAAGACTGTCAGTAGCTTAAACAAAACACTTGTAGTTGTCGGACATTGACAGTGTGTACATTATAGCTGGCTTCGCGGCTGTCAGATTCAGGACTCTCATCAAATACTGGACCGTTTTTTTTAAATGGTAGTCCCCATCAGTTAATAAGGAACAAAATAGGGTCTAGGTTTAACATTTCTGAACTTACCAAGTACCAAAATCTGGTTTCTTTGGCACGTCAGCATGAGTTTTGGTGCCGGCTGTGCTGCGGCCCGGGGTTAACACGGCATAGTTGGAGAGCTCAGTGGTGGTGGAGCATTGTGTATTGTGTCAGGGAAGTGTTGTGTGTTTTTTCCCAGTGTGCTGCGAAGGGCCGCTCTGTGTCAGAGGTGAGCATGTTGAATGGAGGTCGTGGGACCCCCTCCACAGCTGGGAGGAGACGTCCCCCGCCATCCTACCCTCCCTCCCCATAGAGAGCACTGAGGCAGAATGCTCCGGGCACAACAAGACGGGGGCTAAAGGCTTTGTCTCTGGTTCACTGCCTTAAAGTAGCCTCAGGATTCCTGGCAACCAGGTTTGACTGCAGGGAGAATAAAGCACAATGGCGCTTGTATTCCTCAGCTGATGTACAACACGGTGGCTCGCTGTGGGAAACAAAGATGGTGGTGATGTGAGGTCCGGTGTGATTTAAGAAGGCTTGTTACCAGCAGACAGGAATGTAGATGTTTTGTAAAGTTGTTTCGAGCTCATAATCAAGAGCAGTATTTTTCTTCGTTGTAAATCTCAGGGTTTTTTCACTTGGATTTTTTACATTAGTATTCCGCGATATGATAACGCACTTTTTCCTCAATGTCGTATTATTCGGAGCAAAATGCAAATATTTGAGCCATTTAATTTTGATATAGAAGAAGTTTAATTCCGCTGAAATGATCCAATTATCCTGCAGGCCCAGGATAAGCATTAATCTGCTGGCACATAGCCTCTTCTGACTCGTGCCTTAAGTAAGTTCCCTCCTTGTTCATGTCCTTCCTCTTAGCTCACACACACGAGCCAAGAGCCTTTGATTCCTATATACTCTTCTTTATAGAAATATGTACTCAGCTTTTACATTGTCTGGGTCAAAGTCAGGTTGCGCGTATATACAGCATTCATTCCCTGGAGGAAACTTAATAATGCTGCTGCCTCTTATGTGCAGCACCACAGTTAAGTCTGCAAAGTGTGCCATGAATTTAAATGAGACGACGGTAGCTATAAGGCAGGCGCACATACTAACCAGCCACGTGGTTATCAGAACATTAAACCTCAAACATGGACGTGCATGTATGTTAGATGTCAGGAGGAGGCACGATAACGATTTATGTCATGCCTAATGATCCGTAACACTAAAAGTAAGCTTTGAGAGTGTGTGTTTCTTCCATGAGGAGGAAAAGGAGTGTGTGAAATGAGAAGAGCCCCAGGCTGAGATCCTATCAGAGCTTTCCACACATCCAGGAATCACAAACCAACAAAGTCCATATGACGCAGTGATTGAAAGTGGAACAGTGGATCGGTGTACCCTGATTCAATTTAGAGGGATAGTTTGATTACCCAGGATGCAATATGCTTGCAGGGGACTCTAGGTTAATGCTTGTTTTGGGTTTTACGCAGTAGCCGGTAAACTAACAGTGACATTTGGGCGACAGCTAAATCAAATTTGAATCCCCTTATTTGGCCTGGCCCCTTATTACATTTTAGACAGCAGTGTGCTCACTTAAAGTCTCCTTTATTTAACGCTGTCCAATCCATTGAGAGCGGGGACTGCGCTCGTCTTCCATCGGCACACAGAGGATTTAAGTGGCTCAACCAAACTTAATTAGCCCCTTCTGCGCGACACGCCTCGGCCTTTTGCTCAAATGAATCTCAGGTTAACGCTCGGCACCCACTTTACTGTCTCTGACGGGAGGTCAGATTTATCCTCCGCTGAGAAATGACTTAGCTAAATGAGGGCTCCTCCATGCAGCCTCTGCTAATAACCTTGATTAATTAAAGAGAGACTCATCCTCATTAGGGTCTTATTCTACTCGGTCCGGTTGTGACCCTGTAAAATGAGCCGAGGCAGTAATGAGTCATCTCTCAGACAGAATATCTCACTGAGCTTCATGTGAGGCAGTAATGATCAGAGATAATGGTTTCATCAGTGTGGAACAATGAACCCTAACCGTTCTCTTCAGTTTTACAGATTACAACACCTCCCTGTTTCTTCTCCATCAACAAACCATCCAATATCCTAAAGAAAGTAGCTAAATAATTTCTCTTTTTGATCTTTCTTCCAGGTCAATGGCAAAGACCTCTCCAAGGCCACCCACGATCAGGCGGTGGAGGCCTTTCGTGCCGCCAAGGATCCCATCATGGTGCAGGTCCTGCGCCGATCTCCACATCCCAAAGTGTCCGGCCAGGCGGGTGACTCCCAGGTTTCTGACATCAGCACCCAGACGGACATCACCCTGCAGCACATCATGGCCCTCACAAAGCTGTCTCCTTCTTCACCCCCCATGACGGAGCTGGGGGAATATCTGCTACCAGAGGAGTGAGTAACCACTATAGATGAAGCCTTGTTAGTACATCTACACACACTCATTGCAGGCATCAGGAAAGTGTATTTAGGGCTGCCATGGCAGAAGGGACAAACGTCCTGCTTAACCTGAATAAGTATTAAAAGTATTTAAATTAGGTTAAGAAAACAGACATATTCTCTTTTGTTTTCACAGGTAGCCAAAGTGTGTTGGCCCCGCAGTGACTTAAATCTGACACACTGTGACTTCTTGCCAGACTAGTGATAAATGAAGCATTAGATAGACAAAAGGGATGCATGCAAAACAAATCCCCCTTATTCAGCAGGTGTTGCAATAAGAGCTAACAGGGTGAAGTGTTGTGGTGTCTCGTAAGCTTTTAAACTGAACTTATAAATAGAGCTGGAACCAACATTTTTGATCAATATCGATGAATCTTTTCAATCAATCAATCAATGTTTATTTATATAGCCCAATATCACAAATGTTACATTTGTCTCAGTGGACTTCACAGTTTGTACAGAATATCAGTATGACAATACGACACCCTCTGTCCTTAGACCCTCACATCGTACAAGGAAAAATTTCCGGAGAAAACCCACAGTTTAAATAGAAAATAGTGGAAACCTTATTATGATTTAAAAAAACACGTACAAAATCCTGAAATCTTGCAAAAAATCTGCCATTTTTGTATAAATAATTATTTAAAGTAACGATTCATCGATATTTAACAGTTGGCCAATGTTTCTTTGTTAAATAAATAATACATTAAGTGACTAATCATTGCATTTCTAGATTGTATTAAATGCCTCAAGCGATACATCACCACCAATGGTCCCCACCTTGACACCCATGCCTACCTTCCCGGTTCTCTCTGGTTTGAAATACATTCAGAATGTAAACCCAAATCTACACATGCGAAACCTATCCTGACCGTGGCATTATTTGTGGCACAGGAGTCGGGAATTCTTAAGTGTCATAAACACTTGGCTATGTTAAAAGTTCACTTCACTCAAAGTCAGACATTTCCCCTTAATGAAGAGAGTGACAGCTAATCCTGGTCTGCAGACGACACAGCTGTGATCAGGCAGGATGTGTCTGAAGTTTGAAGGGAAAACGTCCCTGTCACTTACTGGAGACGACCGCTCCTCCGGGGCACACAGATGCATTGAAATTATGGTTTATGCGTATTTGCATATTCCTAAATGACATCTTTTGTTTCTTAGTGTGTGTGTGTTCGCTTGTGAGTGTGTGTTAGCCCTGCAGCGAGGAGAGTCTGGCTGCATTTTCCACCCTGTGGCGGCAGCAGTTGCCCTTTAACAAATGATTATGATGCCTATAATTGATTTCCGAGTCAAATGAATAACTCGGCATGTTAATTTGCTATTACCCTCGGGATGTGGCTTCAATATATCTGATTGAAGAGTGATTTCTACATTTAGTTCTTATTACTTCTTCTCATTTATTTTTTAAACTCTGGGGCAAAATTAAATCCGGTTTGATAAATGTGTTAGTCAAGGACTTTTTAAAACCGGTCTGTTTTACAATCTTTTCTTTTTTCATCAGGCATCCTCAACACGCATACTTCAACCCCAATGACTTCCTGGAGGTCATTCAGCACGACATAGAGCGCGAGGAGCTGGAATACGAGGTAAACATCATCTTCCTCCTTCCTCCTCTCAATGAAGTCATCCAGACAGCAGAGCATCATTGCTTCATGAGCAGAGCCAAGGTCGCCTCAGTGTCTCCAGCCCAATGGCCCTGCTAGCCACAAGTCCCCATGCATCAGAGTTATTGATGGGGCACTCTCTCTCCGCATGTAGGCCAGACAGGAATCGAGTTGCTGGTTTGTTCCAGCAGATGCACAACGGTGACATCATTACTTATTAGTGACAAGGCGTAATAAGTCTTCCCCGGCCGGTGGATAATTAGATGGCACAGATAATGGCTCTGCGGTGATGAATCGCATGATGCGCACTAACAATGCCCGGATGAGACCATGATCAAGCCTCCGTTGGGCTCCTTTTAATGACCTCCGCCGACCCGGACACCCCCTCCCCTCAAACCCCGGCCACCTACTGCTTGATGTTAATATTTTTTATGAAGGAGCGTTGAGGCTGAGATCAGAAAGGTGAAGCTTTGTGCGGCTAACGGCAGATGGGTAAGACTGTGGGTCTTCCTAGAATGACTTTTTGTTGTCTTTTAGTCAAAAGGACAAGTGAAAAAAAGGCTCTGCTCATGTTTGATACGTTTCTGTGTCACTAGGTATAAAACGGACAGGAATCCACTGACCGTTATCATGCTGTGTTCAAATGCTTTCTGGTACACTTGATCTTTTAAGAGCAATATACAAAAGATATCAGAGCGAACGGTCTGTGTTTTAAGTTACTACTAGCTTTAAGCAGCTTATAAGACACAATTTAACGTTTAAAAAAAATACAAAAGCAAGCATTTCAATGAGACATTTGAATTACATACCAAAGTGACATATATGAAACGTGTGTATACAAATTACATTTACAATGTTCCACTGTTTACACAGACTTTAAAACAGGTTTCTGTTTCCTAAATCAACAAATTCTACTGTATAGGAATAATATGGTCACTATAACCTTGAAACTCACTACACTGCATGATCTGATACAACTCCCTGTAAAAATGTTACACTACTGCATTACATGTATATCATAGTAAAAACAAAAATGCCCAAAGACTCTTAACTTGTGGCATAAAAAGGGTGTACATTTGTTCCCAAAATGTACCTATTTCTCCAAGATAATGATCAGCATTCTCTATTTTCGGGGCGGTTCACCCTCACGGTGCCCGTCCTCTGCCCTCCCAGAACAGCCCCTCTCGTATCTTTATCTGTATCTGTGAGATTACAAGTGAAAAACGGCGCTCTGCCCGTCTGCAGTCCGCTGCGTCATCTCTCATTCTGTCAGTGAAAGCCAACGGCTCCCCGCGACCCGCTGAAAGATCCATTACAGTGATTGATGGATCTCTGTTGCTCCATGAACCCATTTCCTAGTCCATATATTCCGTCCATTCCAGAAAAAACAACGGCGAATAACCAACCATTGTCTACTCAATCTTGTAAAAAAAAAAGAAAAATCCTATAATTTCAGATGTGTGGGATATTTATTTGTTCATATGTTTTTCCAGGAAGTGGATTTGTACCGAGCCAATATCCAAGAGAAGCTGGGCCTGACGATCTGTTACAGGACTGATGATGAGGATGAAGCTGGGATTTACATTAGTGAGGTATGTGTTACGGGGGAACGCTCAAATTTACTTCGACAGGAAGTGGATAGCGACTGCTAGGGCTGTCAGCGGGGATGAAGTCGTGAGATATGAAGTGTAGAAATGTTTATCTCAGAGTGAAAGTCAGCAGTAATCATTTGTATATTTTCTTTTCTTTAGATTGATCCACACAGCATTGCTGCGAAGGACGGCAGAATCAGAGAAGGCGACAAAATCATTCAGGTAAGGTCACTGAAGTCTCGTCAAATCTCATCAAATGAAAATAAGAGGGGGGAGAGAGGTCATATTGCAGAATAAAAAATAATGTTAATAAAGTCTTAAATCTAGCATAAACAAATCTGAAATCACAAGTAGTTTATTTAGTAGAAAAAAAACAGGAATGTTTGTTTAAAATACTCTTTGAATTATGTTTCAAAACGTTTGATATTTAGCTTTTTTCTCAATCGAATTTCTTTGAATATTCAAAATGTGTTGTTGTTGTTACATGGCCCTACTTTGTTTCCCTTTTCTCTTGAATATGTATTTGATGTATATTTCTAGGACCCCATTGCTTGCTTTTAAATGAAATACTAATGTAGAAAAACAACATTTCACCTGTCTTAAGACCTTAAAGAGATGGTGAAATGTACCTTACATTTACAGAGGGTACAGACTGTCATTATATGTGGAATATATAAGGTATTTAAATATTTCCTGCTGTCCCACCAGATCAATGGTATCGAGATCCAGAACCGGGAGGATGCTGTAATGCTGCTGACCAGCGAGGGGAACCAGAACATCACTCTGCTGGTGGCCAGACCGGAGATCCAGGTAAACTACACTGTGTTTCATGTTAAAACCTCAAAGGGTCACTTAAGTAACCAAAAATAGTTGCCTTCCAATTATATGTCTACAAACAAGAGTAGGATTTTCAATAGTTGTTAGAAAAATATCACTCTTCACCGGCTTGAGCTTCAATAATCAGGATGTATTTATTATCCTCTCAAGAATGGAAGTAGTCATCACATACAGAGTTCCTGAACAGTGTCCTTCACATGCTGATACAAGAGAGGGAGTTACAGTCACAAGATGGAGGAATAGAAAGCAGTATTCAATGTTTACTTCAGATTAGCTCCACGTCAGAAATGAGCATGCTTGTCATATGTCTATCTCCATAGAGGCTGAATCATCATGTTAATCACATAGCTATCATGTGCCTAAAACAGTCCTGATGCTCTTCTAGGTAATCATACATCCTGTTATGTACACAGCTACCTAAGGTGTTCTTTATCATGTGCTAGTCTGATATTGGAAGAGTACATTCAGTATTTTCCCAACAATAGTTGATGTTTTACTTTTCGAGTAAAAGTTTGAAATATCTGCATCTAATGAGGCGTCTCTTCTCCTCGCCATGTCTCAGCTGGACGAGGGCTGGATGGATGATGATAGGAACGACTTCCTGGATGACCTCCACATGGACATGCTGGAGCAGCAGCACCATCAGGCCATGCAGTTCACCGCCAGCATGCTGCAGCAGGTACACGCACACACACACACACACACACACACACACATACGCACAGCCTGTAGACACAAACTAGCACAATCAATCTGCACTAACACGTATGTTCGTCTATGGTTTTCTTTGGTCGAGCCAATCCTGCCGAGAGTGCCAGCTGGTGTTGTCGAATGTTTTTGGCAACATTTTTCTTTAGAGACTGGCATATGGGAAAACACATGCTCATTGAATTAGGAAAAAAACTGTAAAGCCCTGCCAATAGGTAGGTACATATTACACTAATATGTTCCCTTAAAAAGTAGCATGTTTAGTAGTAGTAGTAGGAGGAGGAGGAGGAGGAGGAGGAGGAGGAGGAGGAGGAGGAGGAGGAGGAGGAGGAGGAGGAGGAGGAGGAGGAGGAGGAGGAGGAGAGGAGGAGGAGGAGGAGGAGGAGGAGGAGGAGGAGGAGGAGGAGGAGGAGGAGGAGGAGGAGGAGGAGGAGGAGTAGTAGTAGGAGGAGGAGTATGAGTAGTAGTAGTAGTAGGAGGAGGAGGAGTAGGAGTAGTAGTAGTAGTAGGAGGAGGAGGAGTAGTAGTAGTAGTAGTAGTAGTAGGAGTAGTAGTAGTAGGAGTAGGAGTAGTAGTAGTAGGAGGAGGAGGAGTAGTAGTAGTAGTAGTAGGAGTAGGAGTAGGAGTAGTAGTAGTAGGAGGAGTAGTAGTAGTAGTAGTAGTAGGAGTAGGAGTAGGAGTAGGAGTAGGAGGAGTAGTAGAAGTAGTAGTAGGAGTAGGAGGAGTAGTAGTAGGAGGAGGAGGAGGAGGAGGAGGAGGAGTAGTAGTAGTAGAAGTAGTAGTAGTAGTAGGAGGAGGAGGAGGAGGAGGAGGAGGAGGAGGAGGAGGAGGAGGAGGGGAGGAGGAGGAGGAGGAGGAGGAGTAGTAGTAGGAGGAGGAGGAGTAGGAGTAGTAGTAGGAGGAGGAGGAGTAGTAGTAGTAGGAGTAGGAGTAGGAGTAGTAGTAGTAGAGTAGTAGTAGTAGTAGTAGTAGTAGTAGTAGGAGTAGGAGTAGGAGTAGGAGGAGTAGTAGTAGTAGTAGTAGAAGTAGTAGTAGGAGTAGGAGGAGTAGTAGTAGGAGGAGGAGGAGGAGGAGGAGGAGGAGGAGGAGGAGGAGGAGGAGGAGGAGGAGGAGGAGGAGGAGGAGGAGGAGGAGGAGGAGGAGTAGGAGGAGGAAGAAGAGTAGGAGGAGGAGTAGGAGGAGGAGGAGGAGTAGGAGGAGGAGGAGTAGTAGTAGTAGTAGTAGTAGGAGGAGGAGGAGGAGGAGTAGGAGGAGGAGGAGGAGGAGGAGGAGTAATAATAAAATGGCTGAACTCGTATTGTAAACATTAAAACATTTTATATTTCATTTATGTTTTGTATTACTGGATGCTTGTGATGATGGACTTTTCGATTTAAGGCAAGATTGAATATATTCAATAGAAACATTTCAAATAGTTTACCGACATTAGCAGGAATCCAATAGCTCTGATAATTGTCACGTAAAAAAGTCCTGTATAGGTACACACAATAAATGACATGTTCAAGCATGTTAATTGCAGTATTCTGGCTCAAAATCAGTGCTTTTTCTTTCCCCTGGTATGCAGCACTATTTCTGAGTCGTTGTGTCTTGTGTTTTCTCAGAAGAAGCATGAGGAGGACGGAGGCACCACAGACACGGCCACGCTGCTGTCCAATCACCACGAGAAGGACAGCGGGGTCGGGCGCACGGACGAGAGCACGCGAAACGACGAGAGGTTCGGAGCAGGAGAACCTCGGCGACGACCACACCACGGCCTCCAACACGCTGGGCAGCTGCAGGAAGCTCACCTACAGCCAGGACACGCTGGGCAGCACCGACCTGCCCTTCAGCGGGGAGTCGTTCATCTCCGCGGATTACCACGACGCCGACTTCCTGGGTATCCCCGCGGACGAGTGCGAGCGCTTCAGGGAACTCCTGGAGCTGAAGTGCCAGATGAGGAACAGTGGAGCCCAGGGTCTGTACTACCAGGGAGGTCAGGACCAGGACGGGGTGGACAAAGAGCTGGAGATGCTCAACGAGGAGCTACGCACCATCGAGCTGGAGTGCCTGAACATCGTCCACGCTCACAAGATGCAGCAGCTGAGGGAGCAGTGCCGCGAGTCCTGGATGCTCCACAACAGCGGCTTCCGCAACTACAACACCAGCATCGACGCGCGCCGCCACGAGCTCTCCGACATCACGGAGCTCCCGGAGAAATCGGACAAAGACAGCTCCAGCGCCTACAACACTGGCGAGAGCTGCCGAAGCACCCCACTCACGTTGGAGCTTTCTCCGGACAACTCTCTTCGTCGATGCGCAGAAAATCAGGGTCCGTCTGTGGTGGCCAGCTCCACAAGCTCCAATGGTAGGGTCGTCAAACCCCTCCAGTCCCCAGTGCAGGAAGCCCCTGGCCCCAGCAGAAGCAAAGGTTCCTCAAAAGATCAAGATGGATCCCTGCAGGCCGAGAGCAAGGAGAAGAAGTCGGGAGAGTCCAGTAAATCCGCACGAAGCTCGCATCAGCCACATTCGCCGTACAAGCACGCCCACATCCCTGCACACGCCCAGCACTACCAGAGTTACATGCAGCTGATCCAGCAGAAATCGGCCGTGGAGTACGCCCAGAGCCAGATAAGTTTGGTCAGCTTGTGCAGGGACCCAAATAGCCCCGGCGACCTGGACCCAAAGATGGAGTGGAAGGTGAAGATCCGCAGCGACGGCACGCGCTACATCACCAAGAGGCCGGTGCGCGACAAGCTGCTGAGGGAGCGAGCGCTGCGCATCCACGAGGAACGAAGCGGAATGACCACGGACGACGACGCCATAAGCGAGCTGAAGATGGGCCGCTACTGGAGCAAGGAGGAGAGGAAGCAGCACGCCGTCCGCGCCAAAGAGCAGAGGCAGCGCCGCGAGTTCATGAAGCAGAGCCGAGCCGATTGTCTCAAAGGGGAGTCCGGAGCCGAGGACAAAAAGGAGCCCAACATCATCGAACTCAGCCACAAAAAGATGAACAAAAAGAGGAATAAGAAAATATTTGACAACTGGATGACCATCCAAGAACTGCTGACCCACGGTACCAAGTCGCCAGATGGCACAAGGGTTTACAACTCGATTCTGTCTGTGACCACAGTCTAAGTGCTGCTCTGAGTGGTGGACTGTACATAGGACACTACCGATTGGTGTAGAGATTCCTGCCTCGTTCAATGTGGCAACGTTTTGTAAATAGGAAGTAAGCCCCGCCTTTCCTGGACGAACATTTCCCACCAGAAGTTCAGAAGTTCTTGAAGAGAAGTTCTTTATAATGATGGTTGGACTTGACAAAAATTAGACATGGCTATGAGGATGATTTTGGAAACATTTTTCAAATTCTTACAATAACCTTTTCTACCTTTGTGCTTGCTCTTTTGAATAATTTTGGTAACAAAAACACAATATGTGACTTTTCTTTGGAGGGTTTTGAAAGTGTGTAAAGACAGTGTGCCATACATAAATAAACAGCCAGCATTTACACTATATTACATTATGTTGTTTGTACTATATATCTCTTATCAGTATTTTACTGTTATGCATACGTAATGCTTTTATGGAAACACTGCTATTTTCCTGCAAGGTAGAACACGTAATCCTTTTCAAAAGGACTTTTGTAAATTAAAAAAAACATTTTTGTAACAAATTCACATTTTTAGTTTTAATTTCTCTCTAATGGTGCTGATTCCCCAAAGTTAATACCGTCAGCGAAGTACCATCTGTTACGTAACGTAGAGGACGTCATAACGTGATACTATTGTGTATGTACGTGTCTTTAGAGAAATAAGTTTCTCACGCTAAAATGTAAACGTCTGTGTTTGTTAAAGCACACGTTGTAGTCGCTTTTTCTTTCTTAGGGTTTCATGTATTGGACAGAATAACAGTGTAACAAATCCTTAGTTAGCCACACAATTTGATGTCTTGTAAAATGAGAGAAATAATAAATTATTGTTTTATATATGATGAGCTTTCAAATGTTGTTGGAATTTGTTATTTGTAAGAATTGTAGGAAGAAAAAAAGAGTACTGACCAGTAGGGGTGTAACGGTTCACAAACATTTCGGTTCGGTACGTACCTCGGTTTTTTGGTCACGGTTCGGTTTGGTACGTTTTCGGTACAGCAGAATTTTTTTTCACAAAACATATATATATTTTTTTTTATTATTATTAAACTGTGAATAATGTATTCACTCAAATAAATAGAAAATATAATAAAATAAACATTAAGGTGCAGCATTTCGATGAACTGAAATAATCTGTATTTGAACTTTACTGTACTAGTACTCACAAAACATAAACTATTAGTTTTGGGTTTTTAATTATTATTAAACTGTGAATATTCACTCAAATAAATACAAAATATAATAAAATGAACATTAAGGTGCAGCTTTTCGATGAACTGAAATAATCTGTATTTGAACTGTACTGTACTAGCACCCAAGCAGCCAGTTTGACATTAGGACTTGCTTGTCATTGTATTTTCATGTTGTTTAAAGAAAGATGAACTTGTCCACATTGCTTGCCTAAGGGCAGATCTGCTGGCACTAACAATGTCTCCTGCTGTGGAGAACACCCTCTCGCTAAGGACAGAGGTAGCAGGTACAGCCAGGTAGCGCTTTGCTAACATGGCAACATAAGGATATTTGGCGTTTGTAATAGCTTTGGCTCGGTCTGAACTCTCTGCGAGTGGTGGAGGCTTAAATGCTAGCGGGAGTTGGGTTTGCACTTCAGTCTTTTTTCTTTTGGTACCGGTGATATTCACATTCGGGTGATGCCTTTTCAAGAGTGTGCAAGTTTGATGTATTGCCAGCCGCGTAACCAATTTGAGTTGAACAATGCCGACAAACAGCTTTGGTTCGGTCCACCTGTCTTTGTCCGTCATCCTTGTACGTAACTGCGAAACCAAAATGTTCCCAAACCGGAGACTTCAATGATGCTGGAGGATTTTCGAGCTCAACTTTATCTGCGTTCGCCATTAATTTTCGACAGTTCCTCAAATTACTGACTACATTTGAACGCATCCCTCTGACCAGCTCTCATAGTATGCCTCTCATCCAATGAAATGACTTGCTCGCTCTATGACGCGTTGAACCCAATGTGAGCAAATTACTCTGAATGCTGCGACGCAGCACCTGAGATTACTTCCAAAAAGTTGTTCACGTTCTCAATTTTTTACGTTTAACGATATATTCGTTCGGTACACTTCGGTACACAGCTGTACCGAACCGAAGGGCCCGTACCGAATAATTTCGGTACGGGTACGTGTACCGTTACACCCCTACTGACCAGACAATAGAAAGATGAATCCTAAGTAAACCCTGCACACAATGTCACAAGGTGTGTTTTATATAGAGACTAGTTACACTTTGTTTTTCTGAAGTCTGAAAGGTAACTCCTTTTGCTAAGCTTATTTTAGGAAGTGAAACATATCTTGAAAGTCATTATAATGAGTTAGTATTGCTAAATAATGACTTGGTATCTCCAAATGATGACTTACAATCCAAAAATCTAAGTAAAATAATTATTAAAAAAATAAAATAATGACTTGACTCAAAATATTGGCTTCTCCATATCTTGAATAACTATCCCAAAATAATAAGTTAGTATCTGAGGATAATAACCAAGTCACCCAATAAAAGTACCTACATAACATTATTTTCAAAACCTTTCTGATTATTTTGAGGCAAGTTTATTTATATAGTACCTTTCAACACAAGGCAATTCAAAGGGCTTTACCAAAAACGAAAGACATTAAGAAAATGGCATTTAAAATCAGAGCATACTTACTTATTTTCCTCACATTGGCAGTAATGGGCTTCCATAGTTAATGTTTTACTTTATTTGCTGGAATTGCATAATATCACCAAACTCCATGAGCCAATAGGAATGATAAGAGAGTAACTTCTATCACTCTAACAGGGTGAAATAAAAATAATAGCAGTGTGAGTGATGACGATCAAACAAAGTCCATACAAGCCCACACAGTCCCCAGAAGAGGTCCAATCAGGCAAATAATTAAACACCCATGTAGGACCTTAAAAATAAATTGGGACTTTAATAACTTGACTCTGTAAATGTGTGTTTACAAAAGCTAACTGTACACTCCATATTAAACCCTCAACATCTACTATTTACGATTCCCAGTATGACAGATGATCTGTATTAATGTGAGGATGTACACTGGGAGGTTGTTAATAATGACACCACACAACTCTCCATATTTTAGTCTTACGGAGTAGTATTGAGCGTGGAGAGTCCAATAATCCGTCAGAGGGTGGTCCATGGTACAGGATACCCAAGAGGAGGTTTGAAAGTAAATGTTGGATTTCCTTCGAATCCAGCTTGAATTATGTTTACATCTGGTGCTTGTTCAACATTACAGTTGTAGGGCTAATCAGAGCCTTCCTTGCTCTCTTGTTTAATGCATTTGTAAAGATAGGGTATTCATTCTTAATGGCAACACAGAATCAGGCACTCTGTTCATGTAAATGTGCCAACTTGTAATAATGATAGCACTTCTATTGGCTGTGTTTTTTGTCAGAGCCCATGATGGGCAACAGTATGTCCGACTGGCATGGACATCAAACAATCCTATCAGGAAAGACCCCTGCTGTCCAGATCTGATGGTTGAAGGCTAAAAACAAAATGTATTTTTGGTTGTGTTCTCATTATGACAGTCTTTCCCTCACAGTTGCAGTTGTAGCATCCCTACATCCGCTTTTATTGCTTTTACAAAGTGATCATTCAGTTAAAAAATAAATATGTTGGAACCGATTGCTGGTCACATGGCGATATGTCCTCGCTAATGGTTTATCTATCTGACTCAAGACCTCCACCATCTGTTAGAGCGAGATGTCCCCTCAGTCCCATATGATCCTTCAATTAGCTGCTCAGTGCCTCATTAGTGAGGACAAAGGCGCCTCAGACTGCTGATACACTACTTTTGTCATCTCCCCTCCATCAAACACAACTTTTGTTTTCTTTTTAACGAGTAAACTAAATTAGGACAGCATAAATATTCATTAAGAGTGTCTGTGTACACTCTTGCAAAGTATAAAGCACTTAAAATTTAGGACCTAGGAATTTGACCTTATCAAAACGCATATGCGTTTAATGCTTAAAATAGGTTGATCTTTAAGCTGTATATTTTATAAAAAAACAAATTGGTACTGTGTCTTTTAACTATACTTTTGGATGAACTTCGACAACTTTACTGTTTTGGTTCTCACTGTTGTAATCACCTAGGTTTAAACAGCATACAGGAACTGTTTTGGGCTCTGATTAACCCACTATATGCCATCTGGCCAGAACCAAGCAAAGTTAGCACTTAGCTAGTAAATATGAAGCGTTAAGCTGCTCAAAAGCCCAATGTTTGTCTCAGGAGAATGTGGAGACCAAAAACAGAGCTAAAGGCAAATCAATATTGAACTTCCATTTCTTCATTACTACTATGTTAGACATTGTGTAAGTGTTTTGGCTAACAACAAGCATCTAGACTATTGTCTTCCTATCTAGACGTGATGTATGAAATACATGTTTATTACAGGGACACATGATATGAAGGAATAGTGATTGACGGATTACAACAAGTGAATGGAATGATGTTTGACGATTAGGCCCCGGTTTGCAGGATGATCATTCAGGAGGGGAAAACCGCTCCGATGAACCCCCCGGGTAGACACTGGTGGTGGTGATAAGTAGTTCGGTCCGGTCTAAAGGGAGAAGGTTTTAGCTTGGCCCTGTATTAGGAGACAGGGGGCAAAGGGGTGGAGGAGGGTTGCGCGTTGACACCTGAAATTACAACTGACGGAGAGGGAAGAGCAGATTTAAAGGGGTTAGTGGGTGCGATGATTGGCTAGCCGGGGAGTAACGCCCCTGATCACTTAATGAGAGAGGAGAGAGTGTTGAAGTGACGTGTAACACCAGAGGATATTGGTCTTCCTGATTGAACTTGCGCTGAGCTACATTATGACATCACACCCACATTTCTCAGTTCAAAAAGTCTGCAAATTAGGAAAACTAGTTCTAGACACGTTAACCCTTGTTAGGAATACCGGTTGACAACAATGCTATATTTTTTGCATACAAACATTGTAACATCATGTCCACAGATAGAAGTTGGACAGTAACCTTCTATAACTGATTCAATAATACACAAATAAGACTATTGATTGTGCTAATAAACTGTTTAATGCTACAGCTTTGACTTATGTCGACGGGCGAGCAACCGTCTTTTGAGGTTGGGGTTAAACAGACTTTACAAATCTGAGCTACGGCGTTCCTATTGAAATTCTGGGAACCTATAAATTCCGACTTTCCAATTAAAATGGAGCACAGCATAACTCCCGGTAAATATACGTTGACATGTAAAACCATTGAAGTGGTTATTTGAAGTAGCTTGGTCATGGTCACAACCTTGAAACACCACCCTTGTTCAACTCTTCTACAACAAACACCTGCATTAATTATGTGAAAGCCTTAAAAAACATTTCAAAGGTCTGTGATTCTTTTCTTTTTTTAAGTCTGACCTGGTATTTTACACAGTTATCTTTTGTTCCTATTTTTGACTCTGCCTCACTAAAGGGGGGTGATTATGATAATGAGAGCAGCCAGGGTGCAAGCTCAGCCTCTTCCTCTTGTGTCTGCTGGAGAATAATTGATTACTCCACCGAAGGCCTGACCGAACCCAAGCCCTGTGATTTATGTCTGGGTACAAGTCTCTGTACACACTCTTTTAATGGGAGATAACAATATGGCATGCAAGGCACACAAAAAGCTCTAGCAATCAATTCTGGGATACACCCCTCCCCCTTGCACCTCTGAATGCTGGGAGATTAGTCGATCCACCACCCCCATGTATTTTTATTATCTCTGGGGATGAAAGTGTTTGTCTCATTTGACAGTCCTGTGTTTGGGCGGGAGAGCGGGGCTCATCATTTTAAATGTCAGCGTGGGGAACAGGCCGACATTCCAGTGTACTCATCCATTAGCTGATAAGGAGGCGTCTCTGCTGATCCTGATGTTGCTTCACAGAGAGCACTAAGGAGCTCTGATGTTCTCCACAAGCACAGACTTCATCCTCAGATTGCCATTTTGAAAAGTAGAATGTCATGATCTGGCGGTGGAGCTCAATCCAAGGGACCAGTTGTGGCAGAGAATTCTACTTTTAGGGATTTTTTGCAGGTATAAAAACATATATATATTTTGACTTTACCTTGCAGCAAGGGTAAAAATCTGATTGTTTTTATGCACGTATTCATAATATTTTGACATACTATATTGTGTTTTGTTATATATTTGTACTCATACTATACCATGCACCTGTTAATGACATTTTCTATAGTATATATATAGTTTGAACTTACTGTAGAGGAAACTTCTGTGTAGCATGCAGTGGAGTCACCGACTCAGGAAGGAGACACGGGAAGAGTCGGAGCTTTGATGTCAAACCACTGTGATTTATTTGGAGTTGGTACCAGAGTATTCACATCACAAATCCAAGAGTCAGAGGTTCTGACTCCACGGTAGAGTTGCCACGTCAATTCTGGAGAGCCTCTCTCTTGCCAGCCCATCTAACTGGTTTCGCAGAGAGTAAACAACATATTTGAGGAGATAGCCTAAACAGTGTGGGAACACAGAGCTACTTGCCTCGGACACTTATGACCTCGAAGATTTTACCTTGGAGTCCACAAATACAGAGAAGGAAGTGTCCCAGTGTACCCACAACACAGACCATCTGTATCCCAGTATTGACCGGTCACAGAATGGGAACAATAACATTATTGGCTAAGCCGCCTGTGTCCTTAAAGAAGGTAAACAGACATCAAGGTTTGTCCTGTATGCTACAAATTGGCGTCTTATGATAATTATTTCCACAACACTTACTATACTCTGACATTTGTTGGTATTTTAAGACATACTATACCATATATACTTAACTAGGGCATTTTCATATTTTCAACAACATGTTTCGACATATTTGGATGTGTCATCCTTTTTTGATATTTGATATACTATATTTCAATTTCTTTGCTTTGACTCATACTATACTGTACCATGTGTCTTCTATGATAATTTAAAAATACTATACTATGTCATTTTATTTGTATATATTTGTATATTTTTCGTATGCAGCAAATACATTTTTATGTAAAGATATACATTGTTGAAGATATGCAAGATTCACGAGAGGATGATGGTAGAGCGTTGGTCGATGTGCTGCGGCTGATCCTCGGGTAGCCACCCAAATGTAAACCCCTGCCTTGGAGGCATCATAGCTCCAGCAAGTTCAGCAGGTGCCGAGACTGTGTGAGCACATCTTTGATTAAAGAGGACGAGCTGCTGGATCAACAGAAATAAATGCTGAACCACACAGTCTGCATCATGTCTGAACGTCAGTCAAAAAGATTGTTCTTAGATGTGGAGGCATGTCCTCAGAGCTTTTAGTCTCTGACCTCGGAATATTTTGTTCCAAAAAACGCAATATTCACAATAATAACGAACCCAAAAGAATATTGCTGATGTAAAAGTGCAGCTCATGCACTCATTAGTTACCTATGTGTTTATGTAGATACCCTACCAACGTAGTTTGGTGTATTTTCTTCCAACATATGATTAGTGGATAAACAAAATGGGCTGTGAACTGGGTCAATGCAAACTTGTGTACTAATCCACTACTCTGCAAATAACTGTAGGCTATATTACTTACTTCTGTATTTTGACTAAATCTTTCATACTGCCTGCAATAATGTTAAACAATGAAATACAAGCATCTTATAAGCTGGGGATCGTTTAGAAGAAGTGACTACATTGCATTTTACAGCGTTTCATCACTCTCGTTGCAATCTGGAGCAACGTGTTTGTTTGCTGTGAAATCGCATGTGACAGCCGGGATGGATGAACACATCTGCAAAGGTACTAAACATTTCACATACATAAAAATGAATAATAACACGCACACGCTATTGGGATTTATCACAAGAACGGTAGGGAATGACACAGAGGAATAACGATGATTAATGGCAGCAGAGGAACACAGGAACATGTTGTTTACCTGCAGGAGATAAAAATAACCTGATTTATCAGTCGGAATAACAGTGGCTTATTGATCATGCTGTCATTATGAGTGACCTGTCAACTGTACGCATTTTCTCCGTTTTCAAGTCATTTCAAACCAAAGCTGTTCAAAGTTACACCGTTTTTTTATAACAGCACGTAATGGGTTTAGTAAAAATGCTCTTTGGTTATTTCTCTTTTAAGTCCAATTCATTATCCGATGGATTCACACCGGCTAATCAAATCAAGCCAGGGACGTAATGGCCCCAATAGAGAGGTGCAGGAATGAGAACTAAAACCCAAAAATATATTACCATTTTACATCTTCCTGTTCCCTCGTTTCAAAGTCAACATGTTTTTGAAAGTGTTTTTGGTTAGAAGCCATAATTAAGGTCTGTGGTTAACGGTTACGTTTTCGCCTACGAAGTAAAAAAGACTTCCCTCCTGAATGTCAGAATTTCCCTTTTGTCCCAAAAGCAGCGGCTGCCATGAATTGACTTAATCGACTACTATCTGTCATCACGCCGAACGTTAGCCGCCTTTAGCTTAGCGGTGCTGAAGTGAAGTCATGTGACCATGATTCTTTCCCACACAGTGACGTCACGAGCTACCCACAATGCAACGCGCGCCATATATATATATATATATATATAAATACGCCATTTTCCTGGAGGTGCAAATATAAACAGCTAGCTAACGTAGCCAGGCAGAGCGCACTAGGTTTTTTTTCTGAATTAACGACCGAAGAAATCGCTGCATGTCTTCGGATTACATCTCTGGACTTGAGGGGTGTGCTCTAGGTCGTTATCAGCGTAAACTAGAGCTGTGTGGGTTGTCGGATTGCCCTTACAGACTGCCTGCAGATGTATGGAAAAACGACAGTGGCCTTCGTCGATTTTGGCTGCATCTACGTCTAATTTCTGGAAACACCAGGTGAATACCCCACTTGTCACAATAATATTATCATGCCAATGCATATATGTGGTATTTTAGAGTTGACTAGATATTGATTAAGGCAATAGACTATGATATTCAGTACAGGAAGTTTAGCAACACCTAGAAGGTGTACGGCTAAACCCTTGGCCTGCTTGCACCTCGCGTAAAATGGCGGATACCGGAAGTACGGTGTCGCCCTCGGCCCAATACCCGTATGTGTGTGTGAAAGAATATAGTTCGCTTTTTACTTTTGTCGATGGGGAGATTATCCTGCTGAACAAAACGTGTAAATATCATAAAATAAAGATCTGCAATGTTTCAAAATCAAATGGAAAAATGTGATTGTTAAGGTAGCCCTTGTGATGCTAATTTCAGGTTCGTTCTACAAAAACATGTCATCAATGCATCAATCTATGGCTTTCATCCAACTTTCTCTGTCACCCTTGCTTTGACCACATACATCTTCAGAATTTGACCACCAAAGCATCTGAGAATGATGGGAATGTTATTCATCTGCAGGTATTTGGATATCAACTATTGGGTGAATTGTGAAGAAACTAAAAGCCACAAGGTCTCAGAAGGAGAAAAGAAAAGAACAAGGTGTCAAACTTAAAAGTCAAAGAAGCAATCGTGATTTGAAAGTTCAGATTCCCCATTAACTCTGAGCGACCTTCACAGTGGTGTGAAACATGTGTAGGGTGCCACCATCATTGTCTGGAGCCAAGCCTGTGGGGGCTGATGCTCCTATCTTTCAGACATTTCTCTGCACTTTAACTTAAGGTCAGGCGAGGCAATAAGGCAGCAAGTGTCCGGTCAGATGAGACGCTTCCTTCCCCTTAACTAGACAGGATGGACTTTCAAAAATTACACACAATTCCTTCAGAAATACCTTTTTTTGTATGAAATATTGTACGGGAGATTCTGCACATCGAACTTCACTTTGAACTTCACTTTTTCCTTCTTCATATGAAAAAGTTTTCGTCTCATCTTCTTAAATTTTTTCCACCAGATGAGCGCAAAATGCGAGCCAACTCTTTGAATGCCAAAGACACATAAATGTCTCTAGCTACGTATTTGACCCTTGCGTGGTCTTGTTAGCTTCAAAGGCCCCTTTCCTTGTGTTTTGTTTATGACCCAGCGGAGCTATAACTCACAGCAGTTTGTCCTCCCACAGCTCGTCCCTCTCTGCTCAACTATTCTCACAGTGGGTCAAATTGCATGAACCTCTATGGCTGCTTTTCCCGCAGATTTATTGTTTGACAGCTAATTTATCCATTATACACATTCCAAATTATAGGCTTCAGTCAGCAGGATGGCGGCAACTGAACAAGGAAGGAGAGACGGAGAGAAAGAAACGCAACGTCGTTCTTCTGTGCCACCACATTTCCCACTGGATCCACGAGATTTACCTCAACCCTGTGCAGAGCGTATCTCTTGTTCAAAGACTGGCAGAGTGCAGCGGTAGATAACACTAACGTCATTAAGTGTTAAGCTCAGCACTGTCACAACAGGCTGGCTGGCTGCATGAAGAAAACCGCCATGAGATGAGCAGATTGGAGTTTTGGTTGCAGACGTTGAGCTTGGATCAAAAAGACAACATGGGTGTACATTTTGAAGTTCAATGTTTAACAGAGCTGTTTACTCTTTGTCACTATCCAATAAATACTTTTGCGGGGGTCCTTATCACATCCCAACAGCAGGACGTTAATTTAACATTTTCCAGTAAAGACACATATGGTGTCCAATGGGGCAGATAATGTAAGACAGAGACCATTAACAACCAGTCCTGCTTATGTTTGTAATGGGCAATTACATGTGGCTCATAAATAAGAAACTTTAATATTGAATTAGCAGATTCCAATAAAAAACTCATGCTACTCAAATTTGAAAACCTCTATTGAACGTTCCATAAGCTTACAAAAGTGCTGCAAGTTAAAGAAGCTAAAACGTGATTAGCTTAACGCTTGTCACCGCGATGTTGTTTCACTTTCACCATGTAACTTGGTGTGGAAAACACATCTTGTTTTAACATGTCTATGTACAGTATGTGCAGGATTAACAAAATAGCACGCCATTTTTAAGCAATAAGCCTAGAGGGGATGGTAAGCATATTTTTGAGTTTCAGATACAGCCAAGCTAGTTAGCTAGATAATGTTTCCCCTGGGTCCTCCCTATGAACCCAGTGTTTTATTCCCAACAAATAATTCAAATGTGTTGTAAGTGTTAAAAGTATGTTATTTCACTGTAGAGATATACATTTCCCCCCCGCACATTCGTTGGTTGTTTCTAGGTGTACGGATTAAAGAATCAACTGAAGGTAATTTCAACATGAGTCGAGAAACATACATTGTTGAGAACATAAAACCTTTTGAAAGATCTTGTTACTGAGTCTTACGAGGATAATACATTGCGGAACATGATTGAGCTGCCCTTTCCCTTTGTTCTGTTCGTTTTTTGGTTTAATCTCACAACTATATAGTATAGGTAGAGTGATAAAATTTAGCCATACGGCCCGTCCACACGGCGGCGTGCATTGAAGCTTCAACGCTTCTGCCCATTCACTTTGAATGGGGTGACGTCACACTTTGCCGAACTGCATTGTGCTCGCGTTGCTCGCTTCAAAAGTTGAGCAATGTTCAACTTTTGACAGCTTCGACGGAAGCGTCAGCCAATCAAATTATTATGCCAGTACAAGCTCTAGCCAATCAAACGCTTGCTTGTGTGTCCGGGGCGGGAGATTCATGTGATTGGTTGTTGGTCGAGCTTCAGACACGCCCGCCGGCAAGCTTCAACGCACGCCGCCGTGTGGACGCTGAGTTACGGCCCGTCCACACTACAGCTTCAAAAAAAGCTTGGAGCTGGGCGTGTCTGAAGCTCGACCAACAACCAATCACATGAATCTCCCGCCCCTGACACACAAGCAGCGGTTTTTGATTGGCTAGAGCTTGTACTGGCATATGATTTGATTGGCTGACGCTTCCACCGAAAGCTTCAGAAGCTTCAAAAGTTGAACATTGCTCAACTTTTGCAGCCTGAAACGCCAGGAAAGCTCCGCTCTGCTTCCCACAATGCAGTCGGCGAAAAGTGACGTCACCCCATTCAAAGTGAATGGGCAGAATCCAACGCCGCTGTGTGGACGGGCCGTTAAGACATTTTGTGGTTGGTGTTGTAAAATGTTTTGCCCCAAATTTAGGTTTTAAAACACACACAACTTTAATCTATTTAGTGCCTTGACTGCCTTAAACTGACCATGTTGAATTTTTTGTCCTAATCTGAGGATGTTAATGAAAAGGACTGCAGCTGCACCTCTGAGAGTTCTACGAGTTAACGATGTAATATGCTTAATTAAGTGATGGTGAAATTAAACTGCTCCTCATTTTCAAAGGATCCCCGCCAAGGGCTCCACTCTGAGAACAGCGGAGTGAGGAATTACAATCTCAGCGTGATACGAGCGTAATTGAAAGACAAAAAAATTACACTTTCCCCCCTTAACATACGATAGGCCTACTTTAAGCACTTCATCAATGGACAGAAATGTAGAATGTGTGTTTATTTCTACATGTGAGTGAGAGCCAAAAAGGCATGTGTGTGTTTGTTGCCACACTAAATGTGTATGTGAGTGTGGTGGGGCTTTTATTGACATTAGCCTGTCTTAATATCCCTCGGGAGCATGAGGTAAGGCACAAGTTCAGAAATGCTTGATTCTAACATTTAGATGTCAGCCTTTTAATATTACTATGTCAACCTTAGTGTTTCATTTATAATGGATGTGCCATGACCAGTAATTCATGTCCTTTGCACATAAAAAGCTGGACTCTACAACCCTCTCCGCCGTGTGACAGGCTCCGTGATGTAACTCTTATTTCCTGCCTATTGATTTAAAACACAAACAAGCGGCTCTAAATGTGACAAAGGCTCTATTGTGGCTGTGAATGGACGGAAGCTCCTGCCACACGGTTTTTCTTGCCTCCTGCGGCCGCCGTTTTCAACATCCGTGGCATGTTTCTCACAAGCTACATTTCAACTTATGTTCTCCCAGCTGAAAGTCAAATCAATACCGCCCTAAGTGTCCGTCTCGAAAGAGTCCATTCATTTAGCTGGCTTTGGAGGGTGCTCAAATAACTAAAATGCATTTGTGTTTGTTGTTGTAAAGAGTTCAACGTTACCAGCCTGGTCACTTTCCCCTTTATTTATGTCTTCTTAGTCAATCTTGTTGAACATGTCAGAAAACGTTTTTTTAAATATATATAATAATAATATAACAAAGAGATGCAACATTTGTTTTTTTTAAATAAATACTTCTCAAATAGTCTTTGTCATGTTCAACAGGGGCAAGAAGAAGCTTAAAAAACGTTTTCTGGTCCTACCCCGTCTAGATTACATTTTTTTTTTAAATAAAACATTAGGTCAGCGTCATCAGCGTCAAGTTCGTCATGTTTGTAAACAAATAAAGAAATAACTTTTACAATGACAAGTAATAACAAGTATGAGTTCACAGGTCCTGCTCATAACCATTAATGATTTGGTTTCTAAATAATAGTTTAGTTTAGATGAACTTGTACAATATTTCAGCTCTTCATGACTGTTATTCCACAGGTATAACACCTTTTGTTGTAATTGCAATGAAGCTTTGAATTTGTTCGTATGGATGTTTTTTTTTAAATGCAGTCCTCCCTCCGTGTGAAAACGTCCCTGGACATTATGGTAATTGTTGATTTGCGGCTTGAACCACAGACCTGAAGAATGACTATATGTCTGCTTGGACAGGTAGCATCAGCACAGACTCCCAGTGTGGCCAAACATCCATTATCATCATCATAAAGCATCTAACCCGCCTCTTCAGCCGCAGGATGCATGCGTACAATCCTGCACCAGCGGGTATCGACCACATACACACTCAATTGCTATAATTGCACCTTTATTAGTCTCCCATTCACACTTTTTACAACCCGGCGCACAAGAGCAGGCCGCATCTGTGGAAATGGCCTCTAAAAGCATGGGGCTGCTATAAACAAGACCCTTCAGTGCCATAGGCTGAGTGGCTGGGGGACGCAGACAGACCTGCCAACATGGTGAGTAAAGTCAATTAGCGCTACCTTCATTAGAGTGTAGTAACTTGCAAAAAGGCTGTAAACCTAAAGAAATAGTGGTAATTGGTCTGGTTTTAGAGGCATATTTGAGTATGATCGTAATAAAATAAAAATGTTGTCATTGTTTTTTAGGCATCCAGAAATATAGTAAACATTGAGATCATGAGCAGTTTATTTTGAACGCGACGACCTGGGACACCCTTGGTGGTGTTGGTTGAGATGAGGCAGAATAAATGGTGGCAAAAATGTGGTAAAACTTTTATTGTTTTGCTAATTGAGTGCATTCAAAAGGTTACATTTAGCTAATGGACGGATAGATGACATCTTAGTCCAGTGTGTTAACAATCTCAATCTGGTGATTTGTTTCTGAAGCAGGGGAATGTCTTTGGTGTTTGGTTATAATTAAGTGGAAATTGTAATCCACTCATGGCACTATGGAAAACGTTGGTGGATTACCAAAGTCTTTAAGATTCATCCTCTGTGTACCATATATGTATAACTTTTCAATAGTATCCATCCATTAGTTGTGGATATATTTCAGTCTGGACCAAGGTGGTAGACTGCCTGACAATGTCATCCATAAAGCAAGTAAGAGACTTCTTGGCTTTGTAGTTGCAGAAAAACAAATAAACACATTCCTTTCTAATTGGATAGATTATTGCCCTTCTCACTGGTCTACTTAAAAAGGCTTAAAAAGGCAATCTACAGCTCAATTCAAACATCTGCCATGACAAAGCTAATTCAACCTTATTTCACCTCATCTCTGCATTGGCTTCGGAGAAGTTTCATTCAAGGTTCTATTCTTGCAACAACAAAAAAGCCCATATGACCCATGGGAGCAGGCCCCTCTCATGTGACCTGGCTTCACGGTATTTTTTGATCTCCTTAGGGATAAATAGAATACACGGAAGAGCAGTATGTAATTAAGACACATACAAATATATTTCATTACAGATGCAGAGAAAAATACAAATAAGATTAGCGATACATTTAGTAAAGATGGGGATTATTACCACCTTCCTGTTCATTAGGATTAATCTTTTTGCAGGACATAATCCCAATGTTAAAGACTTTTATTTTGAAATTAATGAACAATAATTATAAAACATATCATATTATTCTGAAATGGACCAATCTGCACAATGACTACTTTTACTTTTGGTACTTTAACTATATATTTGATGAACATACTTTTGTACTTTTACTTGAGTAACATTTGGAATGCAGTACTTTTACTTGTGAAAGAGTATTCCTATACTCTGGTACTTCTACTTTTACTCAAGTACAAGATCTGAGTACTTCTCCCACCTCTGACCATGAGCCTGATTATTTAGAGGGTCTCTGTGCTTTGGAGGACGTCCTGTGCCTAAAACGATGTGTGTAATTGCATCAGAATACATGTTCACAGTAACCTTCACTATATTGGATATGAGGCATCTTAGGTCATCTTGTCTTAGAAGTGTTTTTCGCTAGCTTGTTTCCAATTAACTGGAAAGTATATCTTCAAGTATCTGTGAGACCAAGGTTCATATCTTGGAAACACAAGGTTAAGTGCTTCAGTGGAAGTCAAACTCGCACTTAGCTTACAGATCTCTTAACACCGCTCTGATTCCCCCAGCCAGACTCAAACAGCCAAAAATGTTACTGCCCACCACACTTTATGTAACGTGTGATGTCTTCAAATTCCCCAACATTCTTGACAGGACTTGAAGGTGATCCGAAGGAGGCCGTCTATAGTCAGTGACACAAATAGAAGGGCTGAATCAAAGCAGTCTTCACCACGTACAGTTTCTCTCTCAGTGCGTGATGATGCCACCTGAGGTTGGAGCCCGCTGAGCTCGCCGCCTCCACACTGAGCCGCATTTTAAAATCCACTTCTCAAACCCACTGGAGCCTGAACGTCAGAATAATTCAATCTGTACCTTTTTTTAACCACTGACCATTTTCAGAACATTAGGTGGTATTTCTCACCATCACCACTTTGCTTAAGAAGTCTTGTGAAGTCTGCCTGGAGGCCTCCTGCGGTGGAGCCTCCCTGCGGCCTCCGTTTTTAGATGCGCTTGGTTTTTCTTGAAGATAAATGTTTTCCCCCACCCGACCTTCTCAAAGTCTGCCAACACACTGAACAGCGAGAGTGTCTCAGAACCTTTGACCCTGCCAAATAATGTAACCTGGGCATTGACACCAACCCCAACACCTGATCCTGGATCTGTTTCTGCTAACCCTAAATAACCTATTATGCAATGTAGAGAATATCTCCCCTTGTTTCGTCACAACAGATATGACGTGAGTAGGAACTCACTGTAAGGTAATGCGCTAGTATTTACAAGCAGCATGTCATTCTGAAAAATGTGTCACTTACGTAAACTAACAGAAATATTATCAGCAATACGTACCTAAAGTATCAAAGAATCTAACCCTTACCCTAACACTAACCCCAAGAACATAATAATATCCCGTTTTTATCACTACGAATACCTATAAGACCTGTTATAAGTTGTAATTTGTCAATTTGGAGCAACGTTTACTGTAGCTAGTTTGTCTACAACTGACTCGAGTAGGGTTAGGGTTAGGGTTAGGTTTATGGTTAGGGTTAGTTGGTTAGGGTTAGGGTTAGGGTTAGTTGGTTAGGGTTAGTTGGTTAGGGTTAGTTGGTTAGGGTTAGTTGGTTAGGGTTAGGGTTAGTTGGTTAGGGTTATGGTTAGTTGAGTTTGATTTTGATTTAAAAAGTAAATATAAAATGTCTCTCTGAGATGTAGTCGGATGCATAAAGTGGCATGGATATGTAAATAAGTACCTTGAAATTATAACCACTACATGTACGTTCCACCCCTGTGATTATGGTTTCTGAAGAGGGGGAAATCAAAATGATTTGCAGGTTCATCTGAGCGGAAGCAACCAATTCTGAACTGGATTTTGGACAATAAAGATAAAACGGTGATGGCATTCTGTCACCGGCTGTAGGTGCTCTACCGCAAATAAAAAATCACACAAGCGAGGGTTCATCATGCGGGCAGCGCCGAGTGTGTGTGTGTGTGTGTGTGTGTGTGTGTGTGTGTGTGTGTGTGTGTGTGTGTGTGTGTGTGTGTGTGTGTGTGTGTGTGTGTGTGTGTGTGTGTGTGTGTGTGTGTGTGTGTGTGTGTGTGTGTGTGTGTGTGTGTGTGTGTGTGTGTGTGTGTGTGTGTGTGCTTTTTCAGGCGATTCAATGTGGTGTATTAAGGAGGATGTGTCACAGTCTGCATTCACTGGCAGCAGGAGGACTCGGGGTGAATTCTGATTTCAGGGCAGGCAGAGAGTGTTGGGTCTGACTCAGAAACTAAACAGTACCCTCTATTGGATGACATGGAGATTGCGTGACCTTGTCTCAGGAGACGTGAGGGCTGGTACAGATGCTGCTGCAGCTTCATCAGTCATACACTTTGTATCTACCAATGAGGGTTAGAAAGAGGTGTTGTTACCTCATGCATTGGTCTATTTTTAGATGTTGTCTATGTTGCTTCCTTAACATGTCTTCCTGCAGCAATTAAAAGGAAAACCAATTATAGTGTTTATTTGACAATTTTTATATTTGCTCTCCCTACATTTCTACTAAATTCACCAGAAGTTATCATTAGATAAAGCACAATAACAATGTGCCCATAATACCACATATGCATATTTAAACATGTCTCAAAAAACTTGCAATACAACAAATGACTGTCTTAATAAAAGGAACCAACTTAGGCAGTTTCATGTAGATATTGTTAAGTTAAAATGATTCCCATAGTCGCCTTTAGTGTCTCCTCTATGCTCAAATCTGTCATCTGACACTCTTGAACTAACACAGCAACTCTTCCAATGTTATAATGACTTTCTTAACACTTGATGTATTTCTTCCCTTAATCCTGTCAATGCCACCAAGTGTGTCCAACACTGCAGTGCTCACCCTTTACACCATGACTCGAGACAATTACTTTACATGTGGTATGCCCTGCCACTGACCGCAGATCCATTAAAAAGTTATTCTCTGGTGAGCAAGAAACCCATCTATAACTACAGGCAGCTGCCCAGTGGGTTTAACCGTAGTCCAGAGGCCCCAAATGGTTGATGAGAGGACTCTACGGGGGTCAGAAGAGTTTAATTCATAGTTATATTATATACTGACTAGCTTGATCAAAGGCTTCACTCTACTCAGCGCAGCTATAATATATTTATGACGACTTCCTTTGCAACAACAGATGACTTAAAACGATATATCAGTTTATGCAATACCTACTTAACAATTCCAGCCAATCTATAGGACTTATATACCAACATTAATATCTACTTTCCTACATTTCTGTCATAATTTTGATTAAAATGCAAAGAAAAGTGTTGCTGCCGCTCTTTCAAGAAAAAGCCCTGCAGTGTTTTCTTTCATTTTGATTTAATTTCTTGCTGCTCAGGGAGGCTCGAGGCAGCGTTTCCTCACAGAGCATCTGACGGCCTGGTGCATTTACTTTCCTAAAATGTTATCCCCCGGTAATAGAGTCCTGTTCCCCGCGGCTGCACAGACAGTAGGCAGCGAAGACATCATTTAGGGAACCATAAGAAAACCTAAAAGCGTAGTAATGACATAAAAGTAAGGAGAAACTAAGATTTTGTATAACTGTCTGTAATACATTAAAGCCATCATCCTCCTCTGTCCGTATCATCTGTCGCTCATAAAGCTAGGGTCAGATTTAAAGTCATTGTGTGTTAAGCTGCTTTTAATATCCCTCCTGACCTAGCATTTGTTTCCCGTGAGACAAGTCTTCTAAAAACCCGGTGCGGCGGGGATAATAGTGGCCACTTTTTATTCCCTCAGAGAGCCTGGCCAATTTTCAGAAAGAGACAGCAGTGCTAACAGATATTGGCCTATATCGCGGAAGACTTTTGACATGTCACATTAGGGAAAAGCAGAGGTGTCAATGACCAACATTAATTGATGGCTTAAATAAACTCAGCTGCTTTTATTTCATTATTAGTAACATCTGTGCTTTCCTACTGTGTCACACGTGAGAAAAAAAAAGTGCTGTGAGGAAGGCTTTAAGAGTGTATTTAATAACAGATGGTGCGCCTCTAAGACAGAATATGTTTGCCAGACACTTCTTGTTACAAATGATTCCTTTGCTTCTTCTGACAAGTCAGATGCTCCTGGAAATAAATGTTACGTTGTTTTTTCCATTACAACATATGTTTTGTGTCACTATTTTTCTAATCTTTGGAAACATTGTGCATATGGGAGGATAGCTGATAGCAACACACATTTAATTAATACAACCTGTCAAACACAAGTCTAATAATTAAAATTGGCTCAGCTCCATTAAGTTAGCCTACTAGCACCCTGGATCAAGCTAAGCTAAATGCAGTCCTTTTTCATGTGATGAATTACAGCTGTGCTCTTTCTACTATGACAACCTAAAATGCCTGCTTTGGAAAATATCTAATGACGTGAAATGGACAGGAGCGATAGCTACCGCTTTTCCGGGGATGACAAAAGGCTTTTTTCACAGAGGACATTTTGACATATCACAGTATAAAAGCACAGGTGTAAATAATTAAGCTGCTTTGATTTCAGAGTCCAGGTGTTGTGTATGTTGGAAAATAAGAAAAGTACAGAGCCATCGTTAGTGTGTGCTGTGAACATCTCTGCTTCTCAGAGACTTAAGACAACTCATCAGAGACGGTGGTGGCGAAGTCGATAGGGACTTGGCTTGGCAACTGGAAGGTCACCAGTTCAAGTCCCGGCAAGACCAAGTGCTACCGAGGTGTCCCTGAGCAAGGCACCGTTCCCTACACTGCTCCCCGGGCACCGTTCAAAATGGCAGCACACTGCTCCTAACACAGGAGGGGTCAAATGCAGAGAAACAATTTCCGCACGGGGATTAATAAAGTATATTAAAAAAAAGGCCGTTTTGCACTTGAAGTGTACAGTAGCATTTTTGAAGCGCTCCATAATACATCAAACACTAATTTATAGTGTAGTTATAATGCTGGAAACTATTGCTGTGTCACAATGTGTGAGCTTCTGTACTTAGAGTACCAAAACTTACCACTATACTGTTTTAAAGAAGCCATTGTCAATTTTATATTTGGCTAATTGAACAGTATTGCCATTATTAACGTTGCTAGTTAATAGGGGCTGTAGTCACGTGCTGTGAGGGAACAGCAGCCCTGTGCGATTATATGAATGTATATAAGTATGTGTTTTTCTTATATTTATATTGAGTATCTCAGTCTTTATGAAGTAACCTCTGTGAACTTCACTTCAGCAGGTAAACCATTGTGCAATTTGTAACCATTGCTACATATCCAAGAAAGTTAAAGATCATGGGAAAGATACCAGCTACAGATAGCAAACTAGTACGATTATATAATTACTGTTTGATTTCTGGGATTTTAGGAACAGACAAAGAGTCAATACAAACAAATGTTATCACTATGTAAGAAAATTGCCCACTCGTGAGGTTTTTATTGGAATAAAGCATAGCAGCCCTTAAGCTCCTATTTCCAGTCTTAAGATATGTATTAATTATTCAGCTTCAGGGGACACCTCGTCAAAATTCACACTGCACTAAAGAAGTGAATTTTGACAAGATATGCTTCGAAAAAGCAGAATGCATACTACGAAACACTTGCTGATAATTATGGACTCTTATGTTCAATATATTTCCCAAATAGTGGTAGAGAAAAATCAAAAAGATAACCCGAAACAACATTTACCATCCGCACCTTAACGAACACAGAACTAATAAGATGCCGTGTGTGAAAGTAAGCGAGACCACCACGCATAAAAATGTTAACATTTATTGCTGTTTTCTGAATACCGCACTGAAAGCAAAAGCATTCAGAGTATACACAGAAATTATACAATTATATATGGTTTCACAAAGGCAGTGAACACATACCGTATTACAATCTACAAAAATCTACTTTACAGAAATTTAAAATTCTAAATATCAAAAAGTACAGCTGCAGAAAACAGGTGTAGAACTGGAACCAGAAAACTGCTCTGGATATCGGCCGGTGAAACAACATGGTGACATCACGTTACAAAGAAAACGTCTTTGTACTTACAGCTGGTTTTTGTAAACAACAACTGGCAGACGAAACAAAAACGTACTCCGAAAATGAACTAATTTATATTATTTTGATAAATTATGGTGGGTTTTTATGCATCCAAAATATATAATTTTACAGAAGATGCCTTGTAGCATGGCCATTGTATTGTTAGTTGGATTGGTAGTGTATCATTGCAAAAAATAATATAAGGACACAATGAAAAAAAAATCCATCTTATAAGGATGTAGAAATTATTTTTAAAACAATGCATGTTGTCAACATCCTTGGTGGAACATGGTGGAGTAACAATATACAGTGACGGTGGGGGTTTACCTTCAAATCACATTTTTACATGAGCTTCAGTCAGGAACAGAAATGGTGGCGGTAGCTCGTAACGTTTTTATAAATAACCAGGGGCTGGTATGGCTGTTCGGACCCTGGTAGTGGAACACTGGGCTTAAAGGGTACAAAACGTTGACTACAAATCCCGTCAATGTCCAAATAACTGGAGTGGTATTAGAAAAGAAACCGGACCACTTCTGAACACAAAGAAACAGGAAGAACCCAGCCAAGAATCTCAAGACTGCGGAAACCAACCCCTTTTTAACGACAACTTAAAAACAGATCAATAAAATATTCCAGTTAAGAAATAAAACTTCAAATGAAAAAAATGGTATTTG